>NW_018743575.1:600000-1077163 GCF_001683475.1 Chenopodium quinoa | reverse complement strand
GGGAGTATGGTTTGAATTCCTTTTTCTTCTTGGCCGGCTGTTTAGAGGAATCAGCCGCCCAGACCCCTTTTCTTTTTTCATCTTTGTTGGACGACTGTTTCTGTCGTCCTTCTCTATTGTCGAACCTCTTCCCGTCCGACTGTTTCATTGTACACAGATCAGTCGCCTGTATATAGGCTTCTGCTTCAATCAAGGCCTCTTGAAGAGTCGCCACCCTTTTTCGAAACTAAATCAAATTTGAAGGTAGACCCGTCTTTGAGACCTCTAAAAAAGTCAGTATAAGCTACCTCATCCGGTAACCCTTGAATCTGTATTCTCATCAGGTTGAACCGCCTGATGTAGGAACGAAGCCCCTCCTTTTCACCCTGCTGAATTGTTCCAAATCAAGGGTCGTTTTCTTCGCAGGGATGTTCATTGCAAAGTTGGAGGCAAATAAGTAAGCAAGCGTCCTGAAACTGTTTACACAACCAGTCGGCAGGTTGCCGAACCATTGCTGTGCAATTCCCTTGAGAGTTGCTGGGAAACACTTGCACCAAGTGGGATCATCCAACCCTTGAAGGTACATCAGGTTGGTGAATGCCATCAGATGGTCTTCCGGGTTAGTAGTGCCATCATAGGCGCCTACTAAAACATTTTTTACTTTGGCCGGCTGAGCGGCTTCAGTAATTTCCTTGGAGAAGGCCGACGGCTGTTCACCAAGTCTAAGCAGCCGTAGCTGCCAGTCCATAGGTTGGACGTTTTTTGCTGCAGGTCCACCAAATGGAGGTGGCTGCATAAAATATTGTTGTTGCGGCACAAATGGCAAATTTGGTACCGCCTGCGCACTATGAAAGCCAGACTGTCGGGAGGTGCCGCCTGACTGACTCTCATGGTACGACTGAGTTGGCCTCATCGAGGCATTTCGCAAACTGTCCTGAAAATTTGAAGTAGAAGCCGACTCTGATAATCGGTCACTCCTCTTCTGCTCTAGCAGGTGCCGAGCATCTGTGAACGTTTGCTTTGACCCGTCCGCCTGAATATGACGAACCGGTTTCCTATTTCCCGTAGGATAACAGAGTTTTGTGAAATCAAGAGCAGACGGCTCCCGCTTCTTAGATTTAGGATGGGGAGTCGCCTCTCGCCCTTGAACTGGCTTCCTCTTCAGTGAAGTGGAAGGTTTTTTGGCCGCCTGCTCTTTGACTGAAGCAGGCGGTTTTTTGTTGATCAACTCTTGGATCTCTCCCTTGAATCCCCTCATGAAGGTCATGAGTTCGTTCCTTGTGATGGGAGCAGACCCATCAGTCGGCTGTTGCCGAGCAAGCGGTGCGCCTGCTGGCTCGCTTCCTGTTTGAAGATACTCCCGTTCCCTTATTTCAGTATGACGGGTACGGCGGGCCCTTAGGGTCCCGTCTGGAGCTGTATGAGTTTCAACTTCAAATTCACTTTCGGTATCATGGTCCGACTGAACTTGAGGGTCGTCTAGGGGACGCCTCTCTTCTGGGGTCGGTACAGACTTGGATGCCATCTCTGAAGTACTCTCCCCACAGACGGCGCCAAATGTTTCGGTGTTTTCTGATGTCCTGCGGGAGAGTTACAATTCCGAGACTGGAACCGGACGCCTGTACCTGCAAAATAACGGAGACTCCTGAGAGCTCCGCCTCCAACGGTCAAGTTAGTACCTGATTAAGGAGTAATTAATACAGAAATTAAAGTAATGAGGTCTCTCTAGGTGAGAGTATTTAATGTAGGTAATCTGCTTTGCTGGCGAGACCAGCCGGTTATTAGTGTGTTCCGTAATGTATTCGGTCCCTTGATTAATGAGGATTAATCGAGTATTTATAGCCTTGGGAAGCGTGCAACTCTCTAGGTTTAAGGTAAACCTAGGGCCGAACGGGCTTCTAGACTGAAATGGGCCTTGATGGCCGGTTGTCCCATTTGGCATGGGTGGACACGTGGCGTGTCTTAAGTGGTCCGTGGAGGACGCGTGGCGGAACCTGGTTGGTCCACTTGTCAAACGGCGCTTGGTGGATAAAAATCCCCTAATCAAGGGGATTCAAGGGGGAGATCCAAGATATGATTAACAAAAGGACGCCTGCTTAGCCCAAAGAGCAGTCGGCCAGAAAGCCCTCTCACCCTGAGAGGAAAAAGTTTGTTAAGGATCGGGAGGCGACCCTACATCCTAAGTCTAGGAAGTGGGAGCTGCCTGTGATCGACCTAACCAAGTATCACTTTCGTACACCAGGAAAGAGAAAGCCCATCTGACATATTCAGGCGGATGGATCGAAGAAAACATATTCTGATGCTCGAATATTGCTAGAGCAGAAGAAGAATGACCGACTATCACAGTCGGCTTCTGCGTCTGATTTTCAAGACACTTTTCAAAATACCTCGATGAGGTATTCAAGATCAGATTATGAGGACCAGACAGGCGGCACCTCCTGTCAGTCCGAGTCCCATAAAAATCAGTCGGTCCGTATGTACCACAACAACCATACGTGCCGCAGCAGCAATACTTCTTGCAGCCTACTCTATTTGGAGGACAGGCGACAAGAAATGTCCAGCCTTTAGATTGGCAACTACGGTTGCAGAGACTTGGAGAACAGCCGTCTGCCTTCTCCAAAGAAATTATTGAAGCCGCCCAGCCGGCAAAAGTAAAGAATGTGCTAGTAGGCGCCTATGATGGCACTACTAATCCTGAAGACCATCTGATGGCATTCACCAACCTGATGTATTTACAAGGGTTGGATGATCCCGCTTGGTGCAAGTGTTTCCCAGCAACTCTCAAGGGAATTGCGCAGCAATGGTTCGGCAACTTGCCGACTGGTTACGTGAATAATTTCAGGACGCTTGCTTATTTATTCACCTCGAACTTTGCTATGAACATTCCTGCTAAGAAGACGACCCTTGATTTAGGGAAAATTCAGCAGGGAGAGAAGGAGGGGCTTCGTTCCTACATCAGGCGATTTAATCTGATGAGGATTCCAATTCAAGGGCTACCGGATGAGGTAGCCTACACAGACTTCTTCAGAGGTCTCAAGGATGGGTCAACCTTCAAGTTTGACTTGGTGAGAAAGAGGGTTGCTACCCTTCAAGAAGCCTTAATTGAGGCGGAAGCTTACATACAGGCGACTGACCTGTGTAGTACTGGTAAGCAGTCGGACGGAAGGAGGTCCGACAAGAAGGATAGTCGGCCAAAACAATCGGCCGGTAAAGATGAAAAGAAAAGGAAAGAGGTCTGGGCGGCCGAGTCATCAAAACAGCCGGCCTAGAAAAAGAAGAAAGAATTCAAGCCATACTCTCCAAAGTATGCGTTCAGCAAGGATAGCCAAGCTATCCTTAAAGAAATCAAGGACCGAATCTCAATCGAGAAGCCGACCCCCATGAAGGGTTCTGCCAGCAATCGGAACCAAGACAAATACTGTCACTATCATGAAGACGTTGGTCATGAAACCAATGAATGTATCAGCCTCATGCGCTACCTAGACCGCCTGGCGGAACAAGGCGACCTTGACTCTTATGTCAAGAAGTTTAAGGGGAACACTTCCTCAAAAAGCAAGCAATCGGCCAAAAAGAATCATCAACAAGCCGATAGTTCTGATACGGACGATGCCGTTGTCTACACAATTGCAGGCGGCTTCTCAGGAGGCGCCCCCACCATTAGGGGCAATAAAAACAATATCAGGCGGCTAGATGTCAATTCCGTTCACCAAGAACGGCCCTCCAAAAATACATTTCCGGAGATTGTTATCACCGAAGAAGATATAGGAGGGGTGAAGGGGCCGCATGATGACCCCATCGTTATTGAATGCAAAGTGGCCAACCAAAGGGTTGGCCAAATCCTCATAGATACCGGTAGTTCCTCTGACCTGATTAGTAGCAAGTGCTTGGCAAAGCTCAAGTACCAGTCTGATTGCTTGCATCCGGTATCTCACCCTTTAGTGGGATTTGGAGGAAGTATCGTACACCAAGTGGGGCGGGTGGATCTACCCATTCGCTTGGGAGAAAAAGGGAAGGGCCGTCACATGGTGGTTCGTTTCTTAGTGGTCGAAGAGCTCTCGACCTACAACATGATTTTGAGACGACCCACCCTGAACAATTCAAAAGCTGTCATCATTCCCTCTCTTATGCTGCTCAAGTTTGTAAAGGATGATGGAACAGTCGGCTCCCTGAGGGGAGATCAGAAGATGGCACGAGAATGTTATCTCTCGGATATCAAACCCACTGTGGCGAATGCTGGACCAAGTGGAGAAAAAATGGACCTTGAAGAGGTCAAGCAAGATGCGCCTGCTCAAGCAGCAGGCGCCAAGAAAAGAAAAGCCTCCCAATTGGGGGCCGAGAAAAAGAAACGATAGCAATCACTGGCACAGGAGCGGTCAGACGAGTTCCGCCCTCAGCCGGCTGGTGAGCATACGGATGTTGTACTGGACGACTCATGTCCTGACCGAACAGTCAAGGTTGGGACGACTGCTCTTACAGTACTAGGTGCTGGTCTGCACCAACTCTTGAAAGAGTTCAAGGATATTTTTGCATTTGAGGTACATGAGATGCCAGGCATCAGTCCAGACTTGGCAGTACACAAGCTAGCTGTGGATCCGAAAAAGAAGCCGGTCCGGCAAAAGAAACGGAACCATGGTGAAGAAAGAAGTCAGGCGGCATCCGCCGAGGTTAAAAAGCTGCTTGATGCAGGTTTCATTCGGCAATGTTATTTCCCAGAATGGGTTGCGAACGTTGTTTTAGTTAAAAAGCCGAATGGTACCTGGCGAATGTGTGTGGACTATACTGATTTGAACAAGGCATGCCAAAAGGATAGTTATCCGTTGCCTAAAATTGATAGCCTGGTCGATTCAACAGCCGGCCATGCTCTGATGAGCTTCATGGACGCCTACTCTGGTTTCCATCAAATTCCTTTGTGGAAGAAAGATCAGGAGAAGACGGCCTTTGTCACTGATCAAGGACTGTATTGTTACACGGTCATGCCGTTTGGTTTGAAGAATGCCCCGGCTACTTTCCAAAGAATGATCAACACGGTCTTCTTTGACCAAATTGGAAGGAATGTCGAGGCGTACATAGATGATATGATTGTAAAATCCAAGCTTCAGACGGACCATCTGGCAGACCTCCGAGAAACATTCACCACACTCAGGCGACACCATGTCTTGCTCAATCCAAAGAAATGTGTTTTTGGAGTTGAGTCTGGGAAGTTTCTCGGATTTCTCAACAATCAGAGAGGTATAGAGGCGAACCCCGAGAAAGTGCAGGTGGTCATAGACATGCAGTTGCCTCGCACTGTTCGAGAGGTTCAGAAGTTGACAGGTTGTCTGGCGGCCCTGGGAAGATTTCTCAGCCGGTCAGGAGACAAGTGCCTTTACTTTTTTCAGGCTATTAAGAAGAAAGCTAGGTTTGAATGGGTGGCGGATGCTGAGGCGGCCTTCCAGAAACTGAAGGTCCATCTGCATTCCTTACCAAGGCTGGTCAGCCCTTTGCCCAAAGAAGTGCTCTACATGTATCTTGCAGTGTCTGACCATGCGCTAAGCGCCGTCCTTTTGGCTGAAAGAGGCGGTTGTCAGCTCCCAGTTTACTTTGTCAGTCATGTTTTGAAAAATGCTGAGTTGAGGTACCCCCTAGTGGAAAAATTTGGTCTCGCCCTCTTCATGGCGGTCAGAAAATTGAAGCCTTACTTCTTGGCACATTCAGTCGTTGTATACACAGATCAGCCAATCACGCGGCCTCTAACAACTATGGAGTCGTCAGGCCGGATGATCAAATGGCCAATAGAGATTCAGAGTCTTGAAATTACTTTTGAGCCCAGAAAAGCAGTAAAAGGGCAAGCATTTGCTGATTTTATTGTAGAAATGACTCGTCCCTCAGATTCTGAAGTTCCAGACCAAGTCTGGAAGGTATATGTGGACGGGAGCTCCACCTCAAATGGGTGCGGAGCAGGTGTCATATGTCAGTCGCCAGAGGGCGACAGGTATGAGTATGCTCTACGCTTCAATTTTCAGGCCTCGAACAACGAGGCAGAATATGAAGCTTTACTGGCTGGAATTCGCATGTGCAAGGCGGCTGGGGCAAGAAGGATAGACACCTGTTCTGATTCACAATTGATAGTGAGTCAGTATAATGGCGAATACGAAGCGACTCATCCAGTAATGATCAAGTATTTACAGGCGGTACGACAAGCGATCGGATCTCTTGAAGATTTCCATTTGACTCAGGTTCCCAGGTCTGAAATTAACCAAGCAGATGCACTTTCAAAGTTGGCTTCCTCGGCCTCCTGTGATACTCCAAGAACCGTTTTCTGGGAAGTTTTGGAAAAAAGAAGTATTGAGGAAGACCCAGTTGGAATCCTTGATAGAAGCTCAACTTGGATGGACAACATCCGAGCGTATTTGACGTCCGGCACCTTCCCGAGTGATTATACCCAGGCGGCTCAACTGAAAAGGCGAGCGGCCAGTTTTGAAATGCAAAAAGGGGAACTCTTCAAGAAAGGGCATCTTCAACCCCTATTGAAATGTGTTACCCCAGAAAAGGGGCGAGAGGTTTTGGAGGACTTGCATTCAGGGTACTGCGCCTCTCATATAGGCGGCAGGTCGCTTGCTCAAAGAGCCAGGCGACAGGGCTACTTTTGGCCTACTCTAGAAGCAGATGCAATGGAGATGGTGAAAAAATGTGACAAGTGTCAAAAGCTTGGCAAATTAATTCACCGTCCGGCTACTGATCTCACTACTATCCATAGTCCGCTGCCGTTTGCTAAATGGGGCATGGATATCTTAGATCCCTATACACCTGCAACAGGCGGCAGGCGGTACATACTCGTTGCAGTCGACTACTTTCCTAAATGGGTAGAGGCAGAAGCTGTCAAGGGCATCAAGACAAAGGATGTAATCTCATTCATCTGGAAAAATGTCATCACTCGATTTGGGGTGCCCATGTCTATGGTTTCTGATAATGGTCCCCAATTTCAGACGCCTGTTCTTAAAAATTGGCTGAGTGACCAAGGCATCTCACATTGCTTTGCATCAGTCGGCCGGCCACAAGCAAACGGCCAAGTAGAGGCTTTCAATAAGATCATTTCAGACGGTCTTAAGAAGAAAATTGAACGAGCAGGCGGCCTATGGGCAGATGAACCACCACATGTTCTCTGGGCCATTAGGACGACTGAGAAAAGGTCGACTGGAGAAACCCCATTCCTTCTAACCTATGGTGCAGAAGCTGTTCTTCCAATTGAACACTACGAGCCGACTCTTCGGGTAATGTTGTATGACGAAGAGGCAAATTGGGAAGCCATGCGTCTAGCATTGGACTCACTACCAGAAAGAAGGGGCAATGCAGCCCTGCGCCATGAAATTTACCGCCTGAGAATGACAAGATCATACAACAAAAGAGTGTACAAGTGTCCACTCAAAGTGGGGGACTTTGTACTAAGAAAAATGGAAGCAGTCGGTAGGGCTAATGAATCAGGCAAATTAACTCCCAACTGGGAAGGACCCTATCGAATTCATGAAGAGGTCAGGGACGACACCTACCGCCTGGAAACACCAGACGGTCAACCCTTGCCTCGAACCTGGAATGTAGATAATTTAAAGAAGTATTATTTTTGAATAATGTAAATAGCTGATAAGCTACTAATAAAGTTTGCCATTTCGCTCTATATTTTGTACTAAAAGGGGTACGCCTACAGATAAAGCAGTCGGCTACTCTCCTATGATAAGTTCACCAAGAACTACTTAAGGCTTATGGCCAAAATGATCAGACCAGGCGCCTAGCCACCTGATCCAACTGATAAAAAACTAATTCGACCTGTCCCAATATCACAACAGGCGTCCGACGACATCCATTCGGATGAAATTCGTCGCAGAGAGCAGCTCCCTTTTGGGTGGAACATTGTTCTATAAACTAACTACACGGCATCTAGACGACTGCCCCCAAAGGGCAACCACGTAGCCGTTTTTGAGACAAGGATAGCTCAACACTAAACAAACAAGTGTTCGCAGCTAACATCCGCGTCGGATGACCGACTGTATTACTTGGGATAAATACAGTCGGTACCTCTTGAGTAAATAGCCAACAAAGATTGGCGAATCAAGTGGAACAGCTGGCCTTCGCCGCCTGTCACCTCTACTACTCAAGCTTAAAACTGACAGGTGATGATCTCACCACCATAAGTCGGCCTATCATACTTGGCCTAGGCCCGAAAAGGTATGACATGTCCGCCTGTTCAAAGGCATCCAGAAGCTCTCATACCATGATCCTTACCAAGATATAACAAACCTAACGATTTTTCTAAAATACATTGGAATCCGACTAAGTAAATGGCCGACTAATCGCCTAACCTGGAGACAAGACAACCAGTCGTCCAGGGGCATAAGCAGTCGGTACCTAAGCTTTTGAGCTAAGTTTTTTGAAATAAGTCGGTACTTAAGACTTAAAGTTCTTGAGATAAGTTTTAGCGTTTTTAGCCGAAACAGTCGGTATGATATGCAAGCGGACACCAAGATCCTCTGCACTTGGCAAAAATAAGAGCATAATTCGAAATTTGGCAGCTAAGACGACCTAAAAAGATGGTCGCCAAAATTCTATTAACAGCCGGCCATAAAGACTCGGCACAAATATTCAAAACCCCGGCCCCTTGGCCGGGTAAAGATACAAAAATAAGCCGGCCATAAAGACCGGCAAAATATTCAAGACCCCGGCCCCTTGGTCGGGTAAAAGGAAACAATAACAAATGGCACGCAGGCCAAAGAAAAAGAATTTAAACATCAGCTTAAGAGGGGGGCAGATCTTCAACATCAGCAGCCGCCTGATTAGCAAGACCCCTTTTCTTTCTTGTTCCGGCACCAGCTGCCGCCTTCTTAGACGCGTCTGCCCCAATTGGCACCAAGGCCACAATCGGCTCCTCCGCCTCCGCCTCCTCCTCCTCTAGCGCATCATCCTCGGCAGCCGCTCGCAGGACTTCTTGGTTATACGTTTCAGAGCATTGACGAAACGTTCTTTCCCAAGAAGAGTAGTCGGCACTAGGAAAGAGGCGAGCCCAGGTCATGCGCATGATTTGGGCCGAGTCATCCATCATGTCTCGAACCAAATCTTTCTTTTCTTTTTCAGCCTGGCCCGAGAGCTGTTCAGTGAGGCTCTTCTCCTGGTTGGCCAGGCGTACCTTGACATTCTCCAAAGATTGCTCTAAGGTGTCGTATGATTGCATTTTTTGCCTAAGGGGCTTCAGCTCGTCATTGAGGCTCTGGTTGGCCGCCTCCAACTCATTATTCCTCTTCTTGACCGTCTCCAACTCGGTCTTAATAGTGTTGGTGGCCTGCGCCTGATAATAAAGAATATCAGTTGTCAAAATTTCGTTCTGGGCAATTTGAAACATTGCCTTATCACAGTCAGAGGCGGCCATGGCCTTAGCAGCTTTTACCTCTTTGTTTTTAGCGATGATTGGCTTGCGCAGACCGTGTACTCGCAGCAAGGACTGTAAGGGGAAGCAGGCGTCAGAATCCAAAATTACAGACAATGAATAAATAAATAGCAAGCCTGTGCTAAGTTTACCTCAGCAAGGAGCCCTGCAACTCTATCTAGGTGAAGGGTGCCGAAACCCTTGACCGTCTCTCTCTCGGCCGGAGGGACAACTCTAATCATGGACTTGGCCATTTCGACCATGTCCGGTTCTTGAGGGCTGGCTGCATAAAAAATAAGCAAAAACATCAGACAGGAATGTGAAAGAAAAGCGGGTCGGTCTAGAAGAGCAGTTTCATACCTCTAGGCGGCCTGTTAGGATTTTGAGATTGGGTGGCTGGCTGTTTCTCAGCAGCCGGCTGTCTCCTTGTAGAACCAGGCGAACTTCCCACAGTCGTCTTTCGTGTTTTGGGGTCCGGCTGTTGGGAGGAGGAAGCTCTTGGTGTGCCCGTTTGTAAAAAGAGAAAAAGGGTTAATATTCTTATAGATCCTATCTTTTTAGAAGAGTCAACTAAAGGGTTGGAAACTCACTAAGGGCGTCTCCTTGGTGGGAGGATCAGTTGATGTGTGTTGTTGCAGGACGGATGCTCGCAACAAAGCAGCCGCTGTTTTGGAGGCGGTAATTTTGCTCATGGCGTCAGCTGCACATAGAAACGCAAAAAGTTAAAAAAAAAAAAAATAATTCCTCAAGCGTACGCATTCAACAAGTCGGCTACCTCTAGAGCACCGACTGCTAAGGCCACAAGCGGCCAGGAAGTATTCATCATAGAGCCATTTGTAACTTGGGACGTAGTTCAGGGGTACTTGCTCTCGTACCCCCGTAGCAGGGTTGGCCCTGGTCTCTACTTTAAAGAGTCCTCGGTCCAGGATCTCTTTTTGGGCTTTGGGAGGAACAGGCGGCATGCTGCGACTGCCTGCTAGAAGAGGCGGACCCCTGTTCCACCTGTTGTAGCGTTTGTTCAGAACCTTGTCTGAAATTTCCATGATAAAGAAGGTGCTTCTCCAATCCTTTCATTTTTTCTCTTTACCTCTTGTCATGAGGCAGCCCCGGTGGCTCGTCAATTGGAACCAGCCGGTACCGCCTGCTTTAGGCGTCCGGCTGAGATAGTTCATATGGGCGAATGCCTCGAAATTCGGCTCCGCTCCATACATTTCACACCCGACTACATAGCCAAGGATGTTGAACCAGGAGTTGGGGGCTAACTGCCATAATCCCAGCTCATATCCATCAAGGATTTGTTGAACAGCCGGGTGTAAAGGGAAACGCAGACCAGCCCTAATGGCCGCTTCATAGCAGCCAAAGCAGGCGGCATCATAACTAGTACCAGCCGGCCAGACGACTGTGTCTTCCGGATCTGGCACAAAAACCAGAAAGCCAGGACCCATTACATGGTCCGCTAAGAAGCTGCCCATTTTCTCTCGCATGGCCTTGATTCGGCCCTTCGGAACGGTGCAATAGTATGGGGTGCTTTGTTCTCTTTGAGTGGCGGATGGTTCCGCCCATTTATCCCCCTTCTCAACTGAATGGGAGAGTCTCGCCTCATGCAGGCGGTTGTGCCTTTCCTCGGAGTCAATAGAAAGGTGACCCGAAGAGTTGGAGTCAGACTCGCTTTCAGAAGAGTCCGACTCCTCCCCTCTCCCTAAGGGGACCGCCTCCTCTTCTTCAGAAAGGGCGGGAGAATGAGTAGTCATATCTTCGGTGAAATGGGAAGGGACCACCTTGACCCCTCCCTCAGAGCTCTCGGCAGCCGAGCCGCCTTGGTTCACTTCAACATCTGGCGTATGGTCAGATGTTTCACTAATCGGCACCTGAAAGGAGGAGCCGTCCGAATTGGAGATCCTAGCTGTTCTCTTTGTTCTGGCCATTACGTTCTGCATAGACACAGAGACAGTCAGACTTTGTATAAAGGGCAAAGTTTGGTTTGAAAAAGTGCAGGCGGCACTCCTAGTCCTAGACTCAGCCGTCCTCGGTGACCGGCTGATCACTAACCTAGGTCGTGTCGTGTGCTTCCGAGGTACCATTTCAAAAAGAAAAAATAAAGTACAAGAAAGAGAGAACAGACGGTTACCTGAACGAGAGAGAAGTTGACAAAGTGCTGGAAGGTCGAAGTATCAGTCGGCTTGTCAGAACAGGCGGTAGGCAAGAAATGTCTGAAATGTCAGAGCAGGTTCAGGGGTCCGAGTGTTCTCTTATAAAAGTTCTCAAGTGTGAAAATATCTGAGGTCAACATGCCCTTATATAGGCAAGGGGAGAATTTGAAGGGTCACTGCCCAAATTCAAAAAATGAGCGGGAAAACTCCCGGCCTTTCACCGAGCGACACCTGTAGCAGGCCGTCGCCTGTTACAGGCCGACACCTGTCACAGGAGAGATGTGACCAGTCACGTGCCACCTGTGAGGGGCAAATGATTAGGGGATTTTTCCCGTCCAATCATAGCTTGCCACGTGGGCCAATCAGGTCCTGCCACATGTCCGCCATGTGGATCAGCATCAGCCTGCCACGTGTCACGCAGCTATTAGTCCACCTTGGACCATTCATGCCACGCCAAGTGGCCTAATGTTTTTCCACCTAAGAAACAAGGCCACCTAGGCCCAATTACCGAGGAAAGCCCAGTCAGCCCAAGGCTAACCTAAACCTAGGAGTTGGCACGCTTCCCAAGGTTATAAATACTCTCATTAATCCTCATTAAAGGGGGTTAAGCAATTTTTACTCTCACCTAGAGATAACACATATACTCATTTTCCGCATTAATTACTCCTTAAACAAGTACTAACTTGACCGTCGGAGGCGGAGCTCCAACCATCCAGAGTCTCCGTTTGTTTTGCAGTACATGCGCACCGTTCCAGTCTTGAAGTTGTAACTCTCCCGTAGGACATCAAAAAAACCCCGAAACAATACTTATTATCAAACATCCTAAAATCATCACAAAACCCAAAAACAATAATTAGATTAAGGTTAGATTAAATTAAAACAAAAAGAATAATTATTTAATTTTTTTTTAAAAGGGGCGCACGACCACCACGGCTGGGCGGCCGCCGCACGCCAGCCTGTTGGCCGCCGCTGCTGGCGTGCACTGGTGGTTGTGGCGCCGGCCGGTGGTGGCGTGTGGTGGTGCCGGCCGGTGTGTGTGGGTGGTGATTGAAAAACATTATAAATAAGGGGAAGGGGAAAATCAAGGGAAAAAGAAAATAAGAGGAGAGAGAGAGTTTTACTTTTGAGTGCACTCCACCTTAGGCATATGATGGGTATTTATACCCCCTCTCAATATCCCTCCTACTTAAAATTCCTTTACTACCCTTAATGATCCATTTCCTAGTCAAACAAGTATTTTGACTTTTCTTAAATACCATTGACTTTAAAAATTATCTTTTTATAAAATAATATGCCCCAATATTTCCAAATCATAAAATAAAATATTTTCAAGATTATTAAATAATTAAAATAAAATTTAATTAAAATAATTCTTTTTAAATTCATAAAAACCATAAATAATTCATTTCAAATTATTTAAATACTTTAAGAAATACTTATTTGAATTAAAATATGTATAAAATTACGGGGTATTACAGTCTACCCCCTCTAAAAGAAGTTTCGTCCCGAAACTTGGGCAACAAAAATCAAACTTTTTCCTCACTTTGTATAATATTGTTGTACTCTTTTGTCATACTTTTGCCTTTAACATCTCTTTGAGATCAAAATTACTCGAAATAACCGTGAAAAATGTGCAAAAAGCACAAAAACAACAGAAAATACTGGGAAAAAGCGCGAAATTCTACCCCCTTAAAGAACACGAGTTACGTCCCCGTAACCCAACATACCTTAAACAACTCAGGATATTTCTTTTTCATCTCATCCTCGACTTTCCAAGTTGTTTCCTCATACTCTTGGTTAGACCATAGCACTTTAACAATCTTAACTTCCTTATTGCGTGTACTACGCACTTTACTGTCAAGGATCTTGACAGGTCTTTCCTCATAAGTTAAGCTTTGATCTAACTCAATAGTTTCAGGTTGTAGCACATGTGACTTATCAAGGATATACCTTCTTAACTGAGATACATGAAATACATCATGCACTTTACTTAGCTCAATAAGTAAGGCCAACCTATAAGCTACTTTGTCTATCCTTTGCAATACTTCATATTGACCAATATACTTTGGGCTAAGCTTCCCTTTCTTTCCAAATCTCATTACACCTTTCATTGGTGACATCTTTAACAATACTTTGTCACTGACCTCAAATTACTCCTCTCTACGCTTCAAATCTGCGTAGCTCTTTTGGCGATCTTGCGTCGCTTGAATCTTAGTTTGAATCTCCCTCACCTTCTTAACTGTATCCTCAATCATTTGAGGCCCTAAAATCATTGTTTCACTTATGTCGTTCCAACAGATTGGACTGCGACACTTCCTTCCATATAATGCCTCAAATGGAGCCATGCCAATGCTTGCATGGTAGCTATTATTATAGGAAAATTCAATTAAATCTAAGCTATCTTCCCATCCCCCTTGGAAATCTGTAACACAAGCCCTCAACATGTCTTCCAAGGTTTGAATGGTTCTCTTAGTTTTCCCATCTGTGGCAGGGTGAAAAGCTGTACTCATCTTAAGTGTTGTACCAAAGTTTTCCTGCACACTCTTCCAGAACCAGAAACCTAGAATCTCTATTAGACACAATATCTTTTGGAACTCCATGTAATCTCACCACATTTTTTATGTAAGCTTTTGTAAGTTGTTCCATCTTCCAAGTCTCCTTCATTGGTATAAACACTGCAGATTTTGTAAGTCTATCCACCACTACCCAAATGGTGTCATTTCCACTCTTTGACTTTGGGAGGCAAGTCACAAAGTCCATTGAAATACAATCCCATTTCCATCCAAGAATTTCCAATGATTGCACAGTTTCTTGCGGTCTTTTGTGTTCTATCTTCACTATCTGACAAGTTAGACACTTTGACCCAAATTCCGCAACCTCATTCTTCATTCTGGGCCACCAATATATCTTTTTCAAGTCTTTATATAGCTTGTCCCCTCCTGGGTGTATTGAGTATGGTGTATTGTGACCCTCTTCCATCAACTTTCTCTTTAACTCCTCACATTTTTGTGGTCACACCAATGGCCTTTGTACCTTAAACTCCCATCTTCATGAATTTTGAAATCCATGGCTTTTCCTTGCTTTATTTTCTCACGAATCCTATCCAACTTTACATCTCCTGCTTGATTTTCCCTTATCTCATCAAATATTGTTGGTTGAATACTTAGATTCGCATGTGTGCCTGTTGGCACTCCCCATTTTACCACTTCTAGATTCATTTTCCTCATCTCCCTACATAACTCATCAACCACTATCAAAGTATTCAGTCCATGACTGGTTTTACGACTTAGAGCATCTGCGACTACATTTGCTTTCCCCTCGTGATAATGTATGTCTAAGTCATAATCCGTCGTATATTCTAACCACCTCCTTTGGCGTGAGTTTAAATCCCTTTGAGTGAAAATGTATTTCAAACTCTTATGGTCTGTATAAATCCTACATTTCACTCCATACAAGTAGTGCCTCCAAATCTTTAGCGCAAAAATGATTGCAGCTAGTTCTAGGTCATGAGTAGGGTAATTTGCTTCATTAGTCTTTAACTGTCTTGATGCATATGCAATTACCTTCCCATTTTGCATAAGTACACATCCTAGACCATTCTTGGATGCGTCACTATATACATCATAAACTCCACTATCGTCTGGCAGTGTAAGCACTGGCGCTGTGATTAACTTTTGTTTCAAGAGTTGGAATGCTTCCTCACACTTGTCATCCCACACAAACTTCTTGCTTTTTCATTAGAGAGGTCATAGGTTTAGCAATCTTCGAAAAATCTTTCACAAAACGCCTATAATACCCTGCTAAACCTAAGAAACTTCTAACGTCAGACACTGTTTTTGGCGTAGGCTAACCTTTCACTGCGCGCCTCAATCTTTGCTGGATCTACTTCTACTCCATCTTTTGACACAAAATGACCCAGAAATGCCACTTTCTCCAACCAAAATTCACACTTAGAGAACTTTGCGTAAAGCTTGTTTTCCCTTAGCGTTTGCAGAATGGCCCTTAAATGTTCTACGTGTTCTTCTTTACTCTTCGAATACACCAGTATATCATCTATGAACACTACCATAAACTTGTCCATAAATGGATGAAACACCCTATTCATCAAATCCATAAAGATTGCTGGAGCATTCGTCAATCCAAATGGCATTACTGTGAACTCATAATGTCCATACCTTGTTCTAAAAGCAGTCTGGGGAATATCTTCATCAGCAATCCTAAGTTGATGGTATCCAGACCTTAAATCAATCTTAGAAAACACAGTTGCGCCCCTCAACTGGTCAAATAGGTCATCAATCCTTGGTAATGGGTACTTATTCTTTATGGTGACCTTATTTAACTCCCTATAATCAATACATAACCTCATACTTCCATCCTTCTTCTTCACAAATAACACTGGCGCTCCTCAAGGTGATGCACTTGGTCTTATATAACCCTTTTCTAATAAATCCTGCAATTTCTCCTTTAACTCACTTATCTCTGCAGGTGCCATTCGATATGGTGCCTTGGAAATTGGTGTTGTTCCTAGAACTAGCTCTATTGTGAAATCAATTGCCCTTTTGGGTGGCATTCCAGGAATCTCTTCTGAAAACACATCCAGATACTCATTCACTACTTCTTTATCCTCAGGCTTAGTTGTCTCCTCATGCTCCATATTCCTCACACTACAAAAATACACTGGATGCCCCTTCTTAATATACTTTGCCAATTTTAACACAGATATGATCCTTGGGCACTTAGTTTCACCATGCATCCTATATGTCACCAACTCATTATCAGCTGTACTCATTTTTACTTTCTGTGATCTACAACTGATCTCTGCACTGTACTTGCTCAACCAATCCATTCCTAAAATTACATCGAAGTCACTCAATCCAAACTCAATGAGATCCGATAAAAACACTTTTCCTTCGATTTCTAAAGGTACATCTCTAAAGGTCTTGTTACACTTTACTACCCCACCCGTAGGAATAACTATAGGCAAATCTACCTCATCTACGGTTTTCAAACAATTTGATAAATTTGAAACAATAGCCTTTGAAATGAAAGAAAAATTTGCACCAGAATTAAACAAGACTTTAATAGGAATAGAGTTAATAGAAAAAGTACCAGTGATGACACCTTTCGTGGAATCAGCCTCATGCCTACTCATAACATTCAACTTTCCTGCAGCTCCACCTTTCAATTGGTTGTTTCCATTATTATTGTTGGTTTTCGCCGCATTCTGTTGTGCGCCCTTGTTCCCAGAATAGTTGTTACTGCCCTGAAAATTCCTTTGAGCCCCACCTTGATTATTTCCCTGCCTGTTGCTATTGGGGTCCTTGGAGAAACATTCATACTCCCTGTGTCCTAGCTTGTTGCAAGCACGACAGGTAACCAAATTCCCATCACAATCCTTTCCAGGGTGGTCATTCTTACACCTCTTGCAATAGAAATGCCTTGCTCCCCTGTTATTTCCCTGGCTAGAGTTCCTAGCTCCACCATTAAAATTTCGTCCACCTTGGCGATTGTTGCCTTGGAAATTATTGTTGTTGTGGAAGTTGTTGTTATTATGTTGGTACTTTTGCTTTTTAAAGTTGTTCCGGTTACCTTGCGGGTTTCCAGAATTCTATCCCACCGCTTTTCTCTTTTCTTTCCCTTCTATCTCGGCTATCTCTTTCCTTTTCTTTAACTCCAATGCATAAAGATGTGCAGCTCTCCCATACACTTCATCCAAGGTTTCAAATACTTGACCACACAGCTTTAACTGTAGATCAGTAGTCAGACCACTCTCAAACTTTCTAGCCACTAGGCTTTTCTGTAGAAACAGACTCCATAGCAAATCGGGACAACTCAATAAACTTAGTGTAGTATTCGGTAATTGACATATTCCCTATAGCAAGATTAGAAAATTCCTCAGCTTTTTGTTTCTGTAAGAAGCTAGGGTAAAACTTGTCCCTAATCTTCTCCTGAAACATAGTCCAATTAAATCCAGGTAATGCCTTAATGGTAGCCTCATTTTGCTGCCACCAAAGGTCAGCTTCACCCCTAAGGTAATAGGTAGCACAACCTACTTTTGAGTTCTCTGGACACCCTACTGCCCCGAACAGTTTCTCAAACTCCCTCAACTAGTTTTCCAATACAGTTGGATCAGGCTCTCCTTGATAGGTTGGTGGCTTGCTCTCTGCCACCTTCTTTAATAGCTCTCCCTGAGCATCTACATTATTGGTTGAGTTCTTTGCTAATTGTTGGGACAACTTTACTTAGCTCTCCACCATCATTGCTGTTACTACTCCCTCCTGCCATCTTTCTTCACCTGAATTAAAACAAAGGGGTCTTTATTAAAAACGGTCTTGGCTAGCTCTCAAGTTAGACACTTATCCAACTAACTCACACCCTTGACACATACACATTAAATTTTAAGCTAACAAATTGGGGTTTACAAAGTTTAAAAATTCCCAAAATTTGCAGCTTTACAACTAAATATTAATTGCTAACCAACCACATTTAATAAAGCATCACATTAATAAATAAAAATAATTCCCATGGATTCCCAGAGATTAGAAATAAATCATTGTAATATTTTTGGGCAAGAAATGGCTTATTGGAGTAATGATACGAAATGAATGATTTGAGAACGAAATGAATGATTTGTCAATAAAATGAATTAATTGACAAATAATTAAATGGAATTTTATTGATGAGTAAGAAAATGAATGGAATACTAAAATAAAATGGGTTTAAGTAAATTATGAAACTACATAAGTTTACTGGCTCACTGTGGACATGCCACTTATTACTTTACTGGAACTGAAATAATTAAAATGCGGAAACGAATCTAAGAATCCTAAAAGAAATGAAACTACAAAAATCTAGCCCTTTCGAACATTATCCTCCTTGTTGGTAGATTGTTTGTAGCTTCCAGGATCGAATTCAGGGTCATCTTCTTCCTCCATTGGTTCAGGTGACTCTGGATCTTGCTCTACTTGGACAAACTCTTCATCTTCCTCATCATCAGATGAGATCAATTATAATTGGAGTTGGAGGTGGATTTAGATTTGGAATTTCCATAATGGAACTATCAACAGTCTGGTTACTCACATCCATCATCTCTCCATCTTCCTGCCCTCCACCTGTCCCTGCTTGATTACCCTAAGTGGGAGATGAACTTCCTGACTGATGACTAATGGAAGGGGAATTATTCCCTGCCCGAATATTATAGTAATAGTTGGGATATGGAATGTTTAAGTGCTGACAATAATCTTTCTCAACTTTAACAAGGTAAGAAATCAAGTATCTGTAATCAGGGTACCACTGTCCATAGAAATTTTTGTATTTAGAGTAGTTTGGAATGTCCCAGCTTTGATTTAACAGCAAGATATGGGGGATCATCTGCAAGACAAAGAATAATCATATCAGAAACACGATCAGGAAGATCATAGTGCTTGTCTCCTAAGACATTGCTCATGTGGGAACAATAGAATTGAATTTTGTTGACATAGTCAAACGGATGTTCATAGTCTTTCTTGATTAGAGTACCAATTTGGGAAAGATTGCTAGGAAGAATCGGCATCCTTTAAAGGAAAAGGTTTAGAAAAGAATTCCCGTCCCAAAGAAATTAAAAACAATACAATTCTTGCATGAATTAGGTTCAATGTTCAATCAAACAATTTCACTTATTCTAATCATATAATCACATGTTTTCAAATACCAATCCACATGATCAAACATCACAACCTAAAATATTAATGCATACAAGAACATAATTATTTCTAACTTATATGCCCAAATTCTTTCCTACCCAAGCTCACCAACATGCTTTTAAAAGCTTTTAACACATAATATTGACCTCAATTCTTGCTTTCTTGCAAAATGAACAAACTAAAAATAATTTTGACTCTTTTATTTTAAAATTAATTTTCAAAAATAACCCGAAAAAGACCAAAATATTCGGCCACTTAAAAAAAAAAATCCGGACACCCAGATACCACTTTGTAACACCCTAAAAATTCCTTTCCTTTGAAATACCTATTTTCCCTTTTAAAATACGAAATAGGAAAATCTAAGACATTACCGCCACCGGGAAAACGACTAAGGCAAATATCAAAGGCTCACACAGCGGAAGACTATCTTAAAAAACACCATATAAAAACAAGTCAACTTAAAAAGTCAAACCAAACGAAAGTAAAAGTCAAACTAAGTCAAACTAAGTCAACCTACAACTTGGAACCATTGTAAGCCCTTAAAACCAAAAAATATTAAAAACCTTTGCATTAGTCTCATGAGCAGAATAAAATAAATAATATTCAATGCAAATAAAACACATCATATTCCTATGAGAACTAAGCATGATTCGCTCTACACTCATGCCCTTCATGAAAATGCTTCATCACCTGAAAAGCTTATCTCTACTTGTCCCCACTACTCGCCATTAGAAATGGGTCGTCGTAGGGCCAAGGTAAAGACAAGGCCCAACAAACATACAAACACACAATCAGCAATGCTGAGTACATAAGCATAACAAAAACACACTAACGTGCTTTCATCCTATCATCACACAACTTACCGTGTTGCACCTGTTTACAAGCATATAAAACATTCAGCACCTAACTAGACCAATACCAATGTTCATTTTATTTTGATTACACATCGAACGGGTTTCCAACCAAATCCCTGCCTCAAATAAATTGAGGTAAATTACACCGGGAGCTAACCGGGTAGGCAAATGTCACATGAAGTGACTGGACGTCTTGCGCATAAGATAAATAAAAAGGAAAATATAGCGTCCTGTGGTCCTAGTAGAAGTCATGGTTAAATATAAAACCCTATAACTCCCCCCATATGTTCATACTCAAGGTATATACGTTCCAAGAGTTTTGGTGTGTAATCTCTTTCACTTTACGTTGTTTACATGTTATTATACTTGATGATGACTCTCAAACCATAGCACATCAAACATTATAATTCATTCAAGCAATCAAACATACCAATTTAATTTCTTGAAAAATTAGTGTCCACATAAATTTAATTGTTGAACCCTTTTTAATCTAACTCGGTGACAAAGACACCTTAAACACATAATGCGCCGCAAATCCTATCCCTCGGTGTTGGAAACACCTTAACTGCACATAGGCACCGCAATATAATTTATTCCTGTGTACTAAGACACTTAAATAGCTCATTCCTCATGCTTATAGCATCAATAAAAATTACATGAACCATAATAAAATTTCCTTTTCATATTCCAAACCAAATTAAACATTTAGTTTAATTAAACATGCTCTCTAACATGCCAATAATAAAAGTGTGGTTCATAACCAACATGCCAACATAATTAATTCCAATCACCAATTCACCATAAATAATGCATACATCACAAATCATTCACCAATATCAATCCAATCAACAAATTCCAATCATCCCCTATCATGATACTACATGGAATTAATTAAACAAACCTAGCATGCCTCTACACATTCAAATAATTACTAAGTACGCAACGTACCTTGAATATGATCTCAAAATCGCTACGACTAAATAAAATCACTTACTTGAAAGTCTCCTAAAAACCAAAATTATAAAGAAGTATTAATACCTCTTCCACACAAATTTCCAGCAATATATACACTCTTTAAATCACTCATAAACCCTCTAAAACAAGATGAAATTTAATTTAAAACCCTTACTTTTATTTCCAATTAATGGGTAATTAAAAATCCTTTCAAGAAACATAATTATAGGTTATATATAAAAATTCCAGCATTATTAAAACTTATAAACTTGCTGTAATTTAATTTAAAAACACATATTTCAATAATTTAAATTACCCATAAACAATTCCCATAAATACACATCAATTTAGAAACCTAGGGTTTTTAATTTGGGGTTTTTTTAATTCAAAACCAAATCTGAAAATTTATATACATCATACTCATTATCAAACATCCTAAAATCATCACAAAATCCAATAACAATAATTAGATTAAGGCTAGATTAAATTAAAACAAAAAGAATAATTAATTTAATTTTTTTTAAAGGGGCGCACGACAACCACGACATGGCGGCTGCCGCACGCCCGCCTAGTGGCCGCCGTTGTTGGCGTGCGTTGGTGGTGGTGGCCGCCGACGTGTGGTGGCCGCCGACGTATGGTGGTGCCGGCCGATGTGTGTGGTGTGTGTGGGTGGTGATTGAAAAACATTAAAAATAAGGGGAAGGGGAAAAATTAAGGGGAAAAGAAAATAAGAGGAGAGAGAGAGTTTACCTTTAGGTGCACTCCACCTTAGGCATATGATGGGTATTAATACCCCCTCTCAATATCCCTCCTACTTAAAATTCCTTTACTACCCTTAATGATCCCTTTCCTAGTTAAACTAGTATTTTGACTTTCCTTAAATACCATTGACTTTAAAAATTATCTTTTTATAAAATAATATGCCCCAATATTTCCAAATCATAAAATAAATATTTTCAAGATTATTAAATAATTAAAAATAAACTTTTAATTAAAACAATTCTTTGTAAATTCATAAAGACCATAAATAATTCATTTCGAATTATTACTTTAAGAAATACTTATTTAAATTAAAATACATATAAAAATATCGGGTATTACAGTTTAGGTCATGGTCTTGTGAGAAACGTACCTAATCTCCTAAATGTATCTTTTTTCAAAAAAAAAATAATACAATCTGAATCTCCTCTCATGCTCTGATCCCCTTCTGATCACTGAGGAGTGAGGATTTGTGATGTATTTTATACTCCCTCCGTCCCATAATATAGTTCCTGTTTTCCTATTTAGGAGATCCAAAATATTGTTCCTATTTCTATTTTTGGATAGTACGTAAAGACCATTATACCCTCATTTTTAACTTTATTCATTGTACTTCCTAAATTACCCTTGAATGTTGCACGTGCCTTGTACTTTTTTCCACGTTTTCTCTCTAACTTTTGTTTATAATTGTACTTTTCACTTTTATTTATGGACTTCATCCACTTTCTCTTCCTATTTCTTAAATACCGTGAAAAAACACAAACAAGAACTATATTATGGGACGGAGGGAGTATATAATTAGGTGTGAGGGACCCATGGGAGTTGGACCTGAAGGGATTTCTAGTTTTGACCCCATGTATTTGGGTTTGGTCATTTTTGGGTTAGATTATTAACAAATTGTCATCTGATGAAATTAATCTCACATATATGGGCTACATGGGGTTGCTACGTATTTGTGTTTGCAACAACTTTGAGGATGCTGATTAGTTGTGCAAATTTTACCCTACACCCTAGTGTAGGGTGTTCTACCTACACCCCCCATGAAGCTACATTGTTTTGTAGCTGGGTAGGGACGTAGGGTACTAGGGTGTTTTACCTACACTCCCCCTTAAATCTAACAATCTAATTTTTTTTTCTTCCTTTATTAGTTTCCTTTTTTTTTCTTCCTTTTTTTTAATTATTTTCTTTACTTATATATATATATATATATATATATATATATATATATATATTTCTCCTCAATTGATATGCATTTGATTTTAATACCAGCATTCTCTCTTCTATCATTGTTTTCTCTCTTATTTTATTTCAACTAATTTTTCAGCTTATTTTCTCCGATTTTGATACTGATTGTTGCGCATCAATGACTATTTTTTCTTCTGCGAATAACGATCGTGATTGTAAAATTGTATTTCCATCTGGAATTCGATTGGTAGACTCTATCATTTTTTCATCAATTTGAGTTATTATGATCTTAATTTTTTTATTTTTGTTTTTCGATTCTCTGTTTTTGTGAATGCTCCATTTTTTTTTTCATTTTGTTATTTGATCTAATTTCTGTAGTTTATATAACGTAATTTTGTTACTCAATGTATTTTTTTGCAGTTTTAATTATGTATTATTTGATCTATTTTACTTGTTCGCTTAAGAACAATTAAAATTATGTTTTAGTAGACTCTAATTTTCATAGTTTGTTATGGCTTATGATGATGAACATTTTTAGGTTGTTAATACTAATTTATTTTATTAATCTGTGTTTGAGAATTGCATAGATTTTTGTTGATACTTTTAATTTATTTTCTTTTTTGTTGTCTTTTTTATTAGGTTTATAATGCTAAATAATCATTTTGTTTTATCATATGCACTTCTGTTAGTGATATATTAATTGATAATGTTCATTTTTAAAGTGATAAATGATCATTTGTGTATACAGTTTTGTTTTTTTTTTTTTATCATATGCACTTCTGTTAGTGATATATTAATTGATTAATGTTCATTTTTAAAGTGATAAATGATCATTTGTGTATACAGTTTTGTTTTTGATAATATTATGTGTTAAAATTTTATAATTTGATCATGTGCAGTTTTGTTATTGATGATTGATCATTTTTAAACATGTTTATGTTCATTTACAGTTGTACATTATAAATTTATGCAGTGGAAAAAAAAGGATGATATTGTTTACGAAGAAGCAACTAAAGTCTGGAATTTTGGGCAAAGAATTTAAATCTCAAGCAGAAGTTTATGAAATGTATAACGAATATGATTTTAGGAAACATTTTGGAATTTGAATTAGAAAGAGTAAGAGGTGAAGAGATGAATAATTTTTTATGAAAAGATTTATTTGTTGTTTGGAATTCGATTGTTTTTTATGTGTGTCATATATGAACAAATTATAGTTGTTTTTATTGATTGTTTACGATTTTCATATTTTTGATGATGATTATATTATTATTATTATTATGCTCAATTTCGTAATATTAAATGATCGTGTATCTTTTATATGTGTGTTCTGTGGTACATTATTGTTTATTCTTGTTATATTCGAATATATATTGTTCATTTGCATTTTAATGAGTAACATTGTTTTATAGTTATGCATATACGTTTTTATTAGTGAACATATTTTAATATTTGTTATTTTTGTTGTGTTAAAATTATGTTCACTTATAAAATGATAAATAATCATTTATATATAGCCGTGTTTTTAATATATTTTTGTTAATCAAATGTATTATTGTAATTGAACATTCTTAAACAAATTGAACAAAATGAACAAATTGCTTTTTATTAATGAATAAAATGTCACATGTAAAATTTATTTAAGGATGATGAGAGCTTAATTATGATTTCTTTTCCAATCAACTGAAGATTTATAATTGACTATTGTTTTAAAATTGCAATGCTCAATCACAACTTTAAGTTATTTTGAACATTTAGTTTTTTGTTAATGAACAAATTTCTTCTTTAGTATGACCATTGTATATATAATAGGCACTAGCTAGATTACTAGATATTTATTTTTGAAGTATTTGGTTATAGTATGTAGTGCTCAAGGAAAAAGAAAAAGGATTGTGTTCCTTCTTAATAAAATCAAAGCTAAGTGAATTTGTATATCATCAAAAATTGAAAGAATATAAAAATATACAATATAACTCCACACATAATATCAAACACGACAAGCTTCTTGATCCAAATTCGAAAAATTCAAGCTCATGGATGTTATTGGTTCATGTTGTTTGGCGACTCCATGCCTTCTTGACTTCCCTCTTTTTGTCGTCTTCAATTTTTCTTGCTATTGTGTAGTCTAACTCATTATATCTACGATTTATTTCTTACCTAATAGATAAAATATAAGTTATTGGATTTGAACAAGAATTAGTGTTGAAATGAACCAATTTTCATGTGTAAAATGAACACGAATGAGTATGACGCGACAATCGACATGATGATCATTAAAGTAATTCAATATAGGAATGATCATATATTATTATATAAATGAACATATATTATATTGCAAATGATCAGGAAAGATATTAATCAGCTAACATGAAATATATACGTTTATAAACTTTTGAAGCTATCAATATGCATGTGATTGATCATATATCCATATGAGAAAAGACAAATATTGAAATTCAAAACTGAAATGAATATCTATTATTTACCATTTACATTTCAAAATCTAGAACATTTTAATAATAGAAGAGCACACAACAAACTCATATAACTCAATTGTAATTTTAAGAATCACTTCCATGACAAGTACAAGAAATCACACACTCTTATTGAAATTCCTTATTAAATCTGTTGCAAATATTTGAAAAAGATACAAAAATGTGTTCATCATATATCAAAATTCTAATAAATGTATCTTAACATGTACATGATCATATACTATTATGTGATCGACATTTACCAATATAAAAATGAACATTTATCAAAGAATTTTCCACTTCAAAATATAAAAAAGAACGAACATTTATCAAAGAATTTTCCACTTCAAAATATAAAAAAGAACGAACATTAATATGTGAATGATCATGTACTAATTTATAAATGAACATTAATTATATTAATAATCTATTAACATGTGAATAACATCGTACTAATATATAAATGAACATTTAACAAATTGAAAATGAACATTCATAAAAATAAAAGTTTCCACTACGAACTAAATTTTTACAAATCTATATTCATACGATATAGATTAAATTATCCAGAAAATTGCGATGATTAAACTCTTTTTTTTTAATTTTTTGAGTCCAACAATTTTATAAACTAATAACACACCAAAATTTTTACTTTTTATTTCCTTACAAAAAGAAGAGATACATTTCCAAGCTTGATGTTTCTTTTATTTTCATGGAAACACAATTGCAAGAAAAACCAGTAAAAAAACTAGGATATTATACTTGTGTTTTCATTTCAAAAATCAACAAAAACACTAACAATTTCGATTTTCGACTTTGTTTTGGTAATTTTTCCAGCGATTGTGCAATTTTTTCTCATATATTAGACATTGTGCTTGATTATTGTAGAGAATTGTAACTTTTTACTGAAATATATTTGCAAATATTGAAGATTTTGGTGAGAGAGAAAATTGGGAAATAAAATGAAGGGAAATTCTACATGGTGACCTCCAAGTTCTACAAATTCTATTTGGTGTAAAAAAAAAAGCACATAATTTCTAGTGAACCCAAACTTTCATTAAACACTATTTAGTGGCCAAATCTCACTTAAAATGGGTTAACCACTCACTAATGCTGACTTTATTAACTCTAATTTATGAATTTAAATTACTAACCTACCCTATTTTTAATCATTCCCTCCTATTTCATTAATGCTGACATAAACCTTCCACCGCTCTTATATTTCATGCATTGATGATCAGTAGAACTGTCCATCTTCTTCCATAAAATTCAAAGTGAAATCTACAACAAAACTTCAATCTTGTTGACCTTGAGCAATTTTCAAGGTCGTAAATTGATTATTGATAGATTTCGCACAAAGTACTCTTTGTTTTTAGGTGTGATTTTTGGCAATTTGCGGTTGAGTATTCAAATCGACGACTAGGGTTTGTTGTTGGATTCATTGCAAAATTACTGGTTTGCGACTGAAGATTAATGTGTTAAGCATCTTCCAGGTAATCTATTGAAGATATTTACATGAAATTTTGAATTTTGCTCATATATGCATGATAGGGGTTACTCTGTTTTTTATGCGATTTACAGTTAGCTTAGTTTTGAGAAATCAATTGAGCATTCCCTTGTTTTATTTTGAATTTTTGTGTGTTTGGTTTAATGCTGCAGAATGGACTCAATTGTGTTAAAATTTCAAACAGCCGAGAATGTGGTTGATATTAATGTTGATGATGTTGATAAAGTGATGTGGATCGATTTGATTATTGAGTATGAGGAATTGTTTAGGAAAAATGGGTATATGATGCCTAAATATCCTAGTTTCCATTACTGTTATAATAAGAAGGATGTTAAAATTACTAGTGACAATGATTTAATGTCTATGTTAGATAGAATAGGAGGAAGTAAGAAAGTGATTACAGTATATGTGGGTCCAGTTGCTACACCTTCTGAATGTGTAGTTGCAGCTAGGAACGTCAGAGAGTCAATGAAAAACAAACCTAATATGCATTATGGTCTAAGTGCACCTAAGAGAAACAACCAAAGCTTTGATGTTGGGACTAGTGACATGCCTGATGTTAGTCCACTTAGGATAAATGAAACACTTATGGACAACTGGGAAAGAATGGAAGAGGAAGCCAATGGATGTAAGACACATAAAAAGAAGGGAAAAGGGGGAGGTGGTAATCCTAAGCCTAGGGTTAAGTTACTTGTTAGAAAGAGTTTACCTACAAATGAGCCACTTACCCTAGCTGACACTACTACTTTTTCCAATGCTCCTTTGCTTGACAAAACTACCCTGAATCCAACCTCATCAAACAACACAACTTTGATTGTTCATAAAATACCTAAGACTAGTTCTGATAGGAAGGGCTTGATTAACACACCATATGAAATCGAGGCACAAGTGATTACTGAAGAGGAGTTTAATAGGAGGTTTGAGCAGCCTCATTACAACAGGTTTGAGCATGGAGAAACTAGTAGTCCAGAAATGAATGCTGATATTGGAGATGAAGATTTAGAAAGAGAATTTGAAAGAGGTATTGTATCAGATGAGGAAGATCAGAAATTTGGTGAGATCATAGACAATTATGATGCTTATGCATCTGATGTATGGCAAACTGAACTACTGGATGATGATACTTATGTCAGTCAAATGTACAAGAATGGAGAATTTGCTGAAAATGTTGAGTTTGGAAGCATTGTCTTGAAACCATGGATGATATTTACTGACAAAGCACATTTCCTATCTATTCTAAGAGATTATTGTATACAATCTGGGTTTGCTATTGTAGTGGATAGATCTAGTCCAACAAGATTCACTGCTCAGTGCTTGGAATTGAACTGTAATTGGAGGATACATTCAAGTGTACTCCCTGATGGCACTACTTGGGCCATAGAGATTATAAAAGATTCAGAGCACACTTGTAGGGGTGTGGATGAGAGGAATCCTTTAGTAAATGTGAAATGGGCTGCAAGTAAGCTAATTGATGATATAAGGGCAAACAATGATATATCTGGAAAAACTTTGAATGACTTGTTGTGGACCAGGTATGGGGTTTAGATGGTCACTAGTACTCTGTATAAAATGAGGAGTATTGCTCTTAGGGAGATTAATGGTGGGCATGATGAGTCTTATGGCCATCTTCCTAGGTACTGTGAAATGGTTAGGCAAACTAATCCTGGTTCAGCAACTAATTGTGCATGGACACAGAAGAATGATCCCCAACTTTCACTCACTTTCTCTAGCATTTTCATATCATTCAAGGGAGCAATATATAGGGAGAACTGGAAGTTTTTCATTTGGCATTTGAAGCAAATCTTGAAAGACTAAAATAGCGGGGATGATTAGTGCATTATATCTGACAGACAAAAGGTTAGGGTCTCATATGCTGGCTTTCATGCTTAATCTTAGTGAAAAAAAAACTGTACTAGTGTTAATTTCTTCATTATGTGTTCTTCCAGGGAATAGATCTTGCTTTAACTAAGTTATGGCCAAAAGTAGGGAGGAGGTATTGCTGCAAGCACTTGGCTAAAAACTGGAAATCGGCTTTTCTAGGATCCTTGATGCACTCTTTATTTTGGATGGCATGTAGTGCTACTTCAACATTCACCTTTAAAAAGGCTATGGAAAGAATTCAAAAGACAAACCACTTAGCATTAATATGGTTAGCTAATCTAGGTCAAGACAAAAATTTGACCCAAAAATATGCACTGATGAGAGTAATACCAACTTTGTGGAGAGTTTCAATGCCACTTTTGGAGTGGACAGATGCAGACCTGTTCTAACTCTTTTGGAAGGTAAAATTTTATGTCTAACCTAATCCTTCTCGCTATAAATCAAACTTGGTTCATATGTTGAATTGTATGCTTGGTTATTTGTGGTTTTTGCAGGCATAAGAAGAATGTGTATGGTAAATGATTAGGGGATTTTTACCCCGCCATGTGGACCAATCAGGGTCCGCCACGTGGACCAATCAGAGTTCGCCACGTTGAATCCCAAGGCAGCCCGTCAGTCCTAGGTTTCTTAACCTAGGATGGGCACGCATTTCGAGACCCTATAAAAGGGAGATGTTTCCTTAAAGGAAACACAACATTGAATACAACCATAGCATTAACTGCAGCATTAATTACCTTTGAGAGTTTACACTCGGATACCGAGGCTGTCTGAGATAGCCGGATGATCATTTCTCTCTAGAGAGGAACCTGATCCCATTTACATTCCGCACTTTTTACCTCCGAACACGTTCTAACTTGATCGTCGGAGGCGGAACTCCACCCAACCGGAGTCTCCGTTGTTTTGCAGGTACAGACGACCGGAGACTAGACTTGGAGTTGTAACTCTCCCGCAGGACACTAAAAAACCTCGAAAAATTTGTCGCCGTCTGTGGGGAGAGTACTTCTAAGATGGCTTCACAAGAACCTATACCGCCTCCTAATGAGAAACGGCCTATGGACAACTTTGAGGTCTATTCGAACCATGACACTGATGACGACTTTGAAGTTGAAACTTATGTAGCTGCTGACGGTTCACTCGGAACCAGGCGCACCCGTCTCTTAGAAATAATGGAACGGGGCAGAGATCAAGCTAGTCCAAGCGACCCAGCTGACCAGCCGTCTGGACAACACTAGGCGGCAAAAGGCACATCTCTTGTTACTTGAAACGAGCTCATGGAATTTATGACAAGTTTCAAAGGGGAGATTAAAGACTTGATCAGCAACCAGACGACTGTCTCCAACAGGGGATAGTCGACCAAGAAACCTTCTACCTCAAAGAAGAAGAAATCAGTCAAGGACCGCGTGCCTACTCCTCATCCTAAACCAAAGGAGGGGGACTGACCCTTGATTGATCTTTCCAAAATCCGCTTCCCTGAGACAGAGAAGAGGAAGCCCATTTGGCATGGTCAGCCGGATGGCTTAAAAAAGACGTATTCTGATGCCTGGATGTTAATCCAGTAGAAGAAGAGTCAATAAATGTCTAAGTCGGCTTCAACGTCGAATTTTTTCGACAGTTTTCAGAATACCTCTATGAGGTATTCGTCATCAAACCGAGAGGGTCAGTCAGGCGGCTTGTCCATCCACTCTGGCCCTCAAAAAATCCATTCAGCTCCGTATGTGCCCTCGCAGCCATACATGTCGTATGGACAACTTTACATGCAGCCAGCCCTCTTTGGGGGGCAGGCGGCACAAAATGTCCAACCTTTGGACTTGCAGCTCCGTATGCTAAAACATGGGGAACAACCTTCTGCGTTCTCCAAGGAAATAACCGAGGCTGCACAGCCGGCTAAGGTTAAAAATGTTCTGGTGGGTTCCTATGATGGTACCACCAACCCAGAAGATCATCTCATGGCATACACCAACCTTATGTATTTACAAGGGTTGGATGATGCCGCATGGTGTCGATGCTTCCCAGCCACATTGAAGGGCGTCGCCCAACGATGGTTTGGCAACTTGCCAGCCGGATGCATCAACAGCTTCAGGACGCTTGTGTACTTGTTTGCATCTAACTTCTCTATGAACATCCCTGCTAAGAAAACAAGTCTTGACTTGGGAGCAATACAACAGGGAGATAGAGAAGGGCTACGGTCATATATCAGGCGGTCCAATCTGATGAGAATTCAGATTCAAGGGTTGTCTGATGAAGTGGCCTATACAGACTTCTCCAAAGGTCTGAAAGACGGGTCGACCTTTAAGTTCGATCTTGTCAGAAAGAGGGTTGCAACCCTCCAAGAAGCACTGATGGAGGCGGACGCCTATATACAGGCGACCGAACTCTGCAACATCAGTAAGCAGTCGGACTCAAAGCAGTGTGACAAAAAAGAGAGTCGACAAACTCAGCCGGCCAAAAAAGAGAAAGAGAGAAAAGAGGTCTGGGCGGCTGATAACTCATAATAGCCGTCCCAGAAGAGAAATAAAGAAAGTAAACCGTACGTCCAAAAGTACGAGTTTAACAAAGACTAGTACTCCATCCTCATGGAGATCAAAGACCGGGTGACCATTGAAAAGACGGCTGCTATGAAAGGTTCCGTCAAGAACCGGAACAAAAATAAATATTGCCACTTTCATGAGGACATTGGCCATGACACCAACGACTGCTATAGTCTCAAGCGGCTGTTGGACCGTCTGGCTGACAAAGGAGTGCTTAAGTCTTACATTATGAGATCCAAGGTTACCCTGCAAACTAACCATGGGCAGCCGCCCAAAAAGAAGTCTAAACCTGCTAATAGTTCGGACACAGATGAAGAACCGATCTATACAATAGCAGGCAGTTTCGCTGGAGGAGGCCCAACCATCCGGGGCACCAAGGACTACATCAGGCGGCTAGATGTCAACTCAATGGATGAGGGGCAGGCGTCAAAGGACACCTTCCCTGAAATTATCATCACTGAGAATGACAGGGGCAAGGTCAGGCGTCCGCATGATGACCCCATTGCCATTGAATGCAAAGTGGCCAACCAAAGGGTAGGCCGAATCCTCATTGACACTGACAGTTCGTCTGACCTCATCAGCCTCAAGTTTCTGGAAAAATTGAAGTACAAGTTAGGCAGCATGCACAAGGTATCTCACCCCTTAGTTGGTTTTGGGGGTGGAGTTGTGCATCCGGTAGGCCGGATAGATCTACCCATCCGGCTAGGGGAGAAGGGAGAAGGACGCCACATGGTAGTCCGGTTCTTGGAGAGCTGACGGCCTATAACTTGATATTGGGTCGTCCCACTCTAAATGAATCAAAAGCTGTTATCATCCCATCCCTTATGCTCCTTAAGTTTGAGAAGGATGATGGGTCTGTTGGCTCCTTAAGCGGAGATCAGAAGACGGCTAGAGAGTGCCACCTCTTGGACGTCAAGCCTACGGTGGCCGCATCCGGCCAGGGCAATGAACCAATAGACCTTGACGAAATCAAGGATGCTGTGCCTGCTTTAATAGCAGCCGACAAAAAGAGAAAGGCTGACCAGTTGGTGGCCATTAAAAAAGAAAAACAATAGCAATCACTGACCGAGGAACGGTCGGATGAGCTCTGTCCCCAGTCGGCTGGTGAACACATTGATATTGCTCTGGACAACACACGGCCAGAGCAAACTATTAAGGTTAAGACGACTGCTTTTGCAAGCTTGGGTGCAGACTTGCACAATTTTTTGAAATAATTCTAAGACATATTTGCCTTTGAAGTGGAAGAGATGTCAGGCATAAGGCCGGATCTTGTTGTTCACAAACTTAATGTGGATCCCAAAAAGAAGCCTGTCAGGCAAAAGAAAAGGAACCATGGCGAGGAAAGAAGTCAAGCGACAGCCGCCAAAGTTAAAAAGTTGTTAGATGCTGGGTTGATTCGGCAATGTTACTTCCCAGATTGGGTGGCAAATGTTGTGCTTGTCAAGAAGCCGAATGGTTCCTAGCGCATGTGTGTTGACTACACAGATTTGAATAAGACATGTCCCAAAGACAGTTATCCTCTTCCAAAGATCGACAGTTTGGTCGACTCTACAGTCGGTCATGCCTTGATGAGTTTCATGGACGCCTATTCAGGCTTCTATCAGATTTCCTTGTGGAAGAAAGATCAAGAGAAGACGGCATTCGTAACTGATCAGGGGTTATTCTGCTACACTGTGATGCCGTTTGGTTTGAAAAATGCACCTGCTACTTTCCAGCGGATGATTAATACAGTCTTCATTAATCAACTTGGGAGGGAATGTAGAGGCGTACATTGATGACATGATAGTCAAATCCAAGCTACAGACAGATCACCTTGCTGACCTCCAAGAAACATTCGCCACACTCAGGCGACACAAGGTCATGCTCAATCCCAAGAAGTGTGTCTTTGGTGTTGAGTCTGAGAACTTTCTCGGATTTCTGATTGATCAAAGGGGGATAGAGGCCAACCCAAAAAAAATACAGGCGGTCATTGACATGAAGTCACCTCGCACTGTAAAAGAAGTTCAAAAATTAACAGGTTGTCTGGCAACATTGGGGAGATTCCTCAGCCGGTCAGGCGACAAGTGCCTTTATTTCTTTCAAGCTATAAAAAAGAAGACTATGTTAGAATAGGGGGCGGATGCAGAGGCGGCCTTTTAAAGTCTGATAGAACACTTGCACTCTTTGCCAAGGCTTGTTAGCCCTTTGCCAAAGGAAGTGTTATACATGTCCCTGACCATGCTCTCAGCGCTGTTCTCCTTGCTAAAAGAGACGGCACCCAACTCCCAGTCTATTTCATCAGTCATGTTCTACGAAATGCAGAACTGAGATACCCAATGGTTGAAAATTTCGGCCTTGCTCTCTTCATGGAAGTCAAAAAGCTAAAACCTTACTTCTTGGCGCATCCGGTTGTGGTCTACACAGACCAACCTATCAAGCGGCCAATGACAACCATGGAATCATCCGGCCGGATGATCAAATGGGCAATTGAAATTCAAAGCCTTGAAATTTCCTTCGAACCAAGGAAGGCAGTGAAGGGAAAGGCGTTTACCGACTTCATTGCGAAATGACAAGGTCGGCTAATCCTGAAAACCTTGATCAGGTTTGGAAGGTATATGTGGACGGGAGCTCTACCATGAACGGCTGTGGTGCAGGCGTCATATGCATGTCAATCTCTTGAAGGAGACAAGTATGACTATGCACTACGGTTCAAGTTCCAGGCCTCAAATAATGAGGCAGAATATGAAGCCCTACTAGCCGGCATCCGCATGTGCAAGGCGGCAGGGGCAAGGAAAGTTGACGCCTGCTCTGATTCACAATTGATCGTTAGCTAATACCATGGTGACTATGAGGCCACCCATCCGGCCATGATCAAATATTTGCAGGCGGTCAAAGAAGAAGTTGGGACACTTGATGAATTTCATCTGAGTCAAGTGCCCAGGTCAGAGAACAATCAGGCGGATGTTATCTCTAAACTTGCATCATCTGCCTCTTGTGATACACCTCGGTCAGTCTTTTGGGAAGTTATGGAAAAAAGAAGCATTGAACAAGATCCCATTGGAGTTTTGGACCGAAGCTCAACCTGGATGGACGGAATCCGGGCTTATTTAGCAGACGACACATTGCCGGATATTTACCCAGAGATGGTTGCAATGAAAAAACGTGCGGCCAATTTCGAAATATAATGGAGAAATTTTCAAGAAGGGTTATTTGCAACCACTTTTGAAATGCGTCACCCCCGAAAGGGGATGAGAGGTTCTAGAAGACCTGCATTCGGGCTTTTGCGCCTCCCATATAGGCGGCAGGACCCTAGCAAAGAGAACCAGGCGGCAAGGTTACTTTTGGCCTACCCTTGAAGCAGACGCCATGGAAATGGTGAAAAAATGTGACAAGTGTCAAAGGTTTGGCAAACTCATACACCGTCCGACCACTGATCAGACGGCCATTCATAGCCTAGTACCATTCGCCAAATGGGGCATGGACATTCTGGGACTATATACGCCTGCTACAGACGGACAGAGGTATATCTTGGTTGCTGTCGACTACTTCACCAAATGGGTAGAGGCAGAGGCGGTCTAAGGCATCAAAACAAAAGATGTAATCTCCTTCATTTGGAGAATTGTTATCACCCGGTTTTGGGTACCCATATCTATGGTCTTTGACAATGGCCCTCAATTTGAAACGCCTACTCTCAAGAATTGGTTGGGATACCAAGGGATCTCTCACTGCTTTGCATCAGTCGGTTGTCCCCAAGCAAAAGGCCAGGTTGAAGCCTTTAACAAGTTAATCTCAGATGGCATCAAAAGAAAGTTGAAAGAGCTGGCGGCCTATGGGCGGATGAACTACCGCATGTTCAATGGGCCATCAGAACGACTGAAAAAGGGGCGAGTGGTGAAACCCCATTTCTCATGGTTTATGGTGCAGAAGTTGTTTTACCTATTGAGCACTATGAGCCGACTATTCGAATCATGCTTTATGATGAGGAGGCTAACTGGGAAGCCATGCGGCTAGCATTGGATTCACTCCCGGAACGCAGGGGCAATGCTGCCTCGCGTCATGAGATTTACCGTATGAGAATGACGAGAGCCTACAACAAAAGAGTACACAAACGACCCTTGAAAGTGGGGGACTTTGTGTTACGGAAAATGGAGGCAACCGGTAGGTCCAATGAGCAGGGAAAGTTGACTCCCAACTGGGAAGGCCCCTACCGGATCTATGAAGAAATAAGAGGCGGCACCTACCGCCTGAAAACACTAGACGGCAGGCAGCTAGCCAGAACTTGGAACGTGGACTACTTGAAAAAGTACTACTTCTGAGACATGTAATTTTTGTAAATAAAGTATTAATGACAAGTTGCATCTTTAATTTTTATGTACCTTTCCCAATGGGAGTACCGTCTGCACAAAGTGCGGGCAACCTTATTAACATTTCAAAGTTTGCTCCAATATCTATAGATATAAGGTAGGTCTAAAAACATAGCAGCTATGCGTTGTTCCTTTTAGAACAACCTAATGAGGCCGATGGCCAGATGACATTGAATAGGCCAATGGCCGGATATTATTAAAAAAAAAAAAAAAAAAAAAAAAAAAACCAAATACGTTTGCCCTAACATGAGTAGGCGTCCGACGACGCCCACCTAGGTGAATTCGTCGCAGAGAGCATCTCCCATTTGGATGGCACATTGCTCTATAAACTCAAAACAAACGGCCCTACCGGCTATCTAAAAAGACAAGCTCGCAGCCGTTTGAATCGATCAAATGAGACTTATATAACAAACTTTATCGACTGTTTTAATACAAACGGTAACCAGTTATAATCTTGGTTAGATACCGCCTATTATTGCTCAGGGGCAATACAGGTGGCTAAATTTGAGGATGTAAGCTACGTTCATACTTAGCAGCTATTGAAAAATAAAGCTAAGTCCAAAACATAGCAGCTAAACATTTAAAGCAACTAGATACGGCAACTGGTCGTCTGCTTCTAAACAATACGTCGGTTCTAACTTGAGCAGGCGTCCGGCGACGCCCATTTAGGTGAATTCGTCGCAGAGAGCATCTCCCATTTGGGTGGCACATTGCTCTATAAACTCAAAAACAAGCGACAAAGACTGATTAACCTAATAAAGGTTAACTCACAGTCGTTTGACCTGAACAGCCTAAAAGGGACCTAAAGGGTGCGGACCAAGCCGCATGTCTCAAGGACAGCAGCCGGTATTTGGCCTCTATTCCCACTTAGGTAAATGAAACCAAGACAGCTAAAAGCTACCGCCTGTAATATAACAAGCGGTCGCTATCTTGATTAGATATCCCGTTTAACGCCTGTTATTACTCAGGTACAACATAAACGACCAGTTTACAAATAGAAAAATAAGCTAAGTCAAAAACTTAGCAGTTAAGCCTGGTTTGTCTTAGAACTACGATGAGGCCGATGGCCGGATAATGCTTACCCGCCTGCTTGATGGCCGATTATCTGCCTGGTTTGGGGAAATCACCATAGTGATTGATTGACCTGGAAACCATTCGTACTCTTTAAAGTACCAAAAATTTCCAAGTCAATCAAACCACCTTTGAAAACCAAGCGCACAGCTGTCCAGGGGCAAGAACAGCCGGTATAGTGAAAAATTTCATAGAAAAAGGCAAGTTATACTTAGCTAAAATCTATGCAATTTAAAAATTTAAAGCAAATGCAAAATGGCAAAACCGGTCGGATGATTCATTGAATAAACAAACCGACCTTATGGCCTACTAAAATGAGTTAACCGGTATAACCGGCAAAAATTTTCAATTAACCCGACCCCTTGGTCGGTAAAGATACAAAGAAACATACGGCACGCAGGTCGAAGAAAGTAATACATGGCCATCCGGCCGTAGAAAAACAGCGCAAGGCTTAAGCTTCAGGAGGGGGCTTCTCGGTGTCAGCAGCCGCATCCTTCTCATCCCCAGCCGGCTTTTAATCCTTTTCAGCTTCCTGCTCCTCCTCCTCCTCCTCCTGGGCAGACCCCTCGGCCGAGTCAGACTGCTCCTCCTCCTCCTCCTCTTCCTCTTGGGACTCCTCTTGACCTTGGTTCATTATCTTATCATTATACTCTTGAGAGGAGGCGGCAAATTGATTCTTCCAGCCGTCATAGCTCGCATTCGAGAAGAGGGACCCCCAAGTCATCTGCATGATGGCGTCGCAGTCGTCCATCATCTGTTTGATAAGGGCCTCCTTCTCCTCCTCAGCCCTTGAAGTATATTTTTTAGCGAGTTGGACTTCCTGGTTTTGCAGCCTTGCCTTGAGCTTCTCCACCCGAGTGCGGAGGCCGGCTGCTTCCTGGTCCGCCTCTTTGAGGGGCTCAAGCATAGCCTTAAGGTCCTTAACCTCCTTCTCCAGCTCGAAGATCCGCCTCTTTGCTGCGTCCAGATCAGCCTTAACTTGCAGATTGGCGGCCACCTGATAATATAGGATGTCAGTGGTCAATAATTCATTCTGAGCAATCTGAAACATGGTTGAATCTAGAGAAGAGGCGGAGCGAGCATTCGCAGCTTTTACCTCTTTGGTCTTCTCGTTGATGGGCTTTCTAAGTCCATGCACTCGCAGCATAGACTGCATTCGGCAAAGAGGAGAAAATATTAGTTCAGGCAGCTCAAAGAGTTGCGTGAAAAAAGTAAAAAATTACAAGTTAAAATACCTCAGCGAGAAGAGCGAGGATGAAATCAAGGTTAAGGGTGCCGACTCCTCTAACCGACTCCCTGTCCTCAAGGGAGATGGCTCTCAGCATAGTCTTGGCCAGCTGTTGAGATCTGGCCTTTGAGGGGCATCTGCACAATCAACACTTTGTAAATACTTGTTGTAAAGTCGACCTATAGGCCGACTGCTTTCAGAGGTACTGGTCGACTGCTGATTGAATTTAATCCTACAAGGGTAAGGAAAAGGATTAAAACTTGTAATACCTTCGGCCGCCTCCTTCTCCTTTTGGGGCCGGCTGCTCTTAGGGCCGGCTTGGGACTTAGGAGGATGGGTCCTTCCAGGCCTCTGGGCCGCCACATGTTTCCTGGACCTGCCAGGAGTCGACACATCGTCGGTCGTCTGCTTCTGAAGCTTCAGGTCCGGCTGAGAAGAAAGAGAGGGTTTGGAGGAACCGCCCTGCACATAAAACAACATGAGTAAGAAGCAGGCGGGAAAAATAAATCAAAACTTATCCAAATTGAAGAAAGGCTCACCTTGGGCATCTGAGCTGCAGGTGACGCCTCGCCCTTCCGCTTGCCCAAAAAGGAGCAGTAGTAGGCGGCTGGCTTCTTGGTGGCCGAGAGCTTTTCCATTGCTTTGTCTGCATAAGAAGATTCAAATGGTTAAGTAAGTAGGACAAAACAAAACAAGTGTTACTAAGCATCTAAAAACATTCGGTCGTCTACCTCTCGGCCTCTCAACGCTAAGGCCACAGGCGGCCAGATAATCCCCATCAGATAGCCAGGCATATCGGGGAATATAACTATGGGGAATGGCCTCCTTCACCCCAGTTTCCTCATTGGGCTGGATGGTCACTTTGAAGAGACCCTTATCCAAGATCTCCTCTCTGGCCTTTCCGGGAATAAGCGGCAATTCAGATAGGCGGCAATTCAGATCCGCCTGATAGCAGAGGTGGGTTCCGGTTCCACCTGTTGTATATTTTGTTCTTCACTTTGTCAAGAGAAGAGACAATGTAGAACTTGCTCCTCCAATCCTTCCACTTGTTCTCTTTTCCTATGGTCATCATATAGCCCTTGTGGCTGGATAAAGTTACCAACCGGACCCGCTTGCTTTTGGGGTCCGGCTGAGATAATGCATGTGGGCGAATGCCTCGAAGCTGGGATCCACCTCCAGCATTTCGAAGGCGGTAACGTAGCCCAGAATATTTACCCAAGAGTTTGGGGCCAGTTTCCAGATACCCAGCTGGTATCCATTAAGAATTCTCTCTATGGCCGGGTGGAGGGGGAACCTGAGACCAGCCTGAATGGCCGCCTCATAGCAGCCAAAGCATTCGTCCCCGTAGCTTGACTTTTCTGGCCAGACTACAGTGTCCTCGACATCCGGCACGCACAAAATAAAACCATGTCCCATGACATGTTCATCTCTAAAAGTCCCTATTTTATTAGCCATTGTTTCCCGCCTACCCGCGAGAACGTGATGATAGTAAGCAGCGAATTCCTCTCGGCGGGTAGCAGACGGCTCGGACCAGCCCTCGCCCTTTTCCACATAATGGGACTCTCTCGCTGTCTCCAGCCTTGAGCGCATTTCCTCAGAGTCATTGGATGATCTGCCAAATGTACTAGGCTCGGACTCACTATCTGAGCCGTCGGACCTATTGTCCGCCTGAGGGTCCTGTTGAATAGAGCCGGAGCATCACTCTCCAACTCCTCCCCTGATTCTAGCAAGATTGAATCATTGGGGGTACTTGGGGTGCCAGGCGGCACGTCAAAGATTTCGCCAAGAGGCGCCCAAAAGGAGTCATCCGTGTATTGCTGCCTGACTGTTTGCTTAATTCTTGGCATGGTGTCCTGCACAGACACATAGACAGTTGGACTCGGAGAAGTTCGCAAAGAGTGGTCTAGCAAGGGGCAGTCGACACTCCTAGTTCTAGATTCAGCCGTCCCCGGTGACCGGCTGATCACTAACCTAGGCCGTGTCGTGTGCTTTTGGGAAACCATTTTCAAAAAGAAAATAAACAAAGTAAAATACGAGAGAAAAGCAGGCGGTTGCCTTTGGTTTATAGGTGTTGTTGACGCCTGAAAAGAGTCTTGGGCGGCTGTTGAAACAGGCGGTCAGGTAGCGGGCGGCAGATGCTTTTCTCAGAAAAAGACAAGTTCTTTTCTAAAAGTCAAAGATTCTATGTCCGAAAATCTTGAGAATGTTCGAAAAAATGATTGGGGCATGCCCTTTATATAGTGGGGTAAGAATTTCAGGGGGCACCCCTGAGAAATGTTCCAGAAGACGAAACGGTAAAAACCTGTTCGCCTATTCGTATGTGACACATGTCACAGGCGCCACGTGGCAAGACGCGTCACCCCTGTGAGCGGCAAATGATTAGGGGATTTTTACCCCGCCACGTGGACCAATCAGAGTCCGCCACGTGGACTACTCAGGGTCCGCCACGTGGCAGACAGATATTTGGCAGCCTTCAAGGCCCAAATCCCAAGGCAGCCCGTCAGTCCTAGGTTTCTTAACCTAGGATGGGCACGCATTTCGAGACACTATAAAAGGGAGATGTTTCCTTAAAGGAAACACAACATTGAATACAACCAGAGCATTACCTACAGCATTAATTACCCTCGAGAGTTTACACTTGGATACTGAGGCTGTCTGAGATAGCCGGATGATCATTTCTCTCCAGAGAGGAACCTGATCCCATTTACATTCCGCACTTTTTACATCCGAACACGTTCTAACTTGATCGTCGGAGGTGGAACTCCACCCAACCGGAGTCTCCGTTGTTTTGCAGGTACAGACACCCGGAGACCAGACTTGGAATTGTAACTCTCCCGCAGGACACTAAAAAACCCCGAAGCAGTAAGGATGTCAGCTAGAAGACAGAAATGACAAGATTGGAATGATTCTGATCCATGTCCTACCATTGTAAAGGGAATTCAAAAGTTGATCAATGATTTCAGAACTTGCAAGGCCTTCCAGAGTAAAGAGAAAGAATATGAAATAAGAGGGGTAGGTCAATGCTCCCGGTGTCACTCAATAATAGATGTTGTATATGTAAGGATTGGCAAATTTCAGGCATCCTTTGCAGGCATGCATTAAGGGCTATACTAGCTGCTGCATGATCCTCATAAGTATGTTAGCACATGGTACTCAGTTGCAGCCTACAAACAATGCTATTCACATGCTATCAACTCAGTTCCAAACATTGAGCATTGGCCAGAAATTGACCAGCCAACAATTCAAGCTCCTACAATGAGGAGAGGAATAGGAAGACCATCAAGACAGAGAAGAAGAGCTGATGATGAACCAGAAAAAGAAAAAAGGTCAACCACTTTCAAATTCTCACTTTATAAAGCATATGGCCATAACAAGAAAACATGCAAAGGTGGTATGACTGCAAAGGAGAAAGCATCACTGGGTACCGAGCAGCCTTAAAACCAAAAAAAACAGAGGATAACTGTTGATGCATCTATCTGCATCCCAGCCAACCAGTGCTAATGTTGCTTCTCAACCTTCACAACCAATGCAAATAATGACCAGGAGGCAGACACGAAGCTTAACTATATCTTTTTCCCAACCAGAGCCAGTTTCTCAGCCATCTCAATCCAAGCCAAGGAACAACAACAAAGGAAAAGAGAAAATGTAGGGGTTTGGTTGTTTTTTTTTTTAACATGAGTAGCTTTATTTAGTAGTAAACTAAAGGTCAACTAATGTACTAGATTTGTTTGAACACTTGGTTGTTGCTACATACATAACTATTAAGCTGGAACAACTTTATGCAAGTGATAATAAATTAGCACTTCATTGTTGAAATGGACTTCCTTCTCACATTCTCTGTGTATTCCACTATGCAATTTCATATTCTGCTACATTCTTGTGAATCAGGGGAAAAGCTATATGTAATTAGTATCTGATAATACAATGAATGGATCTAAACCTTACAGGATTTCATGAGCTTTAGGCAAAATTCTTATTGTTGTAGGGTTTCGTAGTGACCCGACACTACGCGGAAGGAAACCCACCAAGACCCGCCCCCAAATCAAAGCAATTAAACAAGCATAATTAACTTAATCAAACAAGATTAAGGGCAAGGTTTATACCTTTGACGCGTGCTTCGCTCCTAAAGAGCTCTTACTTCAAAATCCCGAAAACACGAGATCTCCGACGGATCGTACCCTCGACCCGACCCGAGCGTCCTAAGCCTCGAAGGTTAGTCGAGGCCCGGACAAAACAAACTTAGAGTTTTACGAATTTCAAGGCTTACTCAACAATGGAGTTACCTTTACTTTTCCACTCAAGGTTGTAACAAATCCCAATACCAAGCTTGGTATTTATAGGGAAATGTTGCCTTGATTCTCATTCCCCAACCAATGTGGGAGAATGATTTATTTGTCATTAATTTATTTCTAAAATAAATCAACAAACAAATGCAATCACAATTCGACAAGTGTCAAGGAGGGAGAGAGTGTTAGGTGAGGACCATGGAGAGGTGGGGGGACCAATGCCTTGGTCACCAAGGCTTTCCCAAAGCCTTGGTCCCCACTCTCCTCACAAACCGCCTCACCATGCATGCTGCCCAGCTGCCAGCTAGCGTGCCAGCTGGCTGTGCCAGCTAGCTCAGCATGCTAGCACTAGCCCAGCAGCATCGCTGATGCTCGCTGGTGCGTGCTGGCGCTGGTGGTGGCTGGTGCGTGCTGGCGCTGGCGCTGGTGCGTGCTGGCGCTGCTGCCAGCATCCCTCGCATCTTGCTACTCGCATGGCCCAGCATGCGTGCTGCTAGCGAGCCACGCATGCTGGCCTGATGATGCTCGCTAGCTTGCCAGTTCTTTGCACATACACTCTCGCATGCCCCATCGCACAGACACACGCACTGGCACGATGCGCCACGCACCACGCACTGCCAGCCCACAAGCAAGGCTGCTTATGCGAGGCTGCGAGTGCCAGGCCTAGCATCGAGTTGGCCCCCAGCCCTTGCGTGTGCTGTGATGCTTAGTGCTGCCATGCAAAGGCTAGCACTCAAGCATACGCATCTGCCGCGCCATTGCCAGGCAGCCAACCATGCTCGCACTAGGTGCTTGCGATGGTGCTGCCAGGCCAAGCACGCACGCACGCGGCACCTAGTGCTTGCGATGGTGCGCCTGGTGATGCCATGGCCCTGCGACAGGCGCCTAGGCTTGCGACAGCGCCCAGCCATCCTAGGCCACGCATGGTGCGCCTAGGCATGCGCATGAGCTTGCGATGGGTGTGGTGGCTTGCGATGCCTACCATGCGCACCCAGGCACCCATGCTAGCATGCGATGGGCTGCCTAGGCTATGATGGTGCCTAGCACACCATGGTGCGCCTAGCACACACATGGTGCACCTAGGTTGCGATGAGCTAGCCTAGCCTAGCTATGGCTACGCTCATGCTTGTCGATTGTGATTTTGCGACGCTCGGTATCGACGCCCTAGGCTCGATTTCCGACGTCTGTATTCGTAAAATTCTGTCGACTTATTAACTCCTTTCGGATTAATTCGACGTCTCGGATCGGAGATTCGATTGGGTTCGACCCGAAGGGTTCAGTTAAGATTAAGCTGTAATATCAATTGTACCCTGATATTACTGATCGGAAGCGGCCTCCACCTAGGCATTCCGATCACTTGACCTTACTGAAGAATTACCTCTGTAATAATTCTGAACCCTCTATCGGAATAATACACTTGCTGGAAGGACACCATTCCTTTCAATTGCCAGGCTGAAGCTGTGTGGCATAAAATCATTTGTATTGTACATTTTGTGCTCAAGTGCTGAAAATATGCATTTGATGATGTCAGGTCATATTTTGGGAAGTTTGTTTCAATAGATTTTGATCCTTATTGTGTGTTAGTAGGTGATGTATGTGGTGGTTTATCTGGATAAATCGAAGGGAAAATTGAAATGTAATACACATATAGTAGTTAAACACCAATTTCATTCATAAACTTAGAGAAATTTGACATAAGGATAATACATCTTCCATTCATAATTGGACCCAAAACATTACAATCAACCTCCATAATTAATTACCAGAAAAATACATCACTTCAACAAGATAATGACACAAAAGATTAGAACAACAATGAATATCTTCAAAACGTTCCTGAAGCAACTATGCATATCTCCCACAATCTTGTGAATTTCAGCAATGTCATCATCTGGAGAAGCTTCATGCTTCCTGACATCATCCTCAGTGACCCACGCAAAGAAACCACAGCCCTGACCTTTTCTCTACACTTTTAATAAGGCTTCTTAGGGTTTGAAATTGAATCGGAAAATCTGACCTCAGAATTTCTGGGAGGAATACAATTACAAGGCTTCATCTTCACCCAGGTGAAGCAGCCATTTGTAGCGCTCCTGGACCTTGAAGCAATTGCTTGATAATCCATCTCTTGCAAATTCACAAAGTCGAAATTTTTTTTAAGAACCCTAATTTATCGAAGAAAGGGGAGGATTTGAAGAGCTTGCAATGGTGTTAAACGCTTGAAATATAAGGAGGGAATGATTTAAATGGGGTTGGTTAGTAAATCACTTGATTAGAGTTAATAATCTAACGCTAACCGAGTGGTTAACCCATTTTAAGTGAGATTTGAAAGGAATGGTGTCCTTCGAACAAGTGTATTATTCTGATAGAGGGTTCAGAATTATTAAAAAGCTAATTATTCAGTAAGGTCAAGTGATCGGAATGTCAAGCTGGAGGCCGCTTCCGATCAGTAATATTAATGTATAATTAATATTACAGCTTAATCTTGACTGAACCCTTCGGGTCATACCCCAATCGAGTAACCGATCCGAAACGACGAATTAATCCGAAGGATTAGATGAGTCATTAGAGTATTACGAACAAAGACGTCGGATATCGAGTTTAGAGCGTCGAAACCGAGCGTCGTAAGTCGAGTCGAATTTAGAATTCGATGAGACTAGAAATCAAGCAAACGACAAGTTTTAAGCTAAGTCGTACTTCGCATTGGCCTAGCCATGCGAAGGCTAGGCTAGCATAGGGCACCAACCGCATCGCATGGCTGTGCCGCAAGCCAAGCATGCATGTGCGTGCTAGGCTTGCTGGCCGAGCATGCTTGCGGGAATGGTGCACCTAGTCGCACGCATGCTAGCAGCTAGCGCGCCATGGGTGCTAGCGTGCTAGTGTGCTAGGCCTCGCACCCAGCCGCAAGCATAGCAGTAGCTAGGTTGCGCCTAGCACGAGCATCGCATCAGCAGCAGCAGCACGCTATGCGTGCGTGTGCTATGGGCTATGCGTGCTTATGTGCTGGGCAGCGCCTAGCACAAGCATAAGCAACGTAGCAGTAGTAGCAGCCCGCATGGCGTGCGTGGCCTGCTGGCTGTGCGTAGGCATATGTGGGCTCGCTGGCAGACCCAGCCATGGTGCTAGGCACCAGCGAGGCTGCCTTGGCAGCCAAGGCAGGCTGCCAGCCAGCATGTGCGTGTGCCAGCATATGCGTGCGTGTGGGAGCTTGGTTAAGGGTTTTCTTGGTGAGCAAGGTGTGGATGGTCCCCCCTTGTGATCCTCACCTAACCCTTTGCTCACCTCTTGACACTTGGCGTTTGTTGATTCACTTGCATTTCAATTTGTTTTTGAATTAAAATAAATTGAATAGAGTGCATTTTACCAACTCTCCCACATTGATGGGAGATTGGAATTCAAGGCTCCCTTCCCTATAATACCAATCATTTGGGATTGGGAAGGGACACTAAAGTTGGGAATTTTAAGGGATCTCCAAGAAGAGAATAACTTAATTCTAATACTCTAAGTTTTCTTGGTCTAGCCCCGACAAAGCTTCGGGGTAGGGGTCGTTGGGGTCGGGTCTCGAGGGTGAGAGCCGTCGGAGGCTTGCGCATTTGCGGAGCTTTTACGCTTTCAAGTACGAGCTCTTAGAAAGAGCGAAGCACGCGTCAAGGGTAAGATCGTCTTTCCTTCTTTCTTTCTCCTTGTTAATTAATTATGTGATTTTTAATTAATTAATATGCATGATTAGTTACTTTAATTTGTGTGCGGATTTTGGGCGGGTTTCATTCCGCGTAGTGTTGGACACTACGAAACCCAACAAGATTTGGCCACTAAATAGAGTTTAATGAAAGTTTGGATTCACTAGATATTATGTGCTTTGATTTTTTTTTACACCAAATAGAATTTGTAGAAGTTGGAGGCCACCATGTAGAATTGAAGAGAGAGAATTTGAATGGTGGTTCAAATTTTATTTTATTTTTTTTTAATGTTTTTTAGGAAATTTTGCAAAAAAAACCACCTTTTATAAGCAATTTTTTGCAAGAAACCACCTTATAATTTATTTTTTTTGCAATGACACACCTTAATCAAATTTTTTTTGCAATGACACCTTAATCATATTTTTTTTTTTGCAATGCCACACCTTTGGCCGGAAAAGAGGGTTTGACCCTATTTCCCGGCGTTGACCCGACCACGTGCCGAGGCACATGACCTCTTAAAAATTTATAAGGTGATTTCTTGCAAAAAACTATTTATAAAAGGTGGTTTTTTGCAAAAATTTCCTTTTTTTAATGTAGTATGTGGAGTATAGATTGTTACTGTAGCAGGTGGGTAGTATATGGGAAGTGAGGAATTAGTGGGAGGAAGGCTGAACGGTACCGTTTTGCATGGGGGGTGTAGGTAGAAGACCCTACACTAGGGTGTAGGGCTCAACAATTAGCACAATGCGTTAACTGCTTTGCCCCTACTTTACGGTCCAATACTGTGGGCTACTTTGTTGGGCTGCTATATTGGACCCTTGTTGCCCAAATTTTTTTTAATTAAGTTTTCCTTCCTCTTCTAGACATATATACACACACATTATTATATATATATATATATATATATATATATATATATATATATATATAATATATATATATATATATATATATATATATATATATATATATATATATACAACACATTAATACGTAAATTATAAGAAATGAGAATTCATAATATTTTCCCCAAATTTTGGGTTTGTAAGAGTTTCTCTCTCTATCTTAAAATCAATAAAATTCTCAATTCCTCTTCATACATTCAAAGTTTTTCTGCATAATACATTTGATGAAACTTACTGTTTCATCAAATTCAATACAGTTTCTATAAGAAAACCATTGAATTTTGATGTGTATCATGTATCTTTTCATGGTATATATGCTCCAAGGTATATAAAGTTCACAGATAGGTTGAAGATACAGATTACAGATTGCGCTACACACTTCATCCGCTGACTCTCACTATAACAATTAGAGAGAATATAACTTGGTTTCAGTCAAAATAGCAGAGCTGAACCCAATGTTTAGTTTCAACCCCAAAGAGGTCAATAATTTTTTAAACTTGCAGTCTAAATCAATTTGGAAGTTGGGAAAAAATAAAAAGGATAAAAATTGGTTAGGGTATTGTATCAGCTCACAGATTTCTGTTGGAGAGAGCTTGGATGTACTTCTGCTTTATAATGCACAATGGCAGACGGCGGTATAGATCCGATACAAATCTCGTGTATTGTTCTGAAAAGGGGAAATGAATCAAACCATCTGTTGCTTTCTAAGACCTCGTATACCTCTTTGGCTGTCGAGACACCCTTCAAGAAAATAAAGACAGAGGCTGCTATAAGTGGAATAAACATCATCTACTGTATCAGAAAATTATATTGCTGGTCAAATAATTAAAAAGAGCATCCGAGATATTGATCAACTTCTCTCTAGAATCAGGTGCTTTAAACATGCAGTCTAACATTGTCTTTTAAAATGTATATATTTCATTTTCCATATGCATCCAATGGATACGAAGATTTTTAACAGTCTACCTGTAATTTCTGCCCCTGCAACATCTCAGCTTCCAGCTCCTTAAAGGGTCTAGCACGATTTAAATTTAACATTAGATTAGCATTTGCCTGAAACAATCAATCACCACAAAGTATTCACTGTAGGGAAACATAAAAAAGTTTTACAAAATCTATACCTCTTTCCTCCATGAATTGCAAAAGCCTCTGCAACTTTTCTGTTCCTTCCTCCAACTGTCAAAGGAAAACCATTGAGCATATAAAGTTGAAAAAATGTTTTAAAAAAAGAAAAACAATCAATCAAACAAGAATGTGAACTGAGATTTTACAACAAGTAGCGATAAGATCAGCCACTCCACAACTCTCAAAGAAAGTGTCCTCTCTAACCGATGGGAACAGTCGCTTGGAGAATGCCCTCATTTCATTCAAGCCAATTCTCATGATTGCTGCCTGAAATAAACCATTCTGATTACTCTTGCAGCCACATGTGACCTACCAGCAACAAATCTAGCTAAATAGACCGTTCTGATTACTCTTGCAGCCACATGTGACCTATACCAAGCAACAAATCCAGCTAAATAGAATTTTACAGCATTTTGAATATATTTTGGACATTTATTTACTTTTGAAATACATTTTGAGCCATAGAATATTTACACACAAAACTTTGCTTACTTTTGAATTACTCCCCATATCCAAGCCATCAACAAATCCTGTAAGTAGAGCACATTATCCATTGAATGCATTAACACTTATCAATAATCTTCGATGGGAAAGAACAAGTGCTAAAAGAATGAAAAACCTGCAGCTATGGCCACTACATTTTTTAGTGTACCACATAATTCCACTCCTTCCACATCTTGAATCTGTTTTTCATGAAACAATTATAATGGTGTATGTGAGAATGTGAGGAGACATAGCGCAGATGGAATAAATCATGAAATGTTCTATTTTCAGAAGAGATTCCAAAGAAAAAAGAACAAACTCACAGCTGTGACAGCAAAATAGGGTGTGGCAAATAGTCGAGCCCACCTCTCTGCAACCTCTTTATTTTCACTATATCCTAATGTTGCTTCACTAAACTTCTCCTCAGCTATCTACAAAAGAAGAATCAGTTATTTTGATTACCCAAGGAAAAGATCAATAGGCCATACCTCATTCAAAGATACATTAATAAAATAAACAAATAAATAAAAAATTGTTTAATTACCTCATCAGCAATATTTGCCCCCATTAAAACACAACAATTGACTCCAAGTTGCTTAGAGATTACAGAGGATATCATGTGTGGGCCGTCAACTTTGACCTCCATGCCTTTAATCAATGAAATAGCCTCGACATCACCCCTTAGTTTTCCAGCAAGTCTCTTACAAACACCATCGACAAATTGATGTGGTGTCACGAATACCAGCATGTTAGCATCTCTGACTGCACACAATTCACCCAGCCAAAACAATAAAATGAATTAAAAAGAAAAAATACCATTGACTATAATGATTAAAGAATATACAAGTTAATCTTGAGTAGAGCTTCTAAAGAGAATAATATAAACCCACTCTACCAAGCCAAAATTCTCATTTTATATATCTTTAACATTGTGACAATTGGATATTGAGTACTAAAAAAATGGCATCTTAATTTACCATAGTTTCATTTGTATGTATCAAGGCTGAACCAGTAAATTGAAACTCTGTATTTGTAGATGTCTACACAGTTTGATGCTTCTTAATGAACATATTAGCCTTTTATTGTCAAATCTCTTGGTACAAAAATACACCTAAATATTAAAATTGTAATCACTACTAAGAGGCATTATGAATATTTAAGGAACTCTAAACAATATGTAGAAGAGAAAATTGGAAATAACTATTCTAATTCCTCAATAACATGGTAGCTAACTTTTTCCAATTTCCCTCCTGAAATTAATTGTTACATAGTCCCAACCATTCAAATCAAAGAACTTGACATGATTCACATACATATCTTTTAGTAGTTGATTTAACCCCATTCTCTCCCCCATACCACTTGCTATAGTAAGGATACATTTTTTAAAAAAATATATAAGAAATCAATCACAAACCATTACAGCTTCAAGAAATAAGACAAATCTTTTCGAGCTATCCTCAAATAGGAATCCCTCTATTGATTAATAACATTCATGTATTTATTTTTGTGATGACCACAAACAATCCAATTATCTTATAATAAAAACTTAACTCACCCAATCCATGTGGACCCACTCACATACTCTTTTTCTCTCATATTCTCACTTCATATTTCATGTCATGTGGTCCTCTCACCACTAATTATCTTTAATCAATCAGTTTTTAGTTATTTTTATTACCCCCATTATCGACCAAAAAACTTACCACACCTTTAAGGGGTGTTTAGTTCACGAATTTTAGGTATTAGGTATGGATTTCCACATGTGTTTTGTTGACAATAATAAGAATTTTAATTCCATCAAACCAATACTTTAGATACCAAATAACAGGAAAAAAAAAAAAAAATCATTTTAAAACCAAATCAAATGCATGGTATTACTATCAAATTCTAAACTAATTCCACCGTCGTGATTTCATTCCTGATTCCAACCTCATACCTCTGTGCAAACAAAACTTGTTCAATATTTGCAAACAAGTGAAGTATATGTGATCCATAATTTCAAGCAAAGAAAATATATAATACCTGTGGTATGGAGGTCCGGGTCAGCAATCACATTTCTACCAAGCTCTATGCCAGGGAGGTACTTCACATTTATCTATGAAAATACCCAAAAATAAACATCCATAAATGACAAATGATCCATCTCATCAAGCAATACTACCAATTAAAAGGATGATGTGATTATATCATATTCCATTCACTATCAATACTCCATCTCCAAATAAAAGTCTCATATGCTTTTAACACACATTTTTATGATGGTAAATTAAAAAATATAAGACAATAGAATTTGGTTAGTTATATATATATATATAAATAAATAAAAAAGCAAGATATTGGGGTTTTGTTAATTTAAATTTGATAAAAATAAGATAGTGGAATTTGGTCAATTAAAAGCGAATAAAAAAATAAATAAAAGTATAATGAAACATTTATTGAAAGACAAGATCTTTAGAGTTTAGGTGAAATGATGGGACGAAGCAACTACAAACAAATGTTAATTTCATTTATAATAAGGTTTCACTATATACATAAACCTAAGAGTTAAGCATAAGCATTAGGCCTTATTGTATTCGACTAATATTGAGTATATTAACTTATGTCAAACAAAATAGATAATAATAGTTTGAATAAGTTCAAACAAATTAAGTTAGGACATACTCAAGAGTTCAACAAACTTTAAGACAAAATAAGGTCAAAAAAACTACTTACGAAATGTAAGATAAGTTTAGACAAATAAGTCCAATAGAATAGACCCTTCAACTTATTTCCAAACATAGTAGTATAGTACTCCCTGGTCCTTCTTCCCATTTGGAATCTTGACACTATTCATAAGTTGAAAAAATCTTCTAAATTACTATCAATACATGGAAAAATAACAGTCATGTTGGATCTTAATCGATTCGTCTCAATGATTAGTTTACTAATATTCAAATGTTATATTCTTTACTAATATCCAACTATAGATATATATGATCAAACGTCAAAGTAATGCATTGGCACACGTAGACAGTCAAAATGTGAATAACATTTAGGATCAAAGGGGTATCAATTTAGAATTCATGATACAACCTCCAAGTGATTTGTGCTACTAATACTTTAATTTTACATGGGCCGAGATCATCTTCATAATAATTCATGATCTTTATCTCATAAATATTACTTTGTCTATGGATTAAAACATGAATATAACACAAATATTTCACCTTACATTGGTTTGATTGATAACATTGGACAATTTCTCTCCACTGGGCAATGTTTCATCAAATACCCACATCCTAACTTCATCTGATGGACATCAAAAACATCAAAAATCAATATAAATTTCCAAAATTTTAATCAATTGTATACAAAAATTTGCGGGGAAAAACAAAAGAATGTTTTGATATTACCATGGAAGATGTTGTAATTAAGGGTATTGGATGCAATTAGCTTGGCAGCAACACTTCCCCAGTTGCCGCTGCCAATAACAGCGACTTTGTATTTATCTGGAAATTCTTCAGCTTTCATGGAGGTGATTATTACAGAAAATGAGGAGAGAAGTTGAGAGAGATTTGGTTTTGTGATAGATTGTGCATGTTTTTGTGTAGAAACTACTTTCTTACGGTATCTTAAAATATACTTTAACCTTTACGAGAAAAATACGAGTTTATCATCGGATTTTTGACAAAAGTAAGCTTTTGTAGGAAAATATTTACGAAAGTGGTCTCGTGGCAAAAGTATTTCCCAAACTAAGCTTCTGGGGTGAAACGCTGTCTCGGACAGCGTTTTACCCCCAGTTTTTTATTAAAAAAAAATTCAAGAACTAAAACGCTGTCTGAGACTGCGGTTTATGTATTTGATTTTTTCTCAACCTTCGTATTTCAAATTTTAAATACAAAATACTTTTAAATGAAACGCTGCCTCAGGCAGCGTTTATTATACAAACATAAAGCGCTGTCTGAGGCAGCGTTTTGTTCTGTATAATAAACGCTGCCTCAGGCTGCGTTTCTTGCGGGACTTATAACGAATTCCAGTGGGTTTTCTTCTCAATCTCACGAAAGCAACTTACACTCTCTCTCACTAACTCTCATTCTCACAAACACCGAACCACCGCCCTTGCCACCACCGCCCCTGCCGTCGCGAAAGTGACCTAAAGTTGTTGCCGGCATTGTCTCACTCACTCACTCTTTAAATCCGGGTAAACCCTAAATTCGTAGTACAATGTTGAATTTTACATTGAATAGTTGGTAGTTGATAGATGTTGTATGTTGTAGCACATTGTGATGTAAATTGAATTATGTTGTTGATAATTAGTAATAAAATGTGGAAAATTTGCGTTAATTATTGATGAAAATGTGGTACATTGTTGAGGAAAAATGTGGACGAAATTGTTGATTAAATTGTCGACGAAATTGTTGATGAAATTGTGAATGATAATGTGGTTTGTTGTTGATGAAATTCTTGATGAAATTGTTGATGGTAATGTGGTTTACTATTGTGAAAATAATGATGAAATTGTTGATGGTAATGCGGTATTAGTATGTTGATAGTTGTATGCGGTAGTAATAGTTAATGAAATTGGTGATGAAAATGTTGATAGTGAGAATGGACTTGTTTCATTATTGTCATATTAGCTACACATGTAGGTTCTCGAAATTTGATATGACTTTCCATTGTGAAAGCTATGTATGTTATGTATTGTTAAATAAAGGTTTTTATACGTTGGTTTAGAATTCGATTATCCTTAAATGTGTTTTGGTTGGTATGTAGAATATGGCTACACAAAATGTTGTGTTGTTATGCCGGTGGGGAGGTGAAATTATGTGCGATGGATCAAATGTTGAGTACAGTGGAGGGAATATGGAACTTATAACACTTGAACCGAACATGACTGTGAATGATCTGATGAATGAGGTTCATAGTAGTATCGGGTCAAACCCAATGAATGTTGAACTGAACCTTAAAATGAGGTGTGAGACTGGCCGTGGGGTTCAAGTGTTACCTGTCTCCATCGGGTGGGCTACAGAGAAATAGATCGAGGGCTTATCACTGCATTAGTTGAGAGATGGAGACAGGAGACGCACTCCTTCCATCTACCGGTGGGAGAGGCGACTGTCACGCTGCGGGATGTCGCGATACTCACGCGCCTTCCCATACATGGGAATGCGGTGACAGGGGGTGGGTTGGTTGACCCCGCAGGTTTAGTAGGTCGGGTTCTAGGGGTTCAGCCAGAGTCGAGCGAGATCAGGGGCACCGCGCTGAGGATAGGTTGGCTACGCGACACTTTTAGTGTCCTACCTCTGCACGCTGACGACGCCACAGTGCAGAGATACGCTAGAGCATACTTGTTCCTGCTGATCTCCGGCGTGCTCTTTGGAAATAAGAGCGGAAGCCATCTTCAGATTATTTACCTACAGCTGTTAGACCACGACTGGGATGAGATCCGTGGATACAGTTGGGGTAGTGCTTGTTTGGCGGTTTTGTATCGCCATCTGTGTAGAGCATCCCGCCGTGGAGCAGCTGAGGTCGGAGGTCCTTTGATTGTGCTACAGGTAACCCTCATCATTATCCTTGAGCCTAGTTTCATAATGACTGACGTTACAATACGTAACCCTTTTTTATTTCCAATAGCTATGGGCTTGGGAGCACATCCATGTGGGGAGACCAGGTAGGCCTGTTGTACACCGTCCGGGGCAGCAGGACCAGGACGGTGAGTACGCACCGTATGAAGCTCCCCCGCTTCCTGGACCCGAAGAGGCATACGGTTGTAGGTGGGTGGTTCCTAGACTGACATATGCGCATACAGCGAGAGGTGTTCTGTACTACCGTGACGCCCTCGACCGACTCACGGAAGAACAGGTGAATCTTGCAACAACTTTTCATGGTTGTCGGTGGTGGTGGAAAGGTTGGGGCTGGTGGTGGGAATGCTCTTGCATTGTTCAGGGTGTTTTGCATTGCATAGGGTTGGTCGAGAATGGTGCCCAGTGGTGGGGGTGGTGGTTGGTGGTTGTGGTGGTGGTGGTTGTCGTTGGTGTGAGTGGTGGTTGATGGTGGTGGTTGTGGTGGTGGTGGTTGTCGTTGGTGTGAGTGGTGGTTGATGGTGGTGGTTGTGGTGGAGGTGGTGGTTCATAATGGTGAGGGTGGTGGTGGGTGGTTGTGGGGGTGGTGGTAGTCGGTGGTGGGAGTGGTGGTGGTAGTTGTGGTGGAGGTGGTGGTTGATGATGGTGTGGGTGGTGGTTGTTGGTGGTGGATAGTGGTGGTGGTTGATGGTGGTGGTGGTTGTTGGAGGTGGTGGATGGTGGAGGTTGATGGTACTGGCTGAGGCTGGTGTGCAAGGGCAGCAGCAGATGGACAGGAACAGCAGCTAGCTGCTGTTGATGCAGTCCAGCAGTAAAACGTTGCCTCATGCAGCGTTTTATGTAGTGAATAAAACGCTGCCTTAGGCAGCGCTTTACTGTAAAACATAAAACGCTGCCTGAGGCAACGTTTTACTCTGTATACATACATAGTAAAATACTAAAATACCAACAGAAAGTCAAACTAAATAAACCGCAGTCTCAGACAGCGTTTTAGTTCTTGAATTTTTTTTTAATAAAAAACTGGGGTTAAAACGCTGTCCGAGGCAGCGTTTCACCCCAGAAGCTTAGTTTGGGAAATACTTTTGCCACGAGACCACTTTCGTAAATATTTTCCTAAATAAGCTTACTTTTGTCAAAAATCCTTTATCATCATCATCAAACCGAAAAAAAAAAAAAAAATAAAAAAATAAAAAAAAATCCCATAGTTGTTTTAAAATTAAAGAGAAAGGGAAGAAAGTTGAGGAGGAAATAGATCTATATTTTTATTACTGAATGATATGAGAGTACATATATATATATACACACATATTATACAATTAGGGTTTCCTTGTAGAATAATAAATCTATTATCTAGAATATCCAAGAATAATCATAGGGGTATAATGGGCATCCACTAAATACATATATTATATAACACTCTCCCTTAGATGACCATTATCGAATAGTGTGCCTCGTTAAAACCTTACTAGGAAAAACCCTATGGGATAAAAACCTATTGAAGGAAAAAGAGTACAACACTTTCGTGATACGTCTTTTGATGTTGCCTCATTAAAAACCTTACCAGGAAAACCCAATATGGGGCAAAACCATGGTTAAGGAAAAAAGAGTGCAACGCGTATTTTCTCCCCCTGATGAATGCATAGCTTGAGATCTTCCAAGTCATCTGACGCTTTCGGGTAACTTGCACAATGCACTTGTAGTAGGATAACAAACATTCCGATTCTTAATAGTTGATCCTAATTGAACTTGACCCTTCAAATCTTCAATGTGAGAGATATCTTTATTTCTTCATACTTGTGAAAATAATACAAACATGTGTTCCATTTACCAATCTTATATATTTGATATTTGTGTTTCAAGTTGCCATAGCCATTAACTTATGCCTTCTTCTGGAGGTCATATAGAGTAGCTGTATATTGATAATCAAATATTGATCATAATCTATGGCAACTCATAATATCATCAACATCATTGTACAATCTTATGAATTATTAGTAATATAATGTATTGTAAGTAATCATATAACTTGCTCATGATTCTTCTGGATCATAAGAAGTTTATTCTCACTATAAGATTGTAACATAAAATACCTCATTGTTATTTATTTTTTTAGACATTTTGTAATAGTGTTCTCTAATGAATACAAAATCTAATTAACTTTTACATACTTAAACTTCAGGTTGAGATGTCAATAATTTAGTCATCAATACTCTTCGGGAGTTTGAAAATAACTTCAACACTATGATATTCAAAATATAAAAACTGAAGGGCTAGATATTTGAATAAATAGTATATAAGTTCTTCGAGAACTTCTCAAGCATGATTCATAACATGTTATTAAATCGTCATCATATAGAATTTCATCATAACTATAAGCCCATCTGAGTATAAATTTCTTCTTGTAAGCCTTCATCATAATTGTAAACTCGTCATACCATATTTTACACAAACATTCACATATACCACGATTATTGTATGAAAACTAGAATATGTAATATGAAATGTATAATTCTTGATATATATGGATGATGCAATTGAACAAAATATGCATAATGAATTATGCATCTAATGACTTCCTACACATGCAATAAATGATAATTTACCTATGACTCAAACATGCACATAAAAGACTCAAAATGCAAAACACTGTACAATGTGGATTTTAGAAATCCATATTTTTGCTTGGTCTTCTGGTCCATGACAAACTTTTGATCATCATCATTTACATTTCGTTGGACTTCTAGTCCATGATAAGCTTTGATTGTAATTAATGTGTCGACATCAAGGTGGACAATAATTTTAGATCTCTTATTTTAAGTCCACCCATTCTGCATATGCATAATAACCATCAGTTCCATCACATACCGGTATCATAATATAATTTGAGATTCAATTTTCACTCGCATGCTATTTTACAATGATATCTGACTTCATTTCTCATTGGTACCATCATAACTTTTCTTACATCATAGGTCATCTATTATAATAATTCAGATATCTATACCACTTTTGGGGTATTTCATACACTATGGTATTTATATACTATTACAATATTAAAAGTGTCAACTGCACTATCTTGCCATCCATATATCACATCTTTATTTTGGAACCGATTATACAATCTACACTTCAGGTGTAGTGATTCAAGTATACATAATTGACAAGCTTTATCTCAATGTATACACATGATATGACCAAAATGTATCTCTATATGCTTCTAGAAGGGTCATAATGGTATACAAATCAAATCATACATGTGCAACATATCTTGATAACATATGGACGAAAGTTGGCTAGAAAATATTTTAAATTACCTTTATATATATAGAGATCATCAGTTTAATTAATTTTTTGCCAACTTACTCCAATTCTCCCCCTAAGTTGGTAAAATATCTCATATATAGGGGCATCACAATTCTTCACCAACTTAGTATACGAATTTGCAATAAAATTCATTTCATGGGAGGATCATAATCAACAAAATTTATCTCTCAGAAGAATTATATTAAACAAACTTTTATCTCTTCTAGAGAGCAATTTCAAAGAAAAATCATTTCTTCATTAACTATACATTGCATAACGCATATGTATTTATTATTAAATCTTTCATGATTTTTTCTCTTCAGGAGATTAATAATTCAATATCAATGGGGAGACATATGTTGTGCAGTTGAATTTCCTTCTTTTCCTATTTCTTATGTGCTGACATAAAATAGCCCCAATCAATAGAATTGTTATACAAATATAAACTTGATTGTAATTCTACTAGGTGATGATCTTCTGGATCACTAGAATTGAAACCTTGATAGTATGATACTAATTAAATATTCAAAATTTCCACATAAAACTTGTATTTGGTGAGCTTCTGGTCACCAACATGTGACAACATATAAGTTATTTAGGTGAACTTCTAGTCACTTATTACTCTTTCGTATGAAAATTTATTCAAAATGAATATATTATCTCTTGAAATTTTCTTCAACACAAATCATTAAAAATCACAATCCAAATATAGCTCAATCTCAATGTTATGTCTTGTCATTCAATTCATTTCATATATCTAACATTGAGAGAGTGTCAGCACATTATCAAATGATACTTCAGGTTTCCATAACGGGTATTTATTGAACCCGGATGGCCTAATTTGATTATCACATCCAATCGTTTATCTAAATTTAAATTCTGGTCATTTTTCCAACACTAGTGTTTACTTTATTAGATATATTTTATGCATTGCCATGAGTATGATGTGATATTAGAACACCAATGTGTGTTTCTTTATACATTAGGCAAGACAATCAACTGATACTTGATCCAATAATAACTCAGCTCATACCCTGTTGGAGCATTGATTATAATCTTGATACATGCTAATCTTGTTGGACATTTTATACTCTTCTGGAGTATTTTATATAATCATGGTACATAATAATTTTACTAAACATATTCTCTTATATAGATCTAGCACAATGTATCACTTTCTCAAATTTGCTATTGTCAATAATTGCTCTTTCCTATTTGCAAATTCTTATCTTTGGAACTTAATTAGCTATACGCTTCAGGTGTGCTTTAGGATCATTAGAAACTATTGTTATCCTTTTGGGATATCAATTTTAATTGGAGCATTTACAGTTGGTATATAGTGTCATTGTAAATTTGTAATATAGTTTATAATTATGTGGCCGCCCTATTAAATAAATCATCGACATTTAAGCTAATGTATGTACCAAACTGATCATCAATGTATCTTATTATTCATGTGCAAGGATTAGATATAATAATGAAATAAATGTTATATCCCTCTAATCCTTGCATATGGGGGTATAGAACCAATTCTACAACCTTTATAATTTAATCTCTTGCACTTTTTAAGTCATAAATTCTTTTGACAATGTCATGCATCAAGCAAAGTAAAACTACTCTTATAAACTCTTACTTGTTTCTCTTGCCCAATTATATTAATCTTTATATTGCAAATTCTTAAAACTATGGGCATAATAAATACATTTTTCGAGTAAGGTGCTCACAATGTCATGTTTAATTTCTTAAACTCATAAACATTATTTCTCGGCCAAATAAATAATATATAATCATGTTTTTGCAATTCTTATTTAATGAATCATAAATAAGAAAACATAATGCAAACATGCTTATTATCCTTTCAATCATACAAATCCTCATTTACTTTAGGGAGTGAGTAAATCTAATAATTATGAATCACCATTTCACACCCACCCAGGGTTCGGTGTCTAGATACTATTCAAAATCTTTTGTATATACTTTCCTCATGACACTGTTTATAGAATCACACTATCCCTAGTATTGTGAAATGTGAATGTAGATTGTTTAAGCAACATACTATATTAGAAACAAATATATATATTTAAGTCATATACGTATCATAATATAATTTTTGAGGCTTTCTGAATCTTCATAAATTAAACGAACTTCAGGTCCATATGTATGAATATATCATGTTCAATTTATGCATCATTCTTGCAATCCAGCTTCATGTAGGCATATTATATCATATATAAAATCAAATTTAAACACGCAATATCAACTTATAAGGTTACTAACATGTCATGTCAGCTGAAAAACCATACTTAAGAAATTTCACAGAATCCAGCATATCAAGGTCATACATGAAACTTATGTAGCTCATAATTCACTATACACATCACCTACACTTATAAAGTACCTATGATTTATGTGAAACACTTTAGAGAAAATAATTCTTTATAGTCAAAAATCACTACATCACGATACATATATCACATGTGAATAAACACGACTCTTGTCATGTATTTAGAAAATGAAAACTAACTTCTTAGGTGAATAACATATTATATGTATAAACAACAATTCGGGATTATGTATGAAATAATTTCAACATAGCGCAAAATCCCATTGAAACTTCCTACGTAGTACAATTTATTAGACACATAGATACATAATGACCCAGTTGAGAATATTCATCATTGCGGAGGGCAATTACTATCCTTTTGAGACTAGATTAAAATTCGCATATTAACAAGAATAGTAAAACAAGTGAACTATTTCAAAAGAAGCCAAAAATTAAACATAAGTGTGGCCTGATACCTACATGACTTTATTTTGGAAGCAACCACACCATCCAATCTAGAACATTTTATTCTCGATTTTTTCCACTGTATATAGTTTCTATACACGAAAGATATAACTTATGTTCATCACGAAGGCGTCAAAAACAGGTGAAGGTTTTACGATTTATCAACCAACTCTTTTGTACAGATTTATCATCCCGTATAATAAATAGTCACAAAATATACATAAACATTCAAGAAACAGAGGTACAAACTTCATGTTTTTACCACATGTGGATTACATACAAACTAACTTTTGTGCGACCTTGCTTACTGACATGATATTATATTGAACCGAATTTTTCACTTTAGCTATCAAGTGTAGAGGTATAATGGGTGTTTTCTAGATCAAGAAAAAAAATAAATGTTATACCTCTAGTACATATATACATTTCAAGTTTATAGATACGCTAAATTATATATCAAAGATTAACATTAATAATTCTAATTCCCTTTTAAAGTTTTAAGCTAATAAGGATATTCACAAGGTAAAGCTTAGCACATTCTCTATGCTCAACAAAACCATTGCCTAACACTCTAGATCAAGGAGGAGGTTCAACACAATAAAACATTCGAAAACAAAAGCCTAATCAACTAGGATAAATTATAAGTCCATAATCAAACATGATTTATCAATGGACACACAACAAGTATTAGCAAAAGTAAAGAACATGCAACTTAACCAGTCAACTAACACATTAGCCCCAAATAGACAGACTCCCATAAAGGTCTTCGTACTCAACCCACCTCCATTACTAATATATATCACAAATATATTCTAGGCATTAGATTATTATGTATATAATGATTTTTATTGTATTTATTCTTTCCTAGCTGTCAAATATTTAGTTACCTTAGCTTTAGCTAGTTTCCGTATTATTAGCAAATCAGTGGCTGATTTGTAGCCCAAGATTGCTCTTTGTAATTTGTGTATATTTGGTGAAAGTTGAATGGAAAGGTACGGAATTGATTTTCTTCAATTACAAATCCATACATTTTGCAAAAGAAAACGCATAATTAAGGGCACATAATAAACATATTATACAGAACACTAGAATTAGATTACGAAGTATAAATTTATAAAAACAGTATATTAGACTTGAAAGTGAACTTCCCTGATATCGAGCGTGAGTCCAATCACCTTGATTATTAAAATTCGGGAATAAAAAAACCCACTGAAGGATAGTGCCGGCTTTAAGATCAAACTTAAGGAGTCCTTCAATTGATGCGACAACTTGTTTACGGAGAACTTATTATTATAACAATGAATATTCCTTTGATTAATAGTATACCCAGAAATTTGACGAACTCTTTTCCTCTCGTTTTCTCATCGGACCCAGAGATATTTCTCCCCAAAACATCAAGAACAAACCGTATATTATTATTAAGAGCTTTGGTGTTGATAACGTGTTATAAAATTAAAGCTGTTTGGGGTAAAAATTACCTCTGCCACGTGGTCCAATGAGGGCCTGACACGTGTCACCCTCTTATTGGCCTAAAGGGATCCTATCAAAGGACGCCATGTGGCATTGAACCCCCAATGGGGGAGCAGATTCTCATCTGCTATGAATTCAGAAATACATCCATAAATACAAAACACAAAAACCGAGCAATATTAATTGCGGAATCTCTTTGGATCAGGGGGAATATTTACCATTTCCGTACGTTTTATTACTCCATCCAGATACTAACTTGATCGTTGGAGGCGGAACTCCAACCAATCGGAGTCTCCGTGCTTTTGCAGGTATAGGCGTCGGACTACGCATACTCAGGATCGTAACTCTCACGAGGGACTCAGAAAACCCCGAAACATTTGGCGCCGTCTGTGGGGAGAGTACTTCTGAGATGGCATCTGATACTATACCACCTGTAGAGGTCAGCCGACCTACGGGTGAACCTGAGGTCCATACGGACCAAGAAAGTGTAAGTGGTGACGACTGCGAAGTTGAAACCTATATGGCCCCAGACGGGTCATTTCGATCCAGGCGCATCCGTTCCAAGGAAACGAGGGAACGGGCTCAGGATAAAGCTGGTCTCAATAACCCAGGCGGTAAGCCTGCTGGGCGAACCCAGGCGGCGGTGGGAACTACCCCTGTCACCAGAGACGAACTCATGAGCCTCATGGCGAGTTTCAAAGGGGAGATAACCGACATAATTAAGAAGTCAACTGGCCCAATCAAGGGTCAGCCGACAAAGAAGGCTTCTGGGAAGAAGAAAATTAAAGACAGGGTGCCTACTCCTCACCCTAAGCCTAAGGGGACGGATGGGCCCCTGATCGACCTTTCAAAACTTCGTTTCCCTGAATCAGGGCAGCGGAAAGCCATCCGGCATACACAGCCGGATGGGTCCAAAAAGACCTTCTCTGACGCCTGGATGTTCATCTAGGAGAAGAGAAGTCAGAGCATGTCTCAGTCGGCTTCCACGTCGACCTATCCAGACAGTTTCCGAAATGCTTCAATGAAGCATTCGGAGACGCAACAAGGGAGTCAGTCGCGCAGCATGTCTGCACGAACTGGCCCTCACGTGGCTCCGTATGTGCCCCAACAGCACTACGCACCGTATGGATCTCCATTCATGCAGTCGGCTCCCTTCGGGGGTCAGGCGGCATACTAGGTCCAGCCTATGGACTGGCAGCCTTCGGCTTTCTCCCGAGAAATAAACTGGCCCTCATGTGATCCAGCAGCCTATGGACTGCTAAATCTTGGAGAGCAGCCTTCGGCTTTCTCCCGAGAAATAAACGAGGCGGCACAGCCGGCCAAGGTTAAAAACGTTTTGGTTGGTGCCTACGACGGTACCGCCAACCCGGAAGACCACCTAATGGCATATACCAACCTCATGTACCTACAAGGGTTGGATGACGCCGCCTGGTGTAGATGCTTCCCGGCTACATTGAAGGGCATAGCCCAACGATGGTTCGGCAACCTGCCGGTTGGGTGCATCATTAATTTCAAGACGCTAGCATACCTGTTTGCGTCCAACTTTTCAATGAACATCCCTGCCAAAAAGACAAGTCTCGACCTAGGGGCTATCCAGCAGGGTGACAAGGAGGGACTTCGGTTCTATGTCAGGCGGTTCAATCTGATGAGAATCCAGATTCAGGGGCTGTCTGACGAAGTTGCTTATACAGACTTCTTTAAGGGTCTGAAGGACGGGTCAACTTTCAAGTTTGACTTAGTCCGAAAGAGGGTGGCTACCCTCTAGGAGGCGCTGATGGAAGCTGAGGCCTATATACAGGCCACTAAACTCTGCGCCATCAAGCACCCATTGGAGCCCAAGAGGTCCGATAGGAGAGACAGCCGGCCTACTCAGCCGGCTAAAAAAGAAGAAAAGAAAAGAAAAGAGGTCTGGGCAGCTGACCGCCCAGGTCAGCCGTCTCAGAAGAAACAAAAAAAGTTTGAACCGTACGTCCCCAAGTACGAGTTCAACAAAGACTGCTCCTCCATCCTCATGGAAATAAAGGACCAGTTGACAATCGAGAAACCGGCTGCATTAAAAAGCTCTGTCAAGAACAGGGACAAAAGCAAGTACTGCCAGTTTCATGAGGATATTGGTCATGACACCAATGGCTGCTATAGCCTCAGGCGGTTACTGGACCGTCTGGCTGACAAGGGGTCTCTGAAGTCTTATCTGGTTAAATCCAAGGGCAACTCCAAACCAAGCGGGGGTCAACCACCCAAAAAGCCAGCTATTAGCTCTGAAACTGATAAAGAGCACATCTTCACTATAGCAGGCGGCTTCGCAAGCGGAGGTCCCACCATCAGGGGAACCAAGGATAACATCCAAAAATTATCCAACCCAGAGGATGAGGGCCAGGCGTCGAAAGACACCTTCCCTGAGGTCTTCATCTCCGAGAAGGATAGGGGCATGGTTAGGCGGCCTCATGATGACCCAATTGTCATCGAATGCAAAGTTGCCAATCAACGAGTTGGCCAGATCCTAATTGATACCGGGATCTCGTCTGACCTGATCAGTTACCAGTTCTTGACAAAGATCAAGTACAAGCCTAGCAGCATGCACAAGGCCCCTCACCCCCTAGTCGGCTTTGGGGGAGGGGTAGTGCATTCGGTGGGAAGTATTGACCTACCCATCCGGCTAGGAGACAAGGGAGAGGGGCGGCACATGGTCGTTAAGTTTTTGGTGGTCGAAGAACTGACCGCCTACAACCTTATTCTGGGCCGTCCCACTCTCAACGAGTCCAAGGCAGTCATCATCCCCTCTCTTATGCTGATCAAATTTGAGAGGGATGATGGATCAGTGGGTGCCCTACGCGGAGACCAAAAGACGGCTAGGGAGTGCTATCTCTCAGACGTCAGGCCGACTGCTACTGCAGCTGAGCACAATGAGGAACCCACTGGTCTTGAAGACAAGGAAGCCGCGCCTGCTCACAAGGCAGCCGGTAAAAAGAGAAAGGCGGACCAATTGGCCCCCGCCAGAAAACCAAAATAGCAATCACTAGCCGGGGAAAGGCCGGATGATTCCCGACCCCAGCCGGCTGGTGAGAGCTTTGAAGTCGTCCTGGACGACAGCCGCCCTGACAGGACAGTCAAAGTTGGAGCGGTTGCTTTTGAAAAGTTGGGGGCAGACCTGCTCCAACTTCAGAGAGAATTCAAAGACATTTTTACCTTTGAAGTGGAGGAGATGCTAGACGTCAACCCGGATCTAGCCGTCCACAAGTTAGCCGTTGATCCCAAAATGAAGCCGGTTAGGCAAAAGAAGAGGGATCATGGCGGGGAAAGGTCTCAGGCGGCAGCCGCCGAGGTAAAAAAACTCCTGGATGCTGGGTTCATTCGGCAGTGCTACTACCCGGATTGGGTAGCAAATGTAGTTCTTGTGAAAAAGCCGAATGGTACCTGGCGGATGTGTGTAGATTACACGGATCTGAACAAGGCATGTCCGAAGGATAGCTACCCACTTCCCAAGATTGACAGCTTGGTCGACTCTACAGCCAGCCATGCCTTGATGAGTTTCCTGGACGCCTACTCAGGCTTCCATCAGATCCCCCTATGGAAGAAGGATCAGGAGAAGACGGCCTTCGTCACTGATCAGGGGTTGTACTGCTACACAGTGATGCCGTTTGGGTTGAAGAATGCGCCTGCTACCTTTCAACGAATGATCAACACGATTTTCATTAATCAAATCGGAAGGAACGTAGAGGCGTATATCGACGACATGATAGTCAAGTCCAAACTCCAGACGGATCACCTAGCCGACCTCCAAGAAACCTTCACCACCCTCAGGCGGCATAAGGTCATGCTTAATCCCAAAAAGTGTGTCTTTGGTGTTGAGTCTGGGAAGTTTCTCAGATTTTTGATTGATCAAAGAGGCATAGAGGTCAATCCGGAAAAAGTACAGGCGGTGATTGACATGAAGTCACCCCCCACTGTCAAGGAGGCCCAGAAGCTAACCGGTTGCCTGGCGGCCTTGGGAAGGTTCCTCAGCCAGTCAGGCGACAAGTGCCTTTACTTCTTCCAAGCAATCAGGAAAAGGTCTAGATTTGAATGGGGAGAAGAGGCTGAAGCGGCATTTCAGAGGCTAAAGCAACACTTGCATTTTTGCCAAGGCTAGTGAGCCCCTTGCCCAAGGAGGTTCTCTACATGTACCTAGCCGTCTCAGATCACTCCCTAAGTGCTGTTCTCCTCGCTGAGAGAGACGGCAAGCAACTCTCGGTGTATTTCATCAGCCATGTGCTCAGAAATGCTGAGTTACGGTACCCAATGATCGAAAAATTTGGGCTGGCTCTTTACAAGGCAGTCAAGCGGTTGAAGCCTTACTTCTTGGCCCATCCGGTGATTGTCTATACTGATCAGCCACTCAAGCGTCGAATGACTACAATAGTGTCATCCGGCAGAATGATCAAGTGGGCTGTTGAAATGTAAAGCCTGGAAATAACATTCGAACCTAGGCGGGCAGTGAAAGGTCAGGCGTTTACCTACTTCGTTGTGGAAATGACTAGGCCTGCTCAGCCGGAGAATACCGATCAAGTTTGGAAGTTATTTGTAGACGGAAGTTCTACCTTGAACGGCTATGGTGCAGGCGTGATTTGCAAATCTCCAGAAGGGGATACATATGAATATGCACTACGGTTCAAGTTTCAAGCTTCAAACAATGAAGCTGAATATGAGGCCCTGCTAGCCGGTATACGCATGTGTAAGGCAGCGGGGCAAGGAAAGTCGACACCTGCTCTAATTCTCAATTGATTGTTAGCCAATTCAATGGTGACTACGAGGCCACCCATCCGACAATGATCAAATACCTTCAGGCGGTCAAAGATGAGGCGGGAACTTTTGACGAATTTTATCTGAGTCAGGTGCCCAGGTCAGAAAATAATCAGGCGGATGCTTTGTCCAAACTGGCCTCATCCGCCACTTGTGATACGCCTAGGTCAGTCTTCTGGGAGGTCATGGAAAGAAGAAGCATTGAGCATGACCCCATTAGGATTCTTGACCGAAGCTCTACCGGGATGGACCCCATCCGGGATTATTTGGTACATGGCACTCTGCCGGATGACCCTTTAGAAGCGGCAGCACTAAAAAAGCGAGCTTTGAGCTTCGAAATGAGCAAGGGAGAACTCTTCAGAAAGGGTTACCTCCAGCCGTTGTTGTAGTGTGTTACCCCAGAAAGGGGAAAAGATGTGCTTAGAGGACCTGCACGCGGGCTTTTGCGCATCACATATAGGCGGCAGGTCTCTGGCAAAGAGGGTCAGGCGGCAAGGATACTTTTGGCCCACTCTTGAGGTAGACGCCATGGATTTGGTAAGGAAATGTGACAAGTGCTAGAGGTTTGGCCGGCTCATACACCGTCCGGCAACAGACCTGACGGCTATCTACAGCCCGGTTCCATTTGCAAAATGGGGCATGGACATCTTGGGTCCTTATACGCTTGCCACAGGTGGAAGAAGATACATTCTGGTGGCTGTAGATTACTTCACCAAATGGGTTGAGGCAGAGGCGGTCAAGGGCATCAAGACAAAGGATGTCATCTCCTTTATTTGGAGGAACATCATCACCCGGTTCGGGGTCCCTATGTCTATGGTCTTTGACAACGGACCTCAATTCAAGACGCCTACCCTCAAGAATTGGTTAGGAGATCAGGGGATCTCGCATTGTTTTGCATCTGTTGGCCGGCCCCAAGCAAACGACCAAGTTGAATCCTTCAACAAACTCATCTCAGACGGCATAAAAAAGAAGATTGAAAGAGCCGGTGGTCTCTGGGCGGATGAGTTACCTCACGTCCTTTGGGCCATCAGAACAACCAAAAAGGGGGCAACCGGTGAAACCCCGTTTCTCATGACATATGGTACTGAAGCCGTTTTGCCTATTGAACTTTATGAGCCAACACTCCGAGTCATGCTCTATGATGAAGAGGCTAACTGGGAGGCCATGCGTCTTGCATTGGATTCACTCCCGGAACGCAGGGGCAACGCCGCCTTGCGTCATGAGATATACCGTCTGAGAATGACGAGGGCTTACAACAAAAGAGTACACAAGCGGCCCCTCAAAGTGGGGGACTTTGTGTTACGAAAAATGGAAGCAACCGGTAGAGCAAATGAGCAAGGAAAGCTAACCCCCAATTGGGAAGGCCCTTACCGGATTTTTGAAGAAGTTAGAGGCGGCACCTACCGCCTGGAAACACCAGACGGCAGGCGGCTAGCCAGAACCTGGAATGTGGATAACTTGAAAAAGTACCACTTTTAAGGAGTTGTAATTATTTTTTGTAAATTGTAAATGAATGAAAGTAGTGCTTAATTTTTTTAAAAAAAAAAATTTGTTGTCCCAATGTGAAATGCACATCCGGGCATTTTTAAAGTCCCATGTGTCATACACAACCGGGCACTGTCTAAGTCTACTGCGCGATGCGCAGCCAGCATCTATTAAGACCTAATAGTGTAAATGCACAACTGGGCACCCATTCGCTCAAAATCGAATAAAACACTAAGTACCTAACTTTGCCGTTTGAAGGCACCTAGCCAATTTATTCTAAACCGCCTGAATTAACCCTAAACAGGCATCCGACGACGCCCATCCGGGTGAATTCGTCGAAGAGAAAATCTCCCTTTTGGGTGGTACATTGTTCTACGCGTCATAAACTCAAACGGTTTTAACCGACTAGGTTAAAGAAAATCCATGTCCGTTCGAATGACATATCGCAAACGAGATACACCCGGTAATTGCCCCAAGGCAGTACAGACGGTGACCTTAATCTCGTTAGGCAGCCGGCTTTAGCCCAATAGCACTGCAGCCGGCCCCGCCTATCACAATTATTTTAGAAATTGTAACTGGCTACTACCCCAAGGTAGGTCAGCTGGAAATTAACATTTCAAGTCCCAACCGGGTATTGCCCAAATGCAATACAGACGGTGATATTGACTTTGACTAAGAAGCCGGCCATTTCCCAAAGGCACCCTAGCCGGCTCAATCTCCCATGTCAAAGGTCAAGCCCCAAGGCAACTCAGGCGGCAACCAATGCTATGCCGTAAAACCGGCTTATGCAAGACAGCGCTATAGTCGGCTACAACGTTAAAGAACAAGGCCAGAACCTTGTCTCGCTCTTACCGAAGGTTCGAGTGGAACCTGTCCGGCTTTAAGCCGCCTGAGAGCAGCCGGGCGAGCCGGTTATCAATATGCGGATGATTATGGACGGATGCTTACTTAGAGTTGGAACTAAGCAACCAACCGTCCAGGGGCATGCATGGCTAATACATCCGGCATATCACAAGAGTTCATGCAAAGATTGAGAAGAATTGAAATAAAATGCAAGTGATAAATCAAACCGACCCAGTCGGCATATATAATAATCGTTCAAATGTTAACCGGACCCCTGTCCGGTGAAAGTGATACATGGAAATACACGGCACACAGGCCGGAAAATTTGAAAAGAAGATATTAAGCTTGAGGCTGAGCCGGGTCCTTGGAGGCGGCATCTGAAGTAGGAAGGGGGGCAATCTATTCTTGACTCTCGACCTGGGGCTCCTTCCCCCCGTCTTGGCCAAGCTCCGCCTGTGTGGCTTGGGGCTCCTCCTCCCCGTCTTGACCGATCTCCGCCTGCATGGCTTCGATCTGCTTCTGGGCCCACTCTTCATAAGGCTCTAGAGCCGGCTTGTTCGACTCCTGGGCATCGATGGCAAGATCGGTGTATTTATAGGCAAGCTCCCATACGGCATACTCCGTATCCGGATGTATCAGGGACCAAGCCAACTGCATACGGTTGGCGCAATCTTGCTCATTCTCTTCAATGAGCCAGCTCTGTTCAGCTTCCAAGGTAGATTGGAAGTTCTGATTAGCTAAAGCCGCCTGGTTCTTCAGGCGGACGTTCTCGGTCAGCAATGAAGAGTTCTCCTTCTTAGTCCTCTCCAAGGTCTTGAGGGACTCCCCCGCCTTCCTCACCTCATCCTCGACGTTGTCTTTCTCCGCCTTGAGGTTGTGAATTTGGGTCTCAGCATCATGGAGAGACTTCCGGAGCGCCTTAATGGAGTCTGCGTGTTGCATGATTATGCTTTTAATTTTCAATTCATGCATAATCATGGAATAATGGGAAACGTTATGAGCATCGGACGCATCACGTTTAGCCCATCTTACCTCCTCACACTTGCGGGTGTAAGCCCTTTTGAGCCCCTCCACGCGAAGCATAGACTGCAAAAGTTCAAGCGGTGTTAAGGGAGGTCAGGCGGTAAAATAACTTGAAAAAATATATTAAGGGACCTCATACCTCAGCCAAGCCGGCCATGACCCGGTCGGCATTGAAGGTGTTGATCCCGGGGATCGCCTCCTTCTCTTCCTGGGGACGACCTTTAGCATGGCCCGGGCGTACTGCTGTACATCCGGCCAGCGAGGGGATTGATCTGCACCAGAAACAGACGGTAAGAAGGCAACATACTTCCCTCCTATCGACTGCCGGCTGCCAGAAGAGTCTTCTGGCTGGAGCTGGGAGTGCGACTTGACCCGCATAGGCTTGCCAAGCAAAGAAGGGTTGAAAGGGTCATTAGTACCTTGGGTGATTGGGTGAAGGTCATGACTGCCCTCAGCCGGTACAAGGGCACCTGATGCCCTGGGTGGCGCCGTCCCCTCTGGAACATCCGGCTGCCTGGAGGACAGGTGAAAACCTAGCCCTAGGTTTTTGACAGATTTCCCCCCAACCGTCAGCCAGCTGGGAACTGTCAGGGAGGAAGTCTTCCTCGCCTTATTTTGAGTGGCCGGCTCCTCCCCGGCCGGGGTCTTATTAGCTTGGTAAGGGAGCGAGGCGCCTTGCTCCCCTCCTGAAAAAGTGAGTACAAAGGTGAGGCGGCAGGAAGTCAAACGAAAGTTGAAGAACAAAGAAAGGAATAGCAGTATACCTTGTTTTTTGCCGCCTAGGCAGCAATCTTCTTCTCCGCATTTTCCCTGCGGATATCTGCAGCAGATTTAGCCGGCGTTTTCTCAGCAGGCAACATGGCTAGACCTCGCACTGCAAAAAGAACCCATCCGGTTAGAAGAAAAAATCATAAATTATATGCAAGCGGCAAAGCAGGAGCAAACTCTAGCGTGACCTACGTTTTTTGAATTGAGTGCTAAGTTTACAGGCGGACAAAAACGCCTCGTCACGAAGGAATTCGTGCAACCCAATTCTTGGGTACGCTTAGTAGCTCTCCATTAGAGAGGGCGGTTGTGGTTAATTCAAACAACCCCGCCTCAATTATTTGCCCATAGTCCCCATCCGGGATCCGAGGTTTTTTACATTTGTGGCCTAGAAGGTCCGGCTTCCGGTTGTATGTCCTATACTCCCGGTTCTCCTCGTTAGTGGGCGCAGACATCAGGTAAAACCTATTCTTCCAATCTGACCACTTGGACGGTTTGTCTAGGGTCATCAGGTATTGAGGATAGGTGGTCAGTGTATACCAGGCCCTCCACTCGCCTGGGCTTCTACTCAAATAATGCATATGGGCAAAGGCCTCCCAGCCGGGGTTGATGTTCTGCATCTCGCAGGCGGAGATGTAACCCAAGATGTTAACCCATGAGTTGGGGGTTAGCTGCCAAACGCCCAGACCATACCCTCGAAGAATGGCCTTGATAGTATTGTGTAAAGGGAAGCGGAGGCCGGCTAGAAACGCCGCCTCATAACAGCCGAAATACCCGTTTGCGTTCGGCTGATCGTCTGTCCAAGCTATAGTGCCCCTCTCAGGTGGCACGATTATTCTCCAGTGTTTTCCAAGAGGACGTATTTTGACAAAGTCCTCTAGGTTCCTGGTCATACTGGCCCTGTCCTTGGTCGAGACGGTGATAAAGAAAGGATCGCCCTTATTATTCCATGTGGGCCTTTCTTCCTCCTCGCTATCAGCATCCGGCGTGAGAAGGCTGCTACTGCTGCTGCTTTGCTCTGAGCCGGACGAAGAGGCGGTCTCTCCGTTATTTTCGTCTTCTGAGGGCTCTCCCCTCTCAACTCTAGGAGAGGCGACATCTTCACCGCCTTCCTGACCAAACCCCAGTATTCCATCACTGGGAGTGCTTGGGGTGCCATGCGGAGACCCCCTTGTCATCTCAGCCTGATTAGAGCCAGGCGGCAACTCTTCAGAGGTCTCCCCTCTGTACTCTGGATCAACGGCTGTTTTCCTGGTTCGAGCCATTGCTAGACGGTCAGATTTGGAGATGAACAAGGAGAGTCCCAGCACCCAAAGGAACCCCCAATCCTAGACTCAGTCGTACCAGGAGACCGGCTGACCTCTAAATCGTGGTGCGCCGTGTGTGTATTGGGTGAGTCTATTATTCTAACGATATATACAGCCGGAAAATTTAAAAATCTCCAAAAAAGGCAAAGAACAGTGTTACCTTGTAGATTAAAGAAGAAATTGGTGAAAGTTGGAGAATGTTGATCAACGATACCTCAGACGGTATCACTTTGAGCAAACTGCAAATTGGCAAAAGAAAGCAAAGCAAAGTTAATTACCAATGTTGCCCAAAGATACCACAGGTGGAAGAAACCGGCTGTGGTAATTATGCAGAATAAGTATGAAGTTTTTATGAAAGGTTGTCCAAAGACCCCCCCAGACGGTATAAACCGGCTGAGGACTGTTACAGGAAACCTATGAAGAGAATTGTTCGGAGCTATCTCAGGCGGCAAAAGCCGGCTGCGTGTCCGTAAGAACAATAAATCAAGAGGCTGATTCAATGATACCCAAGACGGGCAAAAGACCAGCTGAGGTATTAGCAAAGCAGTCTAAAAGAAAGTTTTATTGAAGGTACCCCAAACGGTGTAAACCGCCTAAGGGTTCATTAAATGCAATACACCATGAGATTGCTTGAAGATACCCTAGACGGTGTAAACTGCTGAGGGTCTACCTAATGCAATTCACAATGAGTTTGCCTGAAGGTATCCCAGACGGTGTAAACCGGCTAAGGGTCCATTGAATGCAATTCACCATGAATTTGCTTAAAGATACCCCAGACGGTATAGATCGACTGAAGGTCTATATAATGCAATTCACAATGAGATTGCTTGAAGATACCCCAGACGGTGTAAACCGGCTGAGGGTCTATTAAATGCAATTCATCATGATTGCTAAAAGAAGCTCCAAACGGCATAAGACCGGCTGCAGCATTGTCAGATCAAGATGAAGCTGATGACAGAACAATACCTTAGTGAGACGGGAAAAAGATACCGCTCAGCCGGTGCCCGGATGTATCAAGGTTGAAGGTTGTTTGTAAGGAGCAGGCGGGATCAAGAATTCTCTGTTTTTCTCTCAAAGAATTTTCTCTAATTTTTGGCAAAGTGAGCAATGAGAGGAGGGAGTTTTCTATTTATAAGAAATCCCAGAAGGCGAATCGCCACCTCCCCCCTCAGCAATTCAAAATTCAAAAATGGAGGGAAGGAGGCGAACCGTCGCCCTTCCGCATGGTGACAAGTGTCACAGGTGCTACGTGGCATGCCACGTCACACCAGTGAGGGGCAAATGTTTGGGGTAAAAATTACCCCTGCCACGTGGTCCAATGAGGGCCTGACACGTGTCACCCTCTTATTGGCCCAAAGGGATCCTATCAAAGGACGCCATGTGGCATTGAACCCCCAATGGGGGAGCAGATTCTCATCTGCTATAAATTCAGAAATACATCCACAAATTCAAAACACAAAATACGAGCAATATTAATTGTAGAATCTCTCTGGATCAGGGGGAATATTTACCATTTCCGTACGTTTTATTACTCCATCCAGATACTAACTTGATCGTCGGAGGCGGAACTCCAGCCAACCGGAGTCTCCGTGCTTTTGCAGGTATAGGCGTCGGACTGCGCATACTCAGGATCGTAACTCTCCCGAGGGACTCAGAATACCCCGAAACAAAAGCGAAAGACAAGAAAGTTGAGGAAAGAATATATCTATATTCTTATTACTGAATGATATGGGAGTACATATATATATATATATATATATATATATATATATATATATATATATATATATACACACACACACATATGATACAATTAAGGTTTCCTTGTAGAATAATAAATCTAATATCTAGAATATCCTAGAATAATCATAGGGGTATAATGGGCATCCACTAAATACATATATTATGTAACAATAGTGGTATTTTTGTAAATAAATTAACCAATTTTATTAAATGTGGGTCATAAATGTTTTTTTTTTCTCAAAAAAGTTTCTTAACATAAGAAACACCCATCATGTTTCTCAAATGGGCAAATTTGTCATTTTCTATCAATAAGTTAGGTTAATGTTGTAATTTTGTCTAAAAAATCTATATTTCCAAGCAAAATAAAAAGTTTTTTATTGAAAAACAATCAAACAATTATGGAGAGATGGAACATGCCAAAGGTTTTAAATGGAGGAGGAAGCAATTCTTTCCTTTAAGGCTCCGTTTGGTAGGGCGTAAAACATTTTCACTGAAAAGTGTTTTCCCATTTTACATTGTTTGGTTTGGTGTAAAACATTAAAATGTAAAACTTGGGGTGGAAAATCATTTTCCACCTTATTGAAAACATTTTCCCCCCAATTTAGAAGGAAAACATTTTCCATCACAAGTGGAGGGAAAATATTTTCCATTACAAGTGGAGGGAAAACATTTTCCCTTACAATTGAATTTTCAGTTCAACCAAACAATGGAAAATGCTTAAAATGGAAAATCATTTTCCATTCAACCAAACAACGGAAAACTTTTTTGAAAATGAGTTTTTCCATTGTAAAATGATTTTCATGGAAAACCATTTTACGTTGAAAATGTTTTACACCCTACCAAACGGACCCTAAGTGTAAACCATACCCTTATTTTTTCACCTTTTTCGATTAGGGTTTTCGTTTAGTTCAATGGCAAAGTCGTCTAGTGGTGAAAGTGGTGTTCACGAGCTACTACAATGGAGGAGCAATAAAGTAAGAAGAAGATGAAGGAGGATGAATAAGATGAAGTATGAATTAAGAAGAAAAGGACAAAAAAAAAAAGTACCAAAAAAATTTAAAAATTTCAAGCAATTCCTCTTATTTACAAAATTACCATTTTGAGAAACATTCAATGTTTCTCATGTTGAGAAATTGGGGCTTTCTCCTCATAAATGTTATTTATTTATGAAAATGTCATGTTAATTGAGATTTTTTGTTGATTTATTTACATAACATCCACTTGATAAATAATGTTTATCATCATGATTAGGCTTCCTCTTTTGTTACTACTCTCTAGTTTTCCACTACTTTAGGTGACTCATTTTTTTTCTAGGATATACAAGTCAATCTTTGTGATTGACAAAATACGTTAATTATAAAGGTAAAATCGACATTTTCATGAATTATTTGGGGTATTGTTGAAATTTTACTAAGATGAATTGTAAACTGAGTAACAGCTCCGATCCATTACTTCTTATTCCCTTTACCTTCCTCTTTCCTCCTTCCTTCATCCTCCATTGAAGCTTCCTCCATCCTATATTGAAGCTTCCTCCTTCGTCCTCCTCCTTTAAAGCTTCCCCCTCCTAATAATTTCTTCCTCAATATCCACTATTCCCACCATTTTCAACTCCATCTTCAATGATCAAGCTCAAAACATAGTTCAATGGAAAACGTACGTGGCCACCACTACCCTTTGGGGTTGACTATAGCCTTAATTTCATCCTTTATTCATAGGGTTTTTGTTGTGCCATCGATAGAAGGTGGAGATGATGAAAATGGTATTGATAGAAGTTGAACATGAGGAATACGATGGAAATGGTGGTGTTGGTGGAAGGTGAATGAAGATCGAGGAACATAGAAGAAGATAGCTTCACTGGTGGCGTTGGTAGGTATTGTTCATCTATCACACCCTTATCTTCATCCATCCGAGAATTGTTCTTCAATCTTACAACAATGCCATTAGATTGATGAAATTCGTCAATCATAAAGATTAACAAGGGCTTGCTCGTGTTATTTCAAACCTCCTATCTTTTGATTGAAAATTCTAATTCATTTTATAATTCTTTCATATCACTATTTACATACTCCCTTTGTATATTTTTAAGTGTTACACTTTTACCGACACATAATTTTAGGCAACTTAATCGACTTAAATAATTTAAGAAAATTGGGTTAGCTGGAGTATTAAAAAGGTGTAATAGAAAGATACTGTGTTCATAATAGTTTATTGAAAAGTAATGAATGTTGATGAAGTAGTGACGACTCACAAGTTGCCGCTACTCCTCTATCTCACAGATAAAATAATATACAAAATGTACAAAGAAGAGGGAGAGAGGAAGAGAGGAAGAGAGAGAGAGAGATAGAAAGAGTGAAAAAAAGGTGGGGCGTGGCTCACCTTTTCGTCAGACATGGTTTCACGTGCAAAAAAACAAAAAAGAATTGGGACCACAACTATTGAGAATGTATTTTGTACCATTGAACCTTTTTTTAAGTACACTGAAAGTGTATTTTGCACCAGTGAAGCTCCAATGATATAATTTGACAGCTCAATGAGACATTTGAACCTTTTTAAAGTGCCACTAAAAGTGTATCTTGTACCACTGAGAGTGTACTTTAACCACTGAAGCTACATGGCAAAATTTAAATCCCGCGTGACATGACCAACCTGCCCCTGCGAGACACCATTTAAGTAGCTCACAAGAAATAATTAAAACTAGTAATTGTGAGTTTGGCTGGGAACCATTAGAGGAGGGAGATATAATATTAAAATGTAGCATTTTGTCAAAAGAAGAAGTGTAACACTTAAAAAAACACAATCGCATTTGATAAGTGTAACACTTAAAAAAATATGGAGGGAGTATTTTACTTTGACTATCTTGATGGTTTATACAAAGTATATATAAGGAAATAAATAGGCATACAAGATCTTGTAGATCCGTCTCGTATCCTTCGATTCATACTTTTAATAATATCAAATTATTATAATTTTCGTATTTTACATATTGGTAATTAGAGACTTTATTAATAGAAATAAGCTTTTGACACGTAAAATAAGGAATTCTGATACCATGAAAGAAGTCGTTTCCTTCAATAACTTGAGATGTTGACAGTACGTGGGAAAATTTTTCATTTCTGTGTGAGTGAATCACACAGAGTGTGACGGCGTGGAAGCGTTTGTTATATTGGATTTATCACGCAACCTATTCCAAGCCTCCATTGCCATGATATCAAGAGTCAGTGTGACATAGAGGTCGCAAGTTCAATTCAAATCTTATCCACCCATTCTTTCAAGTGGAATATGAGACTTTTCTCCAAACTAAGCCATTTTTGGTAAATATTTACCAAAATGGTTGCGTAGCAAAAGTATTTACCAAACTAAGCTTCCAGGCTAAAACGCTGTCTCGGACAGCGTTTTATGCCTGTTTTTTTTTTAAAAAAAAAAAATTCCACTTAAAAACGCTGTCTGGGACAGCGTTTTTTGTTGTTGACTTTTTTTTTTAATTTTTTTTTGTAATTTCAGATATTTTAAAATTAAAAGGAAAAAAAAAAATTGGTATACACATAAAACGCTGTATAAGACAACGTCTTATGTACAACATAAAGCGCTGTCTGAGACAGCGTTTTATAAACAAAGTTTTTTGTACATAAAACGCTGTCTGAGACAGCGTCTTATGTACAACATAAAACACTTTCTGGGACAACGTTTCTCTGCTGGTCTGCAATGCACCAGCAGCTTGCAGCCTTTGTACTCTAATTTCTGCCCCAACACACCACCCCCTGCCTTGATTTAGCCACCACAGTCAACCACCACCCCCACCACCAACCCCTACCATCGACCACCACCTTCCGCCACTTTCGACCACCCTTATGCACTTCAAAACAGTCCAACTACCCCCAACAACACTTCAACCACCTCCACCACCAGCCCCAACCTTTCCACCACCGTCGACCACCACCCACCACAACCAACATCACTAAACCACCATGAAGCACCACATTAGCCACCACGGCCATCGCTTCTACCCCGTTTCTAATTATGGATCCCAAATGTTTTCTTTTTGATACAAATCGGCCTAGAAGGATCTATTTTGACTGACATAAGTCCAGTTTGGATAAATAAGGAAACTAAACATCAAACCACGCACATATTTATTCAACAAACATGTATTATATTAATAATGTAATCGTTATATACAACATTCTAGAAAATGTTTGTCTACAACAAATAAATCATACGATACTATCCCTACTCATCAATTCGGGATAAAGGTTCCCTAGCCTGACTGTCGTCTGTCCGTCTACGACGCCGAGTGTAATGAGAAATGGTGGTGAATGGGTCTCGGGGCGGTGGGGGAGTGAGCTGGCTGGACGATGTGTCGTCTTGAGTCCCGGTGGGCGCAGTAGTGTGGATGATGTACTCCTCTGCGTCTGTGGGTATCGTATGATCACCTCCACCGCTACTCTGGCCGGGGTCGAACTGTGAATGGAAGGAGGATCCACTATCTTGACCGTCCCGCTGGTGGACGAGATAACTGTGACCATGTCTCTATAAGGAAGTCACTGACATATCTCGCATTCGCTCAACCTGGGCTCTGGTGGGTCCGTCTGCAAGGGCGAGTGACAGTGCATCAAACATCGACACCATATCCGCCGCCTGCAGTAATCATCGATCAGTTAGTTACATGATATATAAAAAAAATAAAAAATGAGGACGATAAGTACAATAAAAGAAACTCACATATCCGTGAATGACGTCATGTGCTGGCTGGTAATGTGTGGACGGTGGTGTGTAGCTGGGGTAGATGAAACGGCGTGTAATACGCCTGTACCACACCATGTACGGATCGTGAGGATCCATAACGCCCTGCATCGGATCACCGCCAACGACGAACTCCAGCCGTTGCTACCATAGCTCAAGGAAACGCCAATGCTCCAATGCCCAGTTCGTCTCCCCCTTTCCCCGACGGTCAATGCCGTGAAGGCGTACACTAGTGTCACAATGCTGGGGAATAGGCTGGCGTAGTCGGAACTGTCGCATGACGCGGTCGGGTAGGTGACTCTCCACGACCTCGAAACAAATCAGGGGGACTCTGGCACGCCACTCTGCCTGATGATCCAGTAGATGTGCAGGCATGGCATCTACCAACTCCGGTACATACGGATCCCAGGTGATCTGCAATAACACATCAAAATAAATATTATAATTAAGTTAGTCCACATACGGTATACAATGTTTATAATTGTTTACAAATATCTAAAAAGGTTCCACCTGCTGCTCAGTGAGTCGATCAAGGGTGTCTCGGTAGTACGGAAGACCTGTCGCCGCATGCGCCTGTGTGAGTCTGGGGACCACCCACCTATGGCAACAAAGTTATTTTGTTTGTTAGCAAAATGAAACCGTATGAAGGCAAAAAAGACTGACAAATGTTACAAACCTGCAACCGTATGCCTCATCAGCTGCAGGGAGCGGTGGAGCGATGTACGGCTCATACTGGTCATCCCAGTCCTGCTGCCCTCGACGATGTACAGCAGGCCTACCTGGTCTTCCTACGTGGATGTGCTCCCAAGCCCATAACTGCAATACCAAAATACAAAACTATGTTAAGTATGACGTTAGTCATTGCCTAAATAGCTTGTGAAAAACTAGGTTGGTTACCTGAAGCACGATCAGAGGTCCACAGATCTCGACTGCACCACTCCGTGAGGCTCTACACAGGTGGCGATACAACATCGCCAAACAGGCACTACCCCAGTTGTATCCACGGATATGATCCCAGTCGTGGTCTAACAGCTGTAGGTAAATAAGCTGCATATGGCTCCCGCTCTTGTTCCCGAACAACACGCCGGATATGAGCAGGAACAGGTATGCTCGAGCGTATCTCTTAACTGTGACGTCATCAGCGTCCGCAGGCATGGCACGGAAAGTATCTCGTAACCAGCCGGTCCTCAACCCGGATCCCCTAATATCGTCGGGACCCGGCTGCACCCCGAGAACCCAGACTACCAAACCAACGGATCGACTATCGCAGATCGTGTCACCACAGTCCCATGCACAGGAAGGCGCGTCAGTATCGTGACGTCCCGCAATGTAACGGTGGCCTCCCCAACTGGTAGATGGAAGGAGTGCGTCTCCTGCCTCCATCTCTCCACTAGCACAGTGACAAGCTGTCGGTCGATCTCCCTGAACGCCACCCGATGAATACCGCCAAAGCCAGCGTACTCGACGTATGCAAGACATCGTTCATCGACAACCCAGCCGCCCAGAGCCCGGGTAGTGTAGTGCCTGCAAATCAGCGCCTTCGCTACGTCACCCTGAAAAAGCATGATCCGTTTGTAATTAATATTAGATAGTACATCAATATAATGAATCCAGAAAAGTAACAGATGAAATATTACCGTCTGGTTCCATACGTCGACGCTCCGATGTGTGTCCTGCAGAGTCAGGACAGAAGGGTCAACGGGTCCGGGTGTCCTATCCTGTCCGTGCATGGTGTCTGTTCATCGAAAACGTTACATACAAAACACCAACAGAATAACTGGAATAGCACTTGGAAGGACGCGGTGTTGTAATCAGAGACATATGTAGCTTGCTGGAATAACCAAAACACATATTACGATAATTGAAATCTAGAGCGAGGTAAAAAAAGTTGCCCACAAACTAAGCATTAACTCCATTTATAAACTCTTAGTTTAGGTTGCAATGCAAAACGATTACTAACAAACTAATATTTTAAACAATAAACTAATATGAAATGGTAGATAAATTATCAATAATGAAATAACCGTCTTCTCACCAATAATCTATAATTATCAACAATTATATTTCACATATTACCATCAATAATTTCAACTATTTCACATATATGTACCACATTACCATCAACAATTTCATGAACAATTTCATCAACAATGTACCACATTACCATAAAAAATTATCAACAATTTACAACATTTTCATTAATTATTAGCAACAATTTGATACAATTTGAACAATTAAGAGGGGCAGTAATTATCAACATTACACTAGTTTGAACAAAGCAGCAATTTGAACAATTCAACAATTATCAACATTACACTAGTTTGAATTTAGGGTTTACCACGAAATTGAGTGGAGAGGGGCAGCAACAACACAGTGGTGGCGGCAGCAGCAGCAGTGGTGGCAGCCCGGTGGTTGACTGTGGTGGCGGCAGCGAGATAGAGTGAGAGTGAGAGTTTGAGGGATGAGAAGTGAACTAGCCTGCGAAACACGAATATAACAACCATAAAAACGCTGACTGAGGCAGCGTTTCATTTAAAGATAAAAAACACTATAAATGCTGTCTCAGGCAGCGTTTTTAGTATAGGTGTATTTTTTTTTCACTTTATTAAAAACTCAGAATTTAAGAAATTTTTTTAAAAAAGTCAACAACTAAAAACGCTGTCTCAGACAGCGTTTTTAAGTTGAATTTTTTTTTTTAAAAAAAAACCAGGCATAAAACGTTGTCCGAGACAGCGTTTTAGCCTAGAAGCTTAGTTTCGTAAATACTTTTGCCACGCAACCATTTTGGTTAATATTTAGCAAAAATGGCTTAGTTTGGGAAAACGACGTGGAATATGGATATAAGAAGTCTCCTGTTGCATTCACATTTCAAGCCCTACGGATTCTCGTATGAGGAGGTGTGATAAAGTATATGAGTCTCATCTTTTTTTTTTTTGTATATAAATCTCATCTTGGGCTCTCATTCTCCACCAATACATTTTTTTTAATTTTTCTCTCCTCATGGTTCTCACTTATACAAATTTTACTATTAATGTCACTAACACACTTCTTTAACCATGAATATAATTTAGGAAAAAAATAATAAAGAATAATACGGTTTCTGACCGATTTTTCAAAAATAAAATAACCTTATAATTATTACTAAATAAAACGACCTTTGACGTATATCTGCTCAAAGTAGAGACCCTTTTCAAAATAAAACATTGAGCATTATTGAGATATTATTTCCCTAAGTTTGTAGAGGACCTTTTGTGCACTCATCGTTTGTAAATGTATCAATGTTCGTTGTACAGGTGACACATGTATTAGCTCATTTAAATTGAATTAAATTGGGTCATTTTAGGTTTAGTGACCTGTGATTTGATATTTACTGGTTGAAATTGTACTCGTCCCTAAGAAAATAATTGAGATTAATGAAAATGGAAAAAAAAAACAAAAATAAAAATAAAGGTATGTATATTTAATATCTGGATATAATCTCCAACGTGATAGCAATCTTTATGTTAGCCTGTTTGGTAGCATGTAAAACATTATGAGAAGTAACCACTTTTAATTTTTTATTTACTTAAAAACTTATATCTAGTTATTGTAATCTTATAAATAATTTCAAACATATGTTTGCTTTTCTAATCTCATTGGACAACTTAAGGTTTGAAATTTAGTCCTAAAAATTAAAGTCAAATCTAATAGCATCAAATTAAATCGAAGTTGATTTTCAAGGTTTTTACCTACTTATTTGTTTTTATCAAATTTAATTCTATATAACTAATCCATTTTGGATTATACAGAAATCGGATAAAATTAGACCGTCCAATTCAAGCACTCCATATTTCACTCTAAAATCCATATGTTTGAGCATTCAACAGTAACAAAGAAAGTAAGCTACAAAAATTCGGAGAGAAGCGAGTTTCCAAATCATGTGCTCAGCTCAAATAACTCCTGTGAACAAATGAAAGGAAGGAATACAAGCAGATTCATCTTTTCATTATCAACAGTCAAAAGAATTGTGAAGTTCATGTACAAAACAAATATGCAGAACTGTCGGACAACTAGTACAATCCAGACATCCAACGCGTTCCATTTTACTAAACAAAAATGAACTTGACCTAAGATTTCCTGTTGCTCTGTAGCATTCTGGCATATGATTAAAGAACTTCATCCTAGCAGTTTGTAAGCATAAGACTAAGTGAAATAGAACCTATTATGTTAGTATACTTAAATTAAATGTCCAAATCGATCCTACTTTTACTGTGCTAACAAGACTATACAAAGCAAACATGATTCTCCTGCGCATTGATCTTGAGGTGAAATCAGCACCTCCTATCCAGGTACTCCAACATATCGAAGCATATATGAAAGACAAAATGATATGCTTAAATTAATAATTTCTGAGAAGAATTCCCTGTCCAAAATAGTAGAGCTACTTCATACGAAAGTCGTGCCTGAAAACAGTCAAGTTCTGGGTAAACTTGTCCCTGTTTTTTGAATCTAAACTTCGGGATACATCTGCCATTAATTTGTCAAAACAAAGCACAAGGCGCTGCTGTTGTTCCACTGGCTGCAAGTATCAAGAGGTTAAATCGGTTAAGTGAATGTAACATGCTTTGTATAAGAAGTTGGGTATTAAATAATGACCTACAATCTTCAAAAGTCACCTTATAATGCAAGTTATGTAATAATAGTAATAGACCACAAACTATGCATTAAAAAAAAAAAAAAAAAAAAAAAAAAAAAAAAAAAAAAAAACAAACCCTTCATGCATTGAAAAGAAGATCAACTGTTCATGGGAACAAAGTTTGGGAAAATTAAAGCAACTATGACTTATTTGAATGAAAAATTAAGAGACATAAACTAAAGCTGTTTCTTGTAAGCTGAGTGCACCATAAGTCTATTGCTAAGAATTGCAGAAAGACAATATCGAAAATATACCTGTGAGGTCAGTATTTGAGTTTTCAAATCCGTAAATATCTGCAAAGTCAATTAGGATAACAGGTTAGTTAAATAATAATTTGTTCCCCTTTCCTGGTGAGGAAGGAGATAGATGATCTACTTCATGTCTATGTTGGATCTTTTTCCTACATTAAACCCCGTCCTGGGTTAGAATCAAACTTCATTTGACAAGATAAAAAAATGTGAATGGCAGGAAAAGGAGCATCCAAGAAAAAAGAAAAGATATAAAACCAGGATAATAGTGCAACAGTATTATACGAAGTATAAGACAAACTAGCGATGATTTACTAAAGACCAGGTGACCAGACTTTTTCTTGAAATAACTTTTAATTTTTACACCTATTTACTTTTAAGTTTCCCTAACCTAGACTTGTTGATAATAAAGTTCCAGCCCAGTCAAATAACAAGTCAACTAGAAAAAGGAAGGGGCAGTGCAGAGGGAAGAATACTAGTTTTCAAAGATGAGCATCCGATTTCTAAAACCTCCATCTTTAAGCTGATCTGATATATCACATTACAGTAAAACACACTTCTGTAGAATATTTCCTTGAGTATTTAACCTCTAAATCCCTACCTTCATTCAACAATGCTCCAAAATATACTTAACAATAACAATAGCTGCTTGCTTCACAACTCTGAAGATCCAATACATAAACATAAACTCAAATACTTAATAATACGAATGGCTGTGTGTCTCACAACTTTGAAGGTCCAATACATAAGCATATGCAGGGATGAGCATAATGTGGCGCGATACGAGGATACCATTAGTATCAACTCTTTCTATTTAGCATACATACTTGGTTCTCAACTTCTCCCACCACCTCGACACCTAGTTCTATTGAGTAGATTTCCATTAGAATTTCTATTAATGTTGACAATAAAGTATTGACATGGCTTTTTGACATACATCATATTTCGCTAAGTAATCTCCTATAGCCTATTCTTTTTTGTTCGCCCGTCCCTTGTATATTCCCCTCTAATTTCTATTCTTTCTTTTTTTTTTTTTTTTAAATTCAAGTTCAAATGTTACATCCTTAGTAGGGAAAGAACATCGATGGATTAAAAATAAGGAAAGGATCAATCTATAAATTATTTTTCATTAGCTAATATTTCACTTGTATGTTGCTTTCTTACCTCTAAATTTGTTTGTAAAACCCATAAAAGTAGGAAGAGTTCAGCATAGGGATGGCAACTCAATCCGAGTTTGATTCGAATCCGACTCGATCGAAGAAAAAAGTCCGATACGAATTCGCTTAAAAATAGTCCGAATCCGAGTCCGACTAAATAGATTCGAATCCAAATAGGAGGCGGATCGGACTTTGGATCCGAATATGACTAATATGATGTAAGAAATGAAATTTATTAGAGATATTACTAGCAAATGTTAGTATATCTCAAAAACGGAGCGGAATGTATCGGATGTGTGAATAAACAGACCGGATTTGGAGGCGAAAAAATACAAGTCGGATCGGGCTCAGATCAAGCGGATTCGGATTCATGATCCATTTATTAAGCAATTTAGCCACATCCGACCAGAATCCGATCCGTTGTCATTCCTAGTTGGGTATAGGTTAGGCTAACACAAGGGTTAGTTAGGCACGAAACAAAATGGATATGACGACACAACATAACAAGGGCCATTCTTGTACATCATTCATAATATTCAAGTCTGATTTTGAACAAATTGGATAGGAAAGAACTTTTAAGATAATATATAAGTTTTAAATCATATAAAAAAATCACAATGCTCTAAAAAGTTTGTGAAATCCTTACAAAAAAAATCCAAATTTAAGAAAACGTTTAATGCATGGCATCAATATTAATTAAACTTTACATGGATAATTTATTCGAAAATCAAAATTTTGCAAAAGAAGGTCAAATTTTCTCCAATTAACTTTTAATCCAAAATGAATTAGTTACTCCCACTGAATTGTAATAATTGCAACATTAGGGAAGGCACAAATGTTTAGGAGACTTATAGGGTGGGGACCAAAGGGGGGAATGTTATTATATAAAGTATAGTTAGTGGGGATAGTTAATTGTAAATAGGAGAGAGAACTAATAAAAAAGAAGGGTAAGTAGGGTTACTAGAAGAGACAATAATAAAATATTTGTGGGTCCTTACCAAATGAATAAGTGTTGCAATTATTATGAAATGGATGAAAAAGAAATTATTACGATTATTACGAAATGCAGGAAGTGTTTAAATGGACTATAATTAAAGTTTATCCAAATAACATTCACTGGAAATTCATTTATTTTTGGCAATTATGCTACTGGAATTTGACCTCACCTTTTAAAACCTGAATTTGTCTTAAAAATATTAGTTAAGTAAATTTTTTGATTAAAATTAGAATTTAAATAATTGAACATAAATTTAAGTAAATAAAATAAAATGTAGTTTTCATAATGCTTGATATACTACTAAAATAAAGATCACCATCACGTTGGAGATTGTTTCCAAACATTAATTATACATGATTTATTTTTTATAAACCTCAATTATTTTTAAAAAGGAAATTAATTAGAATAAGTGGTGAGTGTATATAAAAATTTCACATATCAAATCGTGAATCACTAAACCCAACTCGATTTTAATCAATTCAAACTACACATACATGTGTCACCTCTACAAACTTAGAGGAATGTTATTTTAATTAGCAATTTTTAATTAGATTATAATTATAATGTTGATTTCATTTTCTTGGTTTTATATATTTCAATTAGGTAATGCTACCTAAGTACCCATGTCGAATATGATTACTTAGCGAGTACCCACGTAGCATGAGATAGGCTAACACAAGGGCTAGTTAGGCACACCATGAAAATAATCCGATATGACGACATAGTGTGGGACATGGATCAAGCCTACGCATCATTTAAAAGAATCAAATCCGGTTTTAGCCAAAATAGTTAGAAAAGAAATTTTAAGTCTACATATAAGTTTAAATACATATAAAGAATCACAATGCTCAAAATGATTCATGAGATAAATATTTTTAAAAAAATTAATTTAAAACAAAAATTAACAAATAACATTAATGTCTTACCACACTTTACATAGATTAATCTGAAAATAAATTTTTTGAAAAAGAAGGTTCAATTTTACCCGATTTTTTAAAAATCCAAATTGAATTAGTTGTGTAATTTGGACTGAAATTTAATGGGATTCGACTAACATTCACTCCTAGCAAGAGACAAATAAATTAGGTATAACATTGAAATTCGATTCCGATTTAATTTGATGTTTAAAGCCTCCAACATTCATTTTGAACATTGATGCTACTAAAATTTTACTTAATTTTTACAACCAAATTCCTAACCTAAATTTGTACAAAAATTATTGGAATTTTTTTTTGTTTTAAAATTAATTTTTATTAAATGCTTAAAATTAAGTTATAATTAAACCTAAATTATTAAGTAAATAATTAAAAAGCAGTTTTCATAAAGCTAAATATCCTACCTAAATTAAACATTGCTATCACTTTGAAAATTATTTTCAAACATTAATAATATCTACATGATTTCTTACTAATTAACCTCAATTATTATGATCAATTATTTTTAGAAAAGAAAAATAATTGAGAAAAGTGATGATTGTACAGAAAGATTCACAAATATCAAATCATGAGTCACCAAACCAAAAATGACCCATTTTAATTCAATTCGAATGGCCATACATGTGTCACCTATACAAACTTGGCAAAATGATAAACATATTAGTAGTTTTAATTTAAATTATAACGTTTAAGTATGTTTTCCTAATATTATATAATTCAATTGGCTAATCTATTTGTACACTCACCATTTGTCCTAATTATTTTTCTTTCTAAAAATAATTTGTCATAATAATTGAAGATAATAAGAAAGAAATCATGTACATATAATTAATACTTAAAAAATAACCTCAAACATGATAGCGATTAGTATTTTAGGTAGTATATCAACATTCTAAAAACTGCTTTAAATTATTTACGTAAAAATTAATGTTTAAATATTTAAAAGGTAATTTTAATCATATAACTAAAACTTAATTTTAATCATAAATTTTCTTTTTTATTATTTATTTGAATAAATTTAGGTTTGTCCAAAATTAAGATTAAATTCTAATAGCACCAATGGCATGCTAAAAATGAGTGTTGGATACTTGGATGCTTTAAAATTCAATCGAAATTGATTTTCAACGTTTCGACCTAATTTACTCATTTGTTGCTAAAGAACCTTCTATGAAGGAATGAATGTTACGAGGTTCAAATTTAATTCCATTCCAATTTAAATAATTAATTCAATTTGTATTATAAATTAATTAGATAAAATTGGCCTATTTTAGCAAAATTTTGCGTTTCGGAAAAAAGGGTATTTGGATAATATTTTTTTTTTATAATTACATGGATAATAAATCCATGTACAGTATAGTAAAACGTTAAGGTTATTCTTTAACACAAACTTTCATATGTGGCCGGCCACAATTTTCTCTTTTTTTTTTTTTTTATTTTACACCACAACTGCCAACCCTCCTCTCTTCTCTCTCTTTCTCTCTCCTCTTTTCTTCTTCTCGAAGCCAGCCAACATCAAATGCTCCACCCATTTTATCTCTCCTCTTTGCCAAATCGAGCCCACCAGTATCGCAATCCAGCCACTCACAGCCACAATTGACCCACCAGTATGGCAATCGAAGACTTATTGTGTACCACCGCTGCTACTTTCTCGTTTGAAATTCGTTGGGGTTTCTGAGTTCCAAATCGAACAACTCTCGAAGAATGAAGAGGAAGAACAGAAAGTTCGAGAAGACGATTTGTTGAGGTCCAGTGATGCCGTATCCACCATCATCAACGGCGAAATCAATCTCTGACGTTTCATTTTTCGCAATGTCAAATTTTTTTTTTTCATTTTTTGCCCTCAATTTAAGTTAATTTGTAAATTCAATCGAATTAAGTTAATTTTTTTTAGGGAGATTTAAGTTAATATTTGGTTAATGATGTTTAAACGACAGCTTTCTCGACACATTGTATAACAACATACAGGGCGGTCAGTAGGGGTTACTTGGTCATGGGTTACTAGGTCGGTCAGGGGTTACTTGGTCGATCAGGGGTTACTAGGTCCATCGGGAGGGTTACTACGTCGGTCAGATGTTACTTGGTCAAGGGTTACTTGTGTGTTAGCTGGCCACACCATGTGGCCAACCACACACAAAACCTGCTGATCCCTTAAATGTTTATTAAGATTCTTTTAATTTTTTTTTTTTTTTTTTTTTTTTTTTTCAAAGATATTTATCTCACAATGTTTTTTTTAGCATTGTGATTTTTTGTGGGATTCAAAACTTATATATAATCTTAAAAACAAACCTGAGTACTTTGAATGATGTCATGGGCTCATGGCACAACCCATGTCCCACCTGGACATTGTAAATTTGTAATGCTACCCATATCGAGTATGATTATGCTACCCATGTCGTGATATGTGGATACCATAAGAACCAACTATTAAGACCAGTCAAACATGCAGTATATAAAATATTACCTCTTTCGATACGCTGACATACCAAAAATAGGACACCGTAGGAAAGAAGATGCTAGTGAAGAGTTCTGCAAATCAGAACAATAAGACTACAAGGCAAAAGACCTGACAAGTGACCTTTGCCACCTAGGGCTGTTCAGATTTAACGTTTCAATTTTATTTATTATCCTTGATCCACAAGAAACCTTAACAAGGAACTTACCTTTGCAAATCTAATTAAATTTCCTACATGATATTAATGGCATTTATGTGTTATTAACTTTTCTGTTTCGTGTCCCAAACTTAATTAAATATAATTGGTTCTCAACTTCTCCCACCACCTCGACACCCAGTTTTATTTAGTAGCCTTTCGTAGAATTCCCATTAATGTTGACCATAAAGTATTGACATGGCTTTTTGACATATTTCATTATTTGTTAAGTATACTACTGTGGCCTAGTTTTCTTTGCTCGCCCAATTCATTTAAATTCCCTTCTAATTTCTTTTCTTTCTTTGAATTATTTTTCTTTAGCTAATATTTCACTTTACGTAAATTGCTTTCTTACCTCTAATAAAACTATTTGTAAAATCCATATTACCAAAGAAAACTATAATAGCACATTGCATGTCACACAAATCTACTTTATTACAAGGATGAATTAAAGGTGAGAGAATATGGCCAAGATACAAGCTAAGATAGCTAAGCAATCACTTCGTAGTAAAGGATGTGGTACAAGTAGACTACATTCAAGAGGTTGCCTTGAAAGCAAAAGATCCATTAAAGAAAGCAAAATCTATAAAGAAACAGATGATATCCTCCAAAAAGGGAGTTGAGATGGGTCAAAGACTGTAAAATAGAGCATCTCACTTAATAGGTTGGAGAGCACTCCTAGCTAGACCTCTTTTAGACATGCTATTTTTAATGTAAGTGTTAACATATTGAAAGAATCAAACGATTTAATGACAATCATGGTAGTGTCTGCTATAAAGTCAAAAGGTGGAACAAAAACCATATAAGCTCCAGCACGAAACCAAGATTTAGGTTCACATGAGAACTATTCTTATGGTGAGAAACACATAAAGTACGAGTAAATACAAACTCATCACCGAGATATACAATTATTGCTTGTCACATGGCATTTTTGTAAATAAATCAATAGTGATGATGATTGGATAGAGTTGTTGATTTATTTACCAAAATGCCATGTGATAAGCAATTTTTTTTTATCCCGGTGATTAACTAGGGCTTCCTCATAAAGTACATGTAATAAAATTAAAGAGTGCATCAAAAAAATTTGTATAAATGTATTTTTTTTTTTTTTAGTTGTTTATTTATGTTTTTTTTTTTTTTTTTTTGGTGCTTAAAGTGATGTACCTTTTATCTTTCAAACATGTATCATATAGCTATATGACACGTACCTTAAATATTCATTTTGAATTTATTTTTAAGAAAAATTCATCTTTTTTTTTTTAACTTAAGAGTGATGTACCTTATTACTTTATAACATGTACTTTTTATCTTATAGATATATTACACATACCTTAAAATTTTGGAAAAAAATAAAATAAAATTAATAAGCATCCTCACAAAATGCTAGGTTTACTAAAAAGCAGGGGAAATATCAAATGTCTTGATTTCTGCACAATGGCATCATATTAAGCATCACTGCATCTTTATTGAAAACTAAAAACAAAAAAAATTGCATCACAAAGCTACTTTTAGCCAGATACTATGTACTATCAACAGCATGAAATCAGTCTAATTCATACAGTGTTATCCCAGGCATGCATAGTTTTTTCCGTAATGATACAAACACAAAGCTACTTATACTCTGTGTTGGCCGAACAAAAGAAGCGTATAGATTAAAAAGCTAGTACCTGCTCGCTTATCAAAATCAGACTCAGAATAGGCCTACTCAAGCTCCATTGATTGGGACAGTCCTCAAATAAAACAAGCTCAAATAAGGTCTTCAAAATCTGTCAGAAGCAAAAGTAGATTATTACCACAATAGGACACTAAAGCCATACAAAATAAAATTATGTGCCCTCCCAGCTATTCTCTCCAACTTTAATAGAACTGAATCAATAGTGTGCAAGACTGCACACATCTTGCTACCTCATACAGATAGGTGTTTAAGTGTCATAGTCGGCTATATGTATAAGGAAAAAGAACTTATTTTAAAAACTAATAAATTAAAAAAAAAAAAATAAATCCCTCTTCACGATGATTTGAGGATATAAAATCTTACTTCTGGGAACAATGTGGGGCATTCTGCAATATGCCGTGCAAGACTGATTGTAGCTGGTGAAGAAGGTGCATCCCCCATAGTAATGTTGTTGAAATAAAAAGCTGCCAAATTATCAATTGCTGATGCGCACTGAGAAGAGCATTGATAAATGTCAAGCTAGAATATGATAATATGTGAAGAAAACAGCAATCTTTTACATTCACTCCACTTGAAATAATCTAGAGCCACACAAACATGAACTAAAAAAAAAAGCTGTATATAATTTTAAGAAATATTGGCTACTGGGATGCAGGGCAGCTGTAACGCACCTGTGTTGAGATGCCAGTATCTAAACCTTTAAGACCAGATTCAAGGGATCCCATAATGCGCATAAAAGTGCTTGTATCAAGATTCAGTACAAAAGCAATATGACTGCTAAACAAAACCTCCAGAAAGGCAAAATATGCCCTTGTTAACTGCCAACAAAGAGAAATAAACTCACATCAAACTTTTTTAAGTGTAAATACTAAATGATAAAGTGAATGCTTACTAGCATATTTAATGAGCATAGATTAAAAAAGTCCCTTCAAGATTCAACGGTTCAACCATAGTAAAAGCAATATCAGTTTCTAAATCTGAAGAAACAGCAGTCAACTATGTCCAGTAATATAGACTCTCCACTGTAAGAGAATAGAAAACACATACTTTACACATTACACTAACTCAAACTCAGAGTTTAGGCTATGTTTGATCCTATTTATTTTGTCTAAATTTGTATCATCTGATCTTATATTGTCTGCTTAAAGCTTATTATGTATGTAATTTCTTAATTGTGTGTGAAATTGTCCCGGGGGGAGGGGGGGGGGGGGAAGAGAGAGAGGAGGTAAATAAATAAATCACTGTTTCAACTTCCTGAACTGAACAGAACTAAAGTTATCTTAGTCAAAACAAGTTAAATAGAATAAGGCGTAATCTCATAACACTCAATAGTTTCATAAACTGAAATAGGAAACAACCTGGCCTGTACATCAGTTTGCATAACTTCAACTAGAAATATCATTACGCAAATGTGTCACGTTCAAAGCTAATATCTTAATACTCATAATTATTACAAAAAAGAGAACATAAAGGAGCTGCACCTCATAATCCAATTCTTATATCATGGAGCCACCAGACTGTACATCCTAGTCCCTTGCATATTTGCATTACACTGACATGTTCGTTGTATGACACCTCTATCCTTTTCAATTTAATAAAAGCACTATCACTCATCACATCCACCTTTTCTGTGCAAAATAGTCCATAACTCCTATCACATTTACATTTTAAATAAAATACCAATTCACTAACTGCCATTATATGTGTAAAAAATAATTTGGGAAAAGGGGTGTAACATACTTAAGGGAGCATGGAGTAAGATAAGGCTACTCCATCATAATAACGTCATTCTTACAAGAATTTTCAAGTTTTCAGACATAAGGCGTAAAAAGTATTTCCTCCTTTTTTTTTTACTTGGAAAACTTCTACTCCTTCCGTCCCATATATAGTTTCTGTTTTCCTATTTTAAAGAACCAAAATGTTGTTCCTATTTATATTTTTGGATAGAATGTAAAGACCATTATACCCTCATTTTTTTTAACTTTATTCATTGTACTTCTTAAATTACCCATAAATTTTCCACTTGCTTTGTATTTTTTTCCACTTTCTCTCTTTAACTTTTGCCTATAATTGTACTTTTCATCTTTTTTTTTTTATGTACTTCATTCACTTTTCCCTCACTAACTTTTGTCTATAATTGTAATTTGCACTTTTTTCATGTACTTCATCCACTTTCTCCTCCCATTTCTTAAATACCGTGAAAAAACAAAAATAAGAATTATATATTGGGACCGAGGGAGTATATTGTACACTATTCACATTCTTTACTTCAATTACATTCCGTGATTCATTTACAGAAAATATAGTCATATGGGTAAGATCTATCTTAATGTGTACTCTACTAAAATTTAATTTTTCTCCCTTCGTTTCTATATGTTAGTCCCATTTGGAATCAATCACGTAAAATAAGAAAAGAAGAATATTGGGCATCTAACATTAAAATACTATAACAGCTCATAATTAGTTATGTCATATTCAATTTTTCTGATGTTTTGGAAAGTATAAGCCATAATTGTGGCCTTTGTGGCTGAGCATGCGACTTAGCTAAGATTTTATTGCCATATCATTAATCCACTACCATCACAATTAACCAATCAAATTTAACATTTCAAAATCTTTAACTAATCAGATTTAAATAAAAATCATGAAAATTAAAATGCAACTTTTTAATTTTCCCAGTAATTTAGACTTTTTTTTTAATTTTTTTACGAGAACACCACGTTAATGTTTTTATATTTCGAAAATTAAACAAAATAATTGAATCTTCAGAAAGAAATTTGAAACAAGAACAAAAAGATAAAGACAATTTGAGCAAATATTACGAGCATTAAACATTGATCTCAATTAAATCTCAATTTGAGCAAATACACCCAGCACATCAGAACTCATGGCTAGCAAGCACCAAACGAATGGCAAATGCAGCTTAATCTCAATTCAATCTCATTCCTCATCGTATACCTCTACAATACAGAACAATCAAGACAAGGTTTACGCACAAAGACTATTAAAGTGGTAAAAAAACACAATATAGAACAATCAAGACAAGATTTAATCGAATTCGTACCAAATATACAACCTATTGAGGAGAGAGAAAAATATCAAGGAGAGAGAAAGTGAACGTTTAACAAAATTAACTGGGGGCTTCGTTGAATCTGGTGGCACTGACCCAGAAAATCGAAATTTTAAGGAGTAAAGACAGATTAGCCTTCAGATTGAAGAGAGAAAACTAGGGTTCTTCATGTACAGTGGATAATGATGGGAAGTTAAAGAAGAGAGAAGGGAAGAATCTGGATGTTTGAGAAGTTAAATGTATCAGTAAAAAAAACAAAATAATGTGGTGAAAAATCATTGACTAGAGTTATTAAGCGTGGAAATTTAGGAAACGATCCAAATAGAATCAAGGGATATAATGGGTATTTAAATAAGACAGTGAGGGCGTAATAGGAAATAAATAAAGGCTATAAAAGGAAAATATACAATATGGGTAGATCTTTTTTAAACGCCTAAAATAGCATATGGGACTAACATTATGAAACGGAGGGAGTACAATATTTAAAAATACAAAACTAAAGATATTAACGTTTGAAATTGGAAAACGTGAAAAAACATAATGTTGCAAGTAAAACCCTATGGCCATTATTTATATTGATACTAATGAATGAAGTCAACATAAATACTTTAGACTCATAATTCAATAACCATAACAATTATAACCATCGTATTTATTCAAACATCATATGGTAAAAGCTATGACTATATTTTCAAGTAGAATAAAATAAATCTAGAAAATACATAGTTCCTCTGTTTGTCTGTAGATGCATCACTTTCTAAAAAAGGAACATTTTAAATAGATACATCACTTTCCTTGAAAATTAATAAACTCTCTCTATCTCTCTCCTATCACATGGCTCTAATTTTTTCTTTCTCTTTATCTCTCTCATCTCCAAAAATTGCCTAGGAGTCCACAATTATTAAAGCGATGCAACTAAAAAGAAACGGAGGAAGTAGATAAAATGACATCAACAATGCACAACATAACACCTATCTGTAATAGACAAACCTAAGAAGGGGCAATATAAATAGTCATGGTCTTTGAAATTAGTTTACAGAGAGAGAGGGAAAGGAAAAGGTAGGCAGATTTTTGAGAGAACACTTAGGAGAGTTGTGACCTCAAGTCACTATTCGGAGAGTAGTAGCCTTAAGCTACCTCGTAGATTTGCAACCTAAAGTTGCTAGTTTGTAAAAAGCTCAAACCTTTTAATCAAAGAATCAATCTTTTTCTCTCTATTTTCCTGTTATTTTCGTGAGTAAGTTAGCAGTAATCTCGGTGTATCACATGTAGTAATTTCAGTCTATTACACTGTTGCTTCTACAATTCTACTACATACCGTAATATTTTTCCCCAAGGATACAAGTTTCCACTGTTTTAATGAGGTAATTGCAGCCCTGTTTTTCTTTTTCACTTTTAAAGCATCCACATACAAACACACAAATAAATGAGAAATAGCCAAATGGGGATTACCCTACTGCAACACACAAAATTCAAATCCATCACCTACAGTGCAAAAGAAATTTATTACTAATCACCTAAAGTTTAGCTGGAGTAACTATGCACCTCCTAAGTCCTACTATGGAGGGCAGTGAGAAACAAGACAACAGGTTTATATCTGCAAACAATGCTGCTTATTGATAAACAGATTTATAATAAGAAAAATCAGTTGAATTAAGTAGGGCTCTTCTGTTACAAATTTTCAGTTTTGGTTCAACAGTTCAATTTAGGATAGCAAGGTACTGTAAAAGATTCTAGAGCCATTTCTGTTACACATTAAGCAAAATTTATAGATGATGAAGATGGCTTTGGCCTTTAGATGATGAAGATGGCTTTGGCCTGAGATTCAAGAGGGTTATTTACATAGAGGACTGGAAATAATAGCAGCACGATCCATCAACAGAAAAAAGATAATCCGTTCAAAAACCGTTATTTTCTTCTTTATACTCCCTATAAAATAAAGAGGGAAATATTCTGATAATATTTGATGGAACTGGTGAAATAGTTGAGCTAGTTCACAGAAAATTTATACTCCCTATAGAATATCTTCCTTATATTACAGGATGGTACTATTTACCTGTTATGTTCACAGTAGCTATTATTGTAGGATAGACCAGAACAATGGAATTTAATTCAGAAATAATAGCACATGTAATTATGTAGAGCATCACATACCTTACGAAACACCAAGATGTCCCCCAAAGGGATCGATAAGGTCATCTTCAGAGCCATGTCAAGGGCATCAGCAAGAGCTCTATCGCCATAAAGTTCAAATACACCAAAATTGACATAGTTTCCACCAAGAGCTACAGTGAAAAAAGAATTAACAACATTAATCAAGACGTGAACATACCCACATAATTTTCACATGCAGCAAGACCCATTAGAAAAGTTATATCATTCAGATAAAATAAATAAGTAGTTTAGTTGTTAATTCCCTCTTTTTCTTTTCTAGATTAAAATCACTGTATACTGATATTCATAGAGTGCCACAAATTTTAATTTGACAATCGCCACCATACAAAGTGCCAAAATTTTCCTTAAATATTCTTTATACAGAAATTAGGGAAGATAATGCTACCTCTGTCTTACAATGATCATCTTATTTGGTTTTCAGCAATTACTTCCCCCGTTGCACAGCAACAATTATCATTTTAGGAAGTTTCACAAATATCAGAACATTTCCCTATTTGCCCATGTTGTCTCTCTTTCTCTTTCCTCATCACATGGGTCTCTATCTTTATTCCTCTCTATCTCTCTCCTCTTCTTAAAATCCATGCCCCTTCCCCATGTTGCAATATTAGGGGAACGGAGAAAGTATTAGTTAGGAATTTATCAATACAAATAGTAGTGAATTACAATTGTAACAATAGGCATTGTGTAATTAAAAAGACAATCAAAGGATACACTATCAAAAGAAAAGAGCTCATTCTTAGGGATGAAGGGTCTAATTAATTAGAAAAACATGATATAGTCCATATTTAATCAATTTAGATAAATAGTTCATTAAGTGTGAGAGGGACAATCAGCAAGCACATCTAGAATACATGTCACTGGTCCAAACAATCACAAATTCTTCAAAGAATATAATTGAACAGAGCTACATACACCAATTTATTTTTTTTTATTTTTTTTTTTATGGAAAAACTACAAAAACTTAAAACGGAGATAACAGGGAATAAAAAAAGAAAGAAAGAAAAAAGAGGCACATACATTATTAAAGAGTCACATAGTTACGATGTAAAATCATCCATCAGCAACACACACACACACACACACACACACACACACACACACACTGACAGAATAGTAAGAGGTTATGAATGTCAAATGATAAGGTTAATAATCACTCGATGGAGAGGAATTGTGATGACCTTGTGTTACAAAGAAATTTCCACGTGAAATGATAAACATTGGATACTAAGAGTTGTATATGGAGTTAAAGACACTCGATGCTGCAGTTTAGGGCAGATATATGAAAAATTTATAGATGATAAATGCCTCCAAAACCTAGACATGCATCCATCCATGTAGTAAATCCTGTAAGACATCTAAATAACTAGGAATTGAAAGTATATTGAGAGAGTTAATGTTGCGTAAAGGGTTGATGGGCTCACAACAAGTGGAAACAATGCATGCATCGTTGATTTTATCAGCATGCTTTCTGTGGTGAATGGCCATCAATTGAACCTATTCTTAAGCTATCAGATGTTTGAGCCTCTTTTTTTCTGTACCCTCTGATCGCCATCTTTTGTATTAACTTTTTGCAGAGGATGCAGGATGTGTCGGGAGGTTTAAGCATTGAAACATGATGTCTGTTTCTCATTAGCAATTCAGAGGCAACATTATTATTTTTTGTCTCAAATAAACTTCAGAAGGTCAATAGTTTACACTACCCTTAGATCTTTATGGTGATTTGCTAAGGTCATTCTGCAGCCTTCTTCTCCAAGAGTATTTGTTCCAAAGTGGGTGAGCGTCCTGAGCGACCCTAATTTCCCGCTTGCCTACGTCTGGGTCCCATTCAGAAATCGGCGACAATAGCCTAGGGATAGTGTGAGAGTTTTTGAGAGGGGTAGCATTGGGGAGGCTTTATCCTATTCAATTCCAGTGCTATTTATCACTTTACAAGTGAGAGACCATCTTGTACAATCAAACTGTGCATAGGCCTAAAGTAAAACTCTAGCATGAAAAAAATCTCTAGGGAAGAATTTATCGCAGTTCTGGAATTTATATCTACCTCCTATTTTATATCAAGTGATCAGAGCAGCTATGATACTCTCAGGGCTTTAGGGTACTCAGATTTCCAGATCCCGTGCATGGACTTACAGTTATAGTCCATACAAATGCATGTCACATGGTTCCATTTCAAAAATGTGCTAGCTTAGTTAAAAGTGGCATTAGGAAAAAGATTGATTTCCTTAAGTGTACTAAGAAAAGGTTTTTTATTTTCTTTTTGGGAATCTACAATTCAGATGAAGTCCTCTAAATATTGAACGAGCTTACTAAAAGGTTGGTTAGAGGCATGCCCTTTCTGGATTGTAGATGTTGGAGGATACGGTTCGCCAGGTTGGGGATTTATCTATCTTTTTCACTCCTTAATTCCTTATATAAGCACTTTTGCAAAATTTTGAATGAGTATAGCCAAAAGCATTAATAGATTAAATGATAAGACAAACTGCAAATTTGACAACCCAGCATGGAGACTGAGCATATTCTTTATGTGTTTTGTGCCTGAAAAGACACTGAAATAGGGATTTATTAGTTTATGCATAAAGCACTTTTATAAGCACCCCTTTGTCAGAAAACAACCTTATAAAATTTATTTTGGCAAGTTTAGACCTTAAACAAATTTTTTTTGTCAAAGAAGACCTTAGCCAACTTTCCGACGTTGACTCTCTCTTTTCCAGTGTTGACTAGAGCAACTTGGCATGTGATCTTATTTCTTTCCTAATTACACTCTTTTCCCTCCAAATTCCCCCACAAAAGACCCATGCTCTCTCACATCCTCCATAACGATCTTCCTTTCGCTCAAATTTGAAGGCTTAATTACCCCAAAAGCTGTTAAATTATGCAATTCAAGTCTTGAATGAATCAATTTATCACTTTTCGACCAAAATAATGTGTTTTCCTTTCTTTAGATTTCTGAATTTTTATGAAATTGGGTTGTTGAAAATTAGGTTTTTTTCCCTAAATTTTTTAATTGATGTAATCGAAGAACAATGAAGACGAAGATCATAAGGAAGGGGGAGTTCGGTTCACGAGTCTTGAGATATTGAGGAGGGAAAGGGTTGGGGCGTTTAATAAGATGGGGCGGGATATAAAAAATGGGTATCAAAGGGGGGTGATTATGAAGGTGGGGGTTTGAGGATTTTAAGGGATCTGGAGAAGAGGAAGAGTTACTTGGAACAGGATGAGGAAGAACAGGATCGGAGGTGGGAATGAAGATGGTAACGAGGAGGTTGGAGGGGTGGAGGGAAAAGAAAATGGAAGCTAGGGCATTTGATAGTTGGTGACTTGTGCTATAAATTTTTTCCGATTTGAGATGAAGAAATTGGATATGATGAGAAAGAATCAAAGATTGACGATAGAAATGGAGAATAAGGAGATATTCTTGTTTATTACTTTTGGTGTAGTGGTGATGGTGGTGGACTGGTGATAGTGGTGGTGATTGGGGTTGAGATTTTGAAAAAGAGGTCTAATTAGGAAAAAACAAAGTCAAGCGCCAACCATGCCCCAGTCAACGCTGGAAAAGAAAGAGTAAACGTTAAAACGTATAGTTAGGTCTTCTTTAACCCAAAAAAAAAAAAAAAAAAAAAAAAAAAAAAAAAAAAAAAAAAAATTGTTTAAGGTCTGAACTTGCCAAAAATATTTTACAAGGTTGTTTCCAACAAACGCGAGCTTTTAAAAGGTTGTTTCTGACAATTTTTCCTTAAATATTTTATGCATTAGAAAAATCCACTTTCCTTTGACTTAGGTTATCGGAGTCCTAAAGACGTGTGGGATCTATTAGGCTTCTTGGTCATGTTTGCAATTCCTAGTCTCATATCTCTTGTAAAACCAAAAAGTCAAGTAACCATGTTTCACAATCCCATGGGTCTTGTGTCTGGACTTCGGAAAAGAAATATTTTCGCGATACAATCTCCAAATCATCTACTTCAGACACAGTAGTCAATCTTGCGTACTTTTGATGTTCCTTAAGGACCTTAAGTACTTTTGATGTTCATGTGTAAGCTAACATAATCATTAATTAAACCCTATTTAAGTAATTTTTCCACATTTTAAAACTTTTTTATTATCCACATTAGCTTTTAGTTTATTGGTCAACTTGCGATATAACCACTATCCTAATTCATGCAAAGAGTATTGACCTATAGTAATAACTAAAAAAAATCATTTACTATTATAGTATCAAGTCAAGGAATAGGAGGCTACGAATGAAATACCACACACACACACTTTCCTTATCTCATGCACGTAAATTTCAATGATAATGCTAAAACGCAGATTACAGATGCCCTCACCTCTTGACAGTATAGTTAAGCAAATCCATATGCCCTTGTACTTGAATGAATAGATTTCAGATGCATTAGGAAGAGATAATATCCTTGAGCCATATGCTACTATTAATTTGCTTACTTCCCGGAAAAGTAGTATTCCATTAGCAGAAGAAGAGTCAAATGTCAAACGCTGGGCCTTGTTCAGTACAAATTCAGCCATGAATTTTAATAATGGGGTTGTAACCTGTAAAAAGTAATCATGATTTTAACTTTAATGAGACTAATTCATCTAGATAAAATCCTAAAAACAAAATTAGATTAATAAATAAATATTATGAAGTATTAAGAAAACAGGAGTTCCGGTGTCCAGCATTTCTTGTTGAGAAAACACAGAGAATTTGACAACAAACACATGCGTGGTTGCAAGGAAATCACAAAGATTAGCCCAACACTCAGTCACCACTAAAAGCATTCTTAAAGAAGAATGGAAGCCTTGCAGTGATCTGATAAGTCACTAGAAAAAGGAGAAGATTATTCTTATTACCCAACAATGCAGGTCTGCAAGTCAATTTACTGTTGGGAGGATGTATAAATTGAAAAAGGTTAAACATTTTATAAAGATTCAGCATTACTCTCATAAAAAATTATCGATGAGGCATCTAAATATATGAACCAGATCAGCATCACAGTTACCCAAAATAAATGGCCTAGCTAAAAATTTATTTCTTAGTTAACAAGGCAAAACACAAAAGCATAGAGTAATGCAGATCCATTTACACTAGAAAATTCCAGATTATACATTAGAACATAGAGCCCTTATTTTACATTACCATAAGTTATATACTAGATGCCTCAATGGACTATGAGAATATCATACCTCAGGAGTGTCAGCCCAATGTGAAATGCCTCTCAAGAGGAGTGGCATCCTTGAAGGATACAACCAATCGAACAAGAGCCCATAAGTTCTTCGACTAAAGTTAACACAGAAAAATTTATCATAAAAATCAAACTCAGAACTAGGAGCGCAAATAAGCAATAATCTGTTAGAAAAAGATACCTGTTGGTGGCCATTGCAATTCCCCTGAGATCTCTCATCAGTCCAATTAATGAGTACTTAACATTATCACTTCGAAACATTGTATCTGGAGTCGACTCCAACGAAACAAAAACCTACAAAGAACAAGTCATATCACATTACCAGAATTAAATCCTAAATTGCTCCAGGCCAAAGAGCCACTTTACAAAGACACAAAACACAGACAAACCCCATTTTTACAGTTGGTATAGCCTTCACAATCATATCTTGATTAAAAAAACGTAGCAAGCTGTGTGCTTTTCTCCAGATATTGATTGGTAAAGCAATACAAACCGAAGCCTTAATCCCAAAGATGGGTCAGCTAAAAACAACAGTTTGGACTCTAAAAAAGCAATACATCACAAATATTTTTCATATTCCTATGCGTAACGATTTAACGATTTTTGGCATATTAACAAAGATTAAACAGCTTGATTTGGTCAACATTAGTGCAATGACATTCAGTTATGATATCATATCTTTGACTGCCTCACGTTCCTTACATATTATAGTTTCCCGTAATATGTCGCCATAATGTATAAGATTTCTCTGATACAGTTAGTCTACGTATTTTTTTTTCCCTCTCACAATTCATAAGACATACACATACCACCATACTGTTCTAACTTCTTTAGTTGTCAAAACACAAATTTGATGGTTAATTTTTGTATGCATATTAATTAGTAAAATTATATAGAAAAGTTACACTTCGAAAATATACATTGTATTATACTTTGAAAATATCCATTGAAACTTATACAACAACATTTTATATTTGCATGGTAAAAAGAAATATTTTAAATTGACATCCCCCACAATGTACAATGATGTACTCCGTCAGTCTTCAAATCATTGCCTCTAAGGCTTGGGCACGCATATTAAGAATATATGGTATAGTGTAGGCTTTTAGGTAGATAGTGGAAGATTACTAGGGGTAGCAAAAATTCTAGGTACTCGGAATTGGACCAGTTAGGAATTGATGGTTTTGGAACCAGAATCGATTAGGAACCAGAAGGTTCGTAACCAAAATTGGACCAGGTAATGAATTAAGGAACTGGTTACAACCGGTTTCCATTCCCATTCTCAGTGTTTTGGAACCGGAACCAATTGGGTACCCAGTTACCCGACACATATTAAAATATATATGTATTGTAAACACCAAAACGAGTTGCATGTATATAGTTAGTAAATAATTAATGCTTTAAGAAAATAGCTCTGTTTTTTTTTTTTTTGGAATGGTAAGGAGAAGAGCCCTACTTGTCGGAACCTCTCATAGGCCCTCCCAACCCGGGTTAGTGGTCTAGGCACTTTGGGAGTTGGGGGGAAGGGTAACGAAATCCCAACCCCAAAGTGCCTCTAGAGGAGTTTGATCCCACAACCTCTTGGTTGTGAGATGCAAACTTTCCCACTAACCAAGTGTTACTTGGTAAATTAAATAAATAAATAAATAAATAAATAAAACAAACAAACAAACTTAATGCATACAACAAATATAAGTATCAAAAGCTTATGAATGAAATTGACAAAAAAAAAAATATTATAATTTGTATTGTTTTTTAACAATTACATATATAACCAGGTATCCGGAACCAAAACCAAAACCAATACCCAGTGGTTCCAAACCCAACTCCAAAATTTTAGTAACCGGTTATACCGATTCCAAATTTTAGGACTTGATCCCAACCAAACTCCGGGTCCAGTTATTTAAACCGGGTACCTTATCTGCTCACCCTAAAAAATATGAATAATGGAGAAAGATATAGCGGAGGACCCACATCACACACATTATAAGAAGAGAGAAAGTGAGAGTGAGGTAGTTATGGTAGAGCCCAAATCACATAAAATTGGGTGAGGAGAATTTTCCGTATAAAGTAACAAAAAAATTATATGGGGACAAAATATTTGTGGACAAAGGGAGTAATTACTAGGAGCATCACCACCCATATTTTTTTAAAAAAATTTTTATGTCATGACATGAGTTTTAGTGGGAAGAAAAAAAATCATCTCATGGGTTGATATGTTCCATTGATGGTACTTGGTACATATCATGCCTCCATTTTTGCAAATATCAACTATTATTACTTTTTAGTTCTAATTTAAAAAGCTATTTTCTCCAAAATGATATTGATAAAAAAAAAAAAAATAATAAAGAAAAAGCAATCAAGAGTCATATTTTTTGTAGAGTTTTAAACAGGCACCACTACTGGCATATTTTCAATAGAAAAAGAATAAGAAAATTTGTTGTAGAAGAGAGGAGGATTAGTAATTTTGAAAATGTTCATGAGCAAGATAAAGTTTGATGTAAAAATATAATGTCATGACATAGATGATGTGAATGAAAGAGAAAGTGGCAGAGAGAGAGGAATGATAGTGAAAGTGAAATGTTCAAAGACTTTAAACATAGGCATCATAGTCAAATTGCATAACCCCATCATTGTGGATATCAGCTAACCTAGTAGGTATATTCTTGGAAGTTATGCCTAAGACCTACATCACAACCCTTTTCGTATACCAAAAGCATAGCCCTTGTCATTGATGTAGTTACAAATCCAAAGTTTGTTAACAAGGAGAGTGATAAAAGATAGAGGAATCAATCAACAGCTTTTATGTAACAGGTAGAAGTATGCTCATTTGTTCAAGAAAAATAGATAGATGAATCAATTTTAGAGCAAACAAGATGTTAGCTAAACATTTAATAATGCAAAATTGAATATTAATTTCACATACAACCTCTGGATTTTCAATTTTACTCACTTTTCATTTTGACACTATACATACATACCATTTTGATTGTCTTTTCTATGATTTGTACCAAAGAAAAAACATAATGTGGATCTTGTTAGATTCATATCGGTATGTGCTTTCATAAAAATCATACTACCGCCGTTTTGTTTTAGTTGACACCATTCTATTATCACGCTTGCCAATGCACAATTTTCACGATCAATATCTCTTTTTTTTTTCTTTTTTTTGGTTAAAACAATCAATATCTCTAATTATAACGTTGTAAAATTATAAAGAGTGGATATTAATAAAATATACATTAGGACGATACAAACAAGATCCCACATGACTATGCTTTATCGTAGCTATAGATCACAAAAGTTAGTCAAAGTATAGTTTGTGAATAGTGCAAAAGTTAAATGGTCTGTCAACTAAAAAAAACGGAGGAAGTAATAAGTTTTTATAATTTTACTTGTAAAAAGTTAAAAGACATGGATTTTGTTATTTTGAAATTGTAAATTTGCAAGTGGAAAAAGTCAAATAGAGTAAACTATCAGAAAGAAACGAGTAAAACAGACTACAGAACCTTGTCAACTTTCTCCATACCATCACTAATTTCCTGGACTTCGTCCTTAACACATTACTTTACTTAGGGCCAATATACAAAAATGATCATATTCAGCATCCTTACACAGCAGGGCTGGATAAAAAATGTCATATATATTCAGAAAGATCAGGCTCTATTGACTTTAAAATAAACTGCTTAACTAAAACTATTCTTACGTCCACTTCTTTTATCACTTTTCTCACCAAATATAGAGGAATACCTTTAGAAGAGGCTCCATTGAGGACTTGAATTTTACAGGGCTATCCTCCATAAAGATTAGCCAACCAATTATATAATAAAAAGTTGTTCTGCTACGAGAGCACCTATGCTCTTCCAGAAATGGAAAGTGGTCCCTCTGAAATCAAAATGTCAAAAAAAAAGAGTCAAAACCACTATAGAGCTTAAGTTCCTCAGCTAACAAAATAGGGAAATGACAGATTCAAATACATTAGACAAACAGTACCGTGTGGTTTGCAACAATGAACTTGACTGTGTCCAGTCTCAGAAGAAACTTTCCAGTCATATAACTGCAAAAACAACCAAAGGCTACATCAGTTTAATTTTTCTAGTTTTTTCTTATACAATAAACTGTAAAGCAATCTAGGTTAACATAATTACTTACCCAGAAGCCAGCTCCAAGAATAGACTCAATGTATGATCAATAACTTGTTCGCTCTACATACAAGAAGAAAAGCAGAGGTTAGACGAATATATTAATCTACTGAGAATAAATAAGCAATCAAGACCCACCTCTGTATAACATTTTAAATTTGTTGCAATCTTGCTCACAATGACGTTTAGTAAAACTAAATGATCATTAAGCCCTAGAAGCTCCGATAATCGAGCATATAACTGCTGCACCCAAAGATAAGAGTCTCAAGCACAACTTTAGAAATAAAATATTGTGTGGTAATCATATTATATGATGTTGTTACCTTGGACGAATGCATGGCCTGGTCACCAATATAACACTTTCGGAAATTCTGGAAAAACATGAGTATTGCACGATCTAACCTCTGCTTGCTAATTTCAGAATATCTCTTCAACATGCAAAAAATTAAAGGTTATTTTACATTGAAAAGTACGATAAATTAATAGGAAAAGAACCAAAAATAGTCACACAAGGACTCAAAAATTCTCTCAACTTTTACACGCAGTTAATGTACATAAAAGTGCGGAAGAAATAATAACCTTCCCACATGCATTCAAAAAAGGAGTACCAATAAAAAAAATCTAACAAAATGGACCAAGTTTCCAACAAAAAATTCTGCAACCTGCTAAAAATCAGGTTGAAAACTAAAACTCTGCAAAGGCGGTGTTGGAAATCTAAATCTACTCCAGCTATAAAATCCCCATCATTAATAAGGTAGCAAGACTGCTCAGAAACCTAAGTTCCTTTTCATCAGCTTGCAGACATAATGAATATGAAATTCTTTTACACTGCCTCAGAAGGTACTACTGCGCTACACTAGGGAGGACAAAAGGCTTTGGGAGCCTTATTTAGGTTTATAAAACTAACATGCAACTAGATAGTGGGTTAATAGTTTATCAAATACACAAGATGTGAGAAGAGAAAAATAATAAAGAGGGTAGGAGTGGGGATCATGAGTGAAGAGAAATAATTAGAATTCTAGTAGAGGGGAGTAGGGAACCAAGGGAGGAGAGATAATTAAAAGTAGTATAAAGTTTCCAAATTGGAGAAGTGTAGCACTTAGAAGATAAAACAACATGAGTACAAAATATCAAGTCACAATGCTAAGGATGTAGTAAAGTTAAAATCCAAAATACTGAACCACCCGTGACACTTGTGTGGCTGAAAAACAGGATGGAACAATGGGAGGCGGAAAATATGGAACAATAAAATTTGGTTCGAATCCGGACTCTTAAAGATGGAGGGGAGCAGGAAAAGGGGGAAAATTGGTCATTACTTTTTACCCGACGGCATCTTGCCAGGAAGTTGGTGGGCTCATCATGAATTACGTTGGGGTGGCTGGTAACTACCATAATGAAACTGCCTTTTCTTTTTTTTTTTTACATCCGTACTGGAGTTATAACATTTGAATTTCTCTTATATTCTACGTTCCAAAAACGGATTCTATCATATATTTTTCACTCTCTATGATTATCTTTATTTCAAGTATTTGGGGAATTCTACTTAATAGACGAAACATCCTTAGTACACGGCTGAGGAAAAAAAATCAGTGAAAAAAAAGATTAAAAAGTTAAAATGTAAAAATAAAAATTAAAAATAATATTATAAAGTTTTTTTTTTTTTTTTTTTTTTTTGAGGAAGAGAAATAAAGTTAATAACTCATTAATATGATATGTAACACAGTTTGTGACAGAATAAACGCCTACAACTTTCACAGCTTTTACCTGACTATTAAATTTCAAACATGCAATCTGCAGACTTTTCAGAACCGGTTGTTTAAAAATGGTATAGGAAAAAAAAAAAAAAAAATTAGTTTCAAACAAACAAAGTCACAGCAACAGAAGACCAAGAATCATCCCTCATTGAAGAAGAGTCAAACACTATACATCTGTTATCAAGATAACCCCTTACAGAAAACGAAGCATGACACAAAGAAAAAACGAAAAAATGAAAAAAGAAATAAAGACTCAACCAGAATCCATGAGCAAATAAAATAAATAAAGCTACTTCCTATGAGCTGCCAACTTTCTACAATACCAAAATATCACAGCAGGTGCTGCTTATATAAACACAACCCCCCACCCGCGCCCTTCAACAAATGGAAATTCTTGAAATCCTTTGTGATGGTTCAACCTAAAGAGCCAGTTTTTGTTGACATAAGCCCGGCCCAGAAATAAGGGGAAGATGGGGTCCAGAAGGCTGTTAGAAAGTGTAAGGTGGCAATATGTAAGTAAATAATCAGGGTAAGTGGGATTTGAGGATTGCTGTAATGACAAGCTGTGAAAGCAGAACAGAACAAAAGAGGAAAAAGAGGGTAGTAGCGATTTATTGATTGTGTACTGTTTTTCTTAGGAGAGTGTGAACCTCTTGAAAGCTCATTGTTATCATAATCATTAATTTTGCAGCCTGAATATTATTCAAATCATCTTTTTACTTAATTTCAATGTTTATTTGTGATTAAGCTCATTTAGACCATCTTGCATTAGAGTTTATCTCACGTTTCCCACACAGTAGTGTAGTACTACATCAATATCAGCCACTTGGGAGGATCTAGCCTTGCAGGGTGGTCATTACTGATTCACAAGGATCCCACATTCCCACGTGTCCCATAATATTCGCACCAGATCATAAGTTACTGATGCTTCCAGCAACTAGTATCTAACCATCTAGAGTGCACCAATCCACATTCCACAGTTGCCTCGAAGAAGGACACTATATCATAATAAATTGGGGTGCCTGCAATCTTTGCTAAAAGCACTATAATAAAGATCGCTGTGATACCTTACTGAGTGATCCACTGTCTGCAATCTTCACTAACTGCAGAACACGTGCCGAAAGTTCAGCATCAATTACCTCTTGTGACTCTGTACTGCAATAAAGTAAGATCATAACATTATTTTTCACCCAAAAAAAAAAACATGGATATTTTTAGTAGAATTCAGGCATAAACTGTCTGTTATACCTACTGCCTGTACATTGCTTGATTTTGAGAATAGCAGCAATAATATGAACAATCCATGCAAGTTTGGCTTCAATTACAGATAGCTCTTTGATATCACTGGTAGGCATTTGAGCTCTTTCCTGTAACATAATACTAGTAAATAACTTTTGAAACACTGCCAACATGAATAACACGGAAGTCTCATTCACAAATCAATTCAGAGTACCGTATAACTCTGCAGAATAGGCTCTATGACATTAACTATATATAGGCTGCTGCGTTCATACTGCAAAATAACGTTAACAAACAAAATCAGTGCTAAAACAAGAAATAACAGTGATTTTAGTAGTCTATTGCTATACGCCTATACATGTATCCATGGAACAACTACCGATTAAGATACAAGCATTTCAAACAAGAATTCATACTCTAAGAAGAAAATCAACGCAAAGGAAAAGGAGCAACCTGGAATCTGCAAAGATAAGGAAAACAATCAAGCTGGTCCTGAAGAAGTTCAACATTGTCGAGGGGATTCTCAGAGAAGTCATCAGGAAGCACAGCCTAAAAAGCAAAATTGAAAAGGACAATTGAAATTTTATATCAGAATTAGAAAGTGAAACTAAAGAACACTGGCAAAAGTTTCATTTTGAGACAAAACCTGCACAGAGTCAAATCTGGAGGTGATAAAACCCTCAGTGATCTTTGGCACGAACTCATCAAGCAAACTTGGCGCATCACCTTTTAAATATGGTACAGAAGTTACCAACCTCGACCACAGCCCCAGAAGGTAGTATACGCTGCTGCTGGCCCACTTATACACCATTCACAAGGTAAACAATAAGGGTCATGGCAACTCGTGAAGCATCAGCGGTAAAAGAAATTTATCAATGAATTAACTGGGAGACAATACTTTCCAATACAAACACAGGATAGGAGTAAGAATATATCAGCAAGATCTCAGATAAAAAGAAGACAGCTCTTTCAACTACAGGGATTAGATAAAGTTAGGGCAGCACACCCTTCAATCAAAGAAAAGTTCATTAAAGCAAGAGCTTTTTAATCCAAAATAAGTGCTGCTTTATAATACTTTGAGATAAGACAAACTTTAAAATCTCCACCCCAATATGAAGTTCCACATTAGTATATTTGGATGACTAGACGACCAACATAAAAATTATAATCCCTTTTTGCTTTTTCTCCCTCCAGTCCATCAGCCCTCTTCTCTCCGTGTCACAACATTTTCCCTCTTACAATTTTTCCTCTTTCCATCCACTTAAAACCCCATGCCAATAGTCCTTGTAATACAAATTAAGTGTTTGAGATTCATCCACATAGATCAGACTAAGTAAGGATCTTTAAGGAATCCACGAAACTAACCTGCCAGGATTGTAACGATTTTGATGTAAACTCAGCCACGAGATGTATCCAATCACTGTAACCTTCCAAATTAACAAGTTCTGACAACTGTAATACAGACATAGAATTACCGAGTTGGCAGTAAGAAAACCATACTGTATTATTAATCATGTGACTGCAAGACCACAAAAATGCAAAAGAAGGAAATGGAAAGCCAGCAGCATTCCTTTAGAAACAAACATAGAATCATCTCGTCCGCCTTTGTTCATAAGAAAAACATAATTATGGTGACCATGAGATTCATGACAACAATGCTTGTAAAGAACAAGTGCCCACTGCCAAAATTCACCATACTAACAAGTCAAGAAACTGCTAGAAATTCCACAAATAGACTCCAAATTATTAATCCAGTTGATTTATAGAAACCACTTTCCAATGATTCTACAGCTACGTGTTTGGGAAGAAGAGACCTTAAAGGCAGTGGATCACTCTTAGGTCTCAGCCTCCCTGTGACCATCTCCACTTAGAAGAAAATACCCATACCGTTAGGATTTCAATATTCAGGTAAGAGTACTGGAGCTATAATCATCCTAGACTAGAGCATCGCCAACAGCAAAACAAGATTCTGATCAAAAGGATGCTCTTCCGAACAAGATTTTTGTTTTTTTTTTTTTTTATGATTACCTATTAGAGAATCAGAATACATTTAAAATTTCTCTTCTACATAAATTTTCCATGTCTTCACATGCCAGATTTGATTTAGGGAATCACTCAAGAAGCAGAATTTTGCAACAAGGTTTTTGATTTCTATCCGCTTCTAATTTTTATTCTTCATAATAAAGCAATATAAATTAACATGTATCTGTAACAAAAGATCCATTTAGTGAGGAACAACTGAGTAATGAGTGGGTAAAACAGTCACTAACTCCATTCAGAAGGGCTTCAATGCATCACATACAATTGAAAAAATATATATATGCATATTTTTTACCTGATAATTCACTCTAAAACGACCAAGAAGACGGCAGAACTCATGGTAGTTATCATGTTGCGCAAGACCTGTGTTAGCGAAGAAAAAATTTCACAGAAAATGAAAAAATGAAATACAAAAAACAATTCCAATCATAGCCAAGCCTTCAAAAGTCATAAAAATAAAGTAAAAGCTAAAACTATTCAGAGAGAGCATAAAACCCGAGTGATAACCTGATGAACCTATGTTATGAGTAAGACAATATAGATTTAAGATACATTATTGGGAAACCCTATAAGGTGATCTTGTGTTTTGCAAAATTTTATATGGTGGATTTTTTTTTTCCCATGGTGACATTGGGTTTTTGCTTAACAATATTCCGTGACCTTGTATAGCATAATCTGTTAAAATTTCATTGACTAATCAACTTTTTTTCTATATCATCCCTTTATCTCCATGACCAACGACCACCACCTTCCTCCATGACTATCGACCAGCCCCTTCCTCCATGACCATCGACCACTGCCCCCTTCCACCATGACAAGTTACCACCACCCCTTTCTTGCATGAACATTGACCACACTGCCCAGCCTCCATGACAGCCACCCAGCCCACCCTCCCTAGAAAAACCGGCAATTGGTACCCACCAGTCCACCACTACCCTCATTACCCAAAAACAGCCACTACCTCCACCCCTTCAGATTTACTATTCTGGTTGTACAAACGTTCACAAAAGGCATACTGAATAAGAGAAAAGCCTCAAAGGTCACTGGCAACAGATGGAGCGGAATGTAATAAAACAGCCCATTTCCATTAGCAAGTATTAACAATAAATTAAGCAAAGTAAAAACAAAGCTTATTTAATTCTCTATCTTCATGAAACTAACATCATCTTCAATGCATAAAATAATAAAGCTCAAGACACTAAGGCGATAGGTATACAACTATACTCAATATATGCATTAAAGAAATTCCTACAGCTTCAGTAACATAACTATTCTCAAAGTCATAATAAATGAGCAATCTTCATTTTTCTTGCCCATAGGAAGCTCCATACAAAATTACAAATGCCATAATAAGAGCAACACCAAAAACACTTAAACATTTTAATAATTAATTTTTTATTTTGTTTAGAAAAAATTCAGTGTCTTCAGGTTGTAAAGACTTTTTCATATACTCCGTAATAAACATTGAATGAGCAAATAGTACCTTGTCCACTCTGTAATATTTCTTTAGTTCCTGTCATTAGGTGGGCCAAATATTTGGAACGTACACTATCAGAGAAAACAGAGCGCCTTACTGAAGCCAAACGTACTAAGCATTCGAGAGCCTGAGAACATAAGAAAGAATATTTAGGAACAGGTCAACAAATTAAGACTTAAGAGACACCTATGCCTTATAATAATTAAACAGCATAGAGAGAAGGGAGAAAACTATGTAAGATGTAGATAGAAATATAAAACTGTCTTATTATTCATCATCAAATAAAGTGATATATATATACAAAGATAACTACCAAAATGATAATGAACAGACACAATTTTAGAACACTCCCCCTGATGTTCATTATCTAAAACAATACAATATCTTTTTTGAGGTAAAAACAATACAATATCTACTAATGCGCATGAAATGCTAATTTTCAGTAATTTAGAAAAGAGAATTTACTATTTCAATATGACCATTGGTATGGAGTCCCTTTACATATCAATTGCAATACCATTATGCATTGGCAACCAACAAAGACGTCACAGCGTAATCTCTATGTAACTGTGCTCTCAATGAAGTACATCATCAGTTCAAAATGACCATAGTCAACTAGAGGGTCAAAAACATCCAATGAACTACTGTAATATATAACAATAACTACTGAAGCCTACAGGGTGATGTTACAGAGCGTAACAGTACATGAAAAATTAGAAAAACAATAATGCTATGTTACTAGGACTTTCATACTCATGCTGGACATAGATACTTATCTATGTGTTAAACTCAGCTAAATTTAAAAAAAAATTAAAAAATAAATTTGAACCCAATTTAATGGTCTAAAATGAGGTTTCACTAATACCCATGTCACAGTGTCACAAGAATTTGACACAGGTACCTGAAGATTTAAGGTGATAGAGGTTGAATGAAGAGTTAGAGTAACATAGGTTAAAAGATACGGAGCCAAAGAGTTCAACAACCAACTTTCTATAGAAAAGTTCAACAGCAAAATAAAAATTAAAATGATAAATGTATCATAAACCTCCTTTGAAATTGGGGGCTGCGTGATAGCGTAGTAGTCAAAAAATATTTTTAGAGTTGAAGGATCTTCAAGAATAGGTTTCCAAGAAGATGGAACCTGCAATGAAACCAAGAGTCTATAATCATCATTCAAAGTTTATACAAAAAAAAAAAAAAAAAAAAAAAAACATGACGGCCATTGTCTTTGTTCAAGCATCAAACCAGTATATAACATGATTTTTAACAAAAGGGAATTCTGACCTGTACAGCACCAAACTCTTCAGAGCTCTCATCAACAGTTGTGCCAACAAAGTCAAAAGATAAACATTTCAGCGCAAGTGAAAGTGCCAGCTCTTGCAACTTGCTTGTCGCTACATGAAGTTTTATTAGAAATCATTGCGGTGAGAGAAAGTTATGAAATCAGCAATAATAATGTTGAGTTGTATTAATATTGAAGACGAAATTTCTACAATGAGAGGACTGTTTGACAGGGAAAACAAGAAAATTAAGAAATATGACTAGATGATAAGACATATTACAATCACTAGCAAGTTGCTGCAAGGATGTTAGGGAAATTTGGAAAATTTGAGAAAGTGATTGATCCCTGAAGGAGCATGCTACCCTCCGATGATGAGTTGCTGGTAAACCTGAATTAGGCTACAAATCAAAAGAAATGAACATCAATGTAAGCTGGTAAAAGTTAGCAAAAAAATTAAAGTAAAATAAAAAGACTGATTTAATGCAAAATATAACGAGCATACAATTAGCAAAAATTGATTTTATATATTGCACATAGAAGACAAAACATTTAATGACAGTTAGAATTATTAACCATGTTTCCAAGATTCAAGTATAATGCCCAACTGCTCAAAAAAAATCCACTAAAAAGGGCAAGTAATATGCACAAGTCACATAAATGATAATCTTAACAAACTTCATTGCTTCAGATAAACAGTGGGAAAATTTTAAAAATTGGCTAAAGTATACACCATCACCACCACAAAGATATAGATTCCACCTATAAAAAGGGACTAGGAATGTCCAAATGTAAGCAGCCTTAACCTAGGCAATGCAATACTTTCTATGGAACCCCATCAAAAACATTTTTTTAATACAACCAAAGATATTTAATATGTGTGAAATTCAATGTCGGTCCAGCCGTCTAGGGAAATGGAGGGCTGCGGGATACAACCAACATAAAACTTAGTCACATTCAGAAGGATGAGAACATACCGAAAAAAGCAGAGTACATAGAGTGCCATTTCAGTATTAAAACTTAGAGTGAGTCAAACAAGGTTATAGAAACATTAGATGGTTAGGAGTTGCTTATAAGACCATAACTAAGTGAGTGAATTATTTTAGGTTGGTTTTACAAAGTGATAAAGACATTGACCGAGATTTAAATTACATGATTACGTCTGTGTGGCTCAAATGGAGAGTTGATACATTGTGCAACAATTGTGTACCTTAAAGGTTTAAGAATACTTTACAAGATTCTATCAGACCAACGTTTTATAAAAATTAGAATGTCGGGCATTAACGATTTATCATACTATAAATTTGGAAATGGTAAAGATATGTCGAGATTGATGTGTGCAGACGCATTAGGGAATAGAATGTAGCATAAAGATATACGAAAGGAGGTCAAAGTTTAAATATAGAGGATTTGATAAAGGATAACCAATTACGTTGTTTTAAGCATGTGAGATGTCCTTAGGAGAAGATGCACCAGTGAGGAAATTAGAGAGTTGGGAATCTTAGGATACTAGGGATTTAGAATAAGCCGAAAGAGGCCAAAAATAACTTGGATAGATTTATAAATGATATGAAGACATAGGGTTTGCAGGAACATATAGCACAAGACAAGTAAATGGAGAAAGAGAAACTTTGTGAACAGCCACTCAAGATAAAAAAAAATATATATATATTAAATAAAAATAAAAATAAAAATAAACTTGGGTTCATGCAACCGAGCCCATTTAGTATTAAGGTCCTGTTAGCCATTATTTTGGTTACTAATTATAAAATATTGCAAAAGAAGAACAATACTCCCAATGTTCCACATTACTCTCACAACGCTTTAAATTTTTGCACTTTTTACACCCTGCTTTGAACATTTGTATACTAATGTAGATTGTATTAATATGTAAGATGTTGGCTTTGTCTTAACGCATATTTTCAAAATAATAGCTTTTTATAATTTTTTACTAATTGAAAATTTTACAAGTCAGGGTCAAAGTTTTGCGTTGGCCTTAACTTTATATGACGTGAGACGCAATGAAACGCATAGGATCACTACACCTAGGCCTAAGATGCGTGCGATTTGGATATAGGAGCACCAAAAGGCCCAATATATACTATGTAAACTAGTATAAACTTTTATAACAATTCTATATTAGAGAAGGATTAAAAAAAACGGTTTTGTCACCATACCTATTAGCTTATTCACAACTACCTCAACTTTTCAAATTTCACCATATACCTCCCATATATGCAAATATGTATTAGGCACCCCTAATGAAACACATGCATCAACTTCATTTCTTACTTAACCCCCGAGTAACCTTAAATCTTCGTTCTTTTTCCCATAACCCCAATTAACCCTTGACTAACTCTAAGTTTTCCTTCTCTCTCCCATTAACCCCTAACTAACCCATAATTGATCCCTAATTTAGTAAAATAGTTTTGGGCTTGTTCCAATTCTATTTATAAAGTAAACAAATTATCTTAATTTTACTTAAATACTCTTTATTTTTCTCACTTTATACCCTTTTCCAAACTCTTTCAGCCAATTATACGGTTCCTTACGACGATTCATGTTAACCGACCCCAAATCATTTTGGTTTGGGACTAAAGCATTGTTGTTGTTGTTGTTGTTTACTTAGGAATAAATGGGAGACTAAAGAAAGACTAAAAGTTAACTAAGGCTTAATATCCCAACGTTGACAACCATTATTCATTAAGCACAACTAGAAAAAATTTGCCTATTTGAGGAGTATATGGTGAACTTTGAAAAGTCGAGGGCATATTGTGAATAAGGAGGTATAGGGTGAGATGTCCAAATCAAAAATATATGATGGAGAATAATTAAAAACCTTTCAAAAGAAAAAAAATATATAGAAAGGGGCGAATTGGCACATGTTCATGTGATTACCACATAAAGTATGGGGCCTAAGGGCACCTACCTAATTGAGAATGATAATCTACAAATCAAAATTAAAAAAAGGAAGGGAAAAAGAAACACTAGCTAACGAATAGTAGGAAATTTACATTGTATCGTTGAAGCTTCTTGATAAAAAAAATTATAAAAAAAAATAAATAAATAAATATATATATATATATATATATATATATATATATATATAAAGTAGGGATCCGGTGAGAATAGGTCCATATGTGAGAATTCATACTTATATGAGAAGTGATCTATAATTTAGAACATACGAGTGAAAATTTGGAACATATGACTCCGATTTAAATTTAGAACATATGAGTAATAATCTAGAACATCTGTGTGAGTAATAATTTAGAACATTTGATTTAAGAATTAGAACATGTGAGTAAAAATTAAAAAAATTTGTTTTATGAAATTTAGAACATATGAGTAAAATTTAGAACATCTGATTTATCAATTTAGAACATGTGAATAAAAAATTTAGAACACCTGGTATAAATATAGAAAATGTGATTAAAAATTTAGAACATAGTAAAAATTGGAACATATGCTTTCAAATATAGAACATATAACTAAAAATCTTAGAACACACGTTTTAAAATTTAGAACATATAAGTTAAAATTTTGAAATAAGTCATTTAAAATTTATAACATCTAACTTAACTAATTTATGGTTTAGAACATGTGAGTACTAATTTAGAATATCTGATTTAATTTGGAACACCTGGGGAAAAGTTTAGAACATCAAATTTAAAATTTAGAACATACGAGTAAAAATTTAGAACATAAAAAGTGTTCTCACATATGAAAGAGTTCTCACATAAGTGAGGGGTTCTCACGAGAGCCTTCCCCTATATATATATATATATATATATATATATATATATATATATATATATATATATATATATATATATATATATATATAATAAAAAGAGTAGGAAAGAGTGAAAGAACAATCGAAGAGAGAGAAAAGAGACAGGTTTCGAAGAAAGAGAAATTGACATATCAAAGAAAGAGAACTTAAACTCAAACTCTTATCCTACGACGACAACCAAACGCCCGGATGCCAAACATCAAACGGACATGGGCAGCCGGGAATATCTTGCAAGATAGTAACAAAAAAATTTTGAATGCTAACTCTTCATTAAGGTGTAATTTTGGATCCAATCATTCAACTCAAGATCATTCTAAATCCAGATAGAAATTGACCATGAAGTTAACAGATTGAGTTATTATATTAACTATATTCCCAAACATAAAATATTGAAATTATATACTTCTGCAAAGGTAATCCTAATCTCCATGTCATTCAGGTTGCACATAAAACAGTGGCAATGAAATTATATATTTGACATCTTCTGCATAAGCAATCCTAATTCCCATGTTATTCTGGGTGCAATAAAACTCTAGATAGAAGGCACCATTATGGTGGTAAACAAGTTGATACCTTCACCACCATAGGAAAGATCAACATACCTCTTATCTCATTCTTGCAAGATCATGATGAAGATCATTGTGGATCATTGCCACTCAAAACACAACACAGGGAAGCAGACAGCGAGAAGGGGCATGAAAGTTACTCATTAAATTGAATGAAACCAGTTCTTCACTCACTTCAAGAAACTTGTTTTAGTCCATTATTTTGCAGTTAAGATTGCAATCAAATTTTATGTCAAGAAAGATTATATACATCTAGCGCTCTCATGATTGTCTTCAATATACATGTTAAACTTTTATAGTGGACCCCCAAAAAAACTTACACAGCAAGTAATAAGATATGTACTCATCAAAATTGTACTCTGGTTATATCTCTAAGTTTAATAAGATCAGATCAATAGAGAATGACAACTGAGAATTTTTATTATAATAATCCCAAACCACAGCGCTAGGTTTTCGTCAATAAAACTACAAGTACAATAGAAGAAACAAAAGTCGTGCAAAAGCAAATAATAAGAAAAGAGGTTTGCCTATCAGCAAAAATGAAATACTTGATTTCCCCGTCCTCTTCAATACATAAAAATAGTCAATTTAAGAATTCTAAAGATTGTACCAATGCGAACAACAAACCTGATTTATCTCAGAAACAAGCTGGTTTAATATCTTCAACCCAATAGCATAGTGATGCGGTGTTGCCTGATATGTTTACAAAAAGGAGAATAAGGATGCATTCATAAAAATAACATGCTAAAATTTTAAACAACTTCTTCAAATAGGTTGTAAGAATTTGCAAGTTCTGTAGCATCTCCATTCTCCAATCAAAGTATAATGCTCAAAGATCAATTTTAAGGTACTATTAGTTAGATAGTACAACAATGGCGATAGTTTGCTCCATCAACAGCAAAACTACTACTCCTAATAGGGTTGGACATCCATAAATAGACACTACTGCAGTAAATCACCAACAGATCAGACATAATAAAAGAACATTGGAAAACCACATTTAAGGTTCAAAATATATCTTTAGTGTGTTGCTCCTGTTGAGCTTCAATCCAACTAAATAAGGATTTGTCCATGCACAACATATAATGAGTTGCCAAATAAAGTACTTTGCTAGTGTATTTTGAGTGTTTCAGACCTTTCAGTCCTTAACCTTGCTAAAATGTTTACCAAAACAATTATTAAATCAGGAACAGAAGTCACAAGACAAATTTAAAGTTATTTGCTAAATAGAGTATTGTCAAATCTTCTATAGAGGCTCAGCTATGTCCTTATTTACCCAAGAAATCGACAAATTTACTGTGATAGGTTACCTTACTCAGGGAGAACTATAAAATAAATATATTGATAATAATAATGATAATGATAATAAAATAAAAATTCTCAAAATCATGCAGTTATGTCCTTTGGTTTATAAAGGGCGTTGCTTTACACAAATTCGGAGATACTCTGTCAATTAATAAGTTTGTATGAGCACAAAAAGATACAGCCTGCTTATGGACCTCTTTTATCAATAAATTGACAGCAAAATCAAAGATTGGAAATTGTTGATTACAGAATTGTAGCTCAGTAAAATAGCGACTACTAATACTTGTATGAACCCCGTCAACGACAAGGTAAAGAAGTAATGAACTCAGGCTGTACATGTACATAGTCATACCTATAACTAGTTGAGCAGCTACAGTGCTACGTGCGGTCTCTCAACAAGAAAAATAAATAACTAATAGAAAGAAAGCAGTCTAATAATGAACAAGATATTGTAGAAGAGAGGTTCAAAACCTAAAAATCAAAATATGAAGTAAAAGAAAGAATGATGAAACTAAAACTTATGGCCAGTCTAAATAAAGAAAATACAAAGTATAATTTAATGACAGATTACAGCAACAATTTTCTACTACTTGTATGTGACAATGGATAACAATCTGTTTGTCATCTCTTCTTCTGAAGACCATTTCCTTTTCTTGTTTGTTTTTGTTTCTTTGGACAGGAAAGACCATTTCCTTGATGAAAACTAATTTATGTGAAGTGCTTTGTAACTGGAACAAGCTTTAGAGACGACTAAAATGAAGCATCAGGACCTATCTATTAAACACCTGCTCTTGAGTACTGTGTCAACCTTACAAATGAAATCAACGAGTATATTTACAGCAATAAGCACCTGGCTAAGAAAGCTCATGGACTCTTTAACCACGTCCCTGAATCTATCATCATCAAACCAACCAAACTTTGTGAGCCGGCATAGCAGTTGAATGACAGACTGTATCACAAAGTGCTGTAATTCCGGCCCTCTTGTAGCCAAATAGTTTATCAAGTAATTCCCTTGCACACAAATACAAAAATGAACAAAGAGATCAGACAAGAATGAAAAGGTGAACTCAAAGCTGAGATTAGTCTTATGCCAATATTAGCAAGAATTGCAACTGTCCCGGTAGTGTGGATCACCCAGCTTTACGAGGCATTTATATTATAAATCAATGAATCATTTCTACAACAAATAATATAGATCAATGAACCATTTTTAGAAAATTCGGTACCACTCCATCACCAAATGTATCACTAACAATAACACACACAAGGACAGCAGATAAAAGTATGGAAACCTACTATTCAGTTAATGGAATTGATTTTATAAACCCCAAACCAAAGCATAGATAACCTCAACTCCGCTCACAATACTTTCACAGCTTAACTGTCATAAATCTCACCATTGCAAATTTGTTACCATATGACCTTTAATTAGGAAATGGGAAAACAAGAATCATAATTGCATCACATATACATGACATGTTTGTTGTAGTCCATTTCTCAATACTGAAAAGTTGTGCATCAGCGAGGCTTTCAGTTTTGTTTAGTCAATTCAACTATTATATCCAATTGAGCACTTCATTGTGCATTAACTAGAAATTTGATGCAGATCATGGTGGGGTAAATGTACTTTCTATTTTTACATAACAAACAAATAGAGAATATGGAGAATAACGAACTTTCACGATTCAAATTTAAACTAGGTTGCTATTTTGCAGCTATCTCGCATACACAAACTAAATTTCAATTCAATTAATTCAACATTGTTCCTCATAAGACGCTACAGCCTAACGTGCAATATAAATGCTAGAAAATTCTAAGAAAACAAAAGATAATTATTTTTTAAACTAAATTTATGACAGAATAAAAGATCAACAATAACTAAGTATTAACTCTAACAATTAGCCAAAATAGGATCTAATTTGCACGAAATCATCACTGTATTTTCCAAATAAAAGATCAACAATAACTAAGTATTCTGGAGTTGTACCACCAAAGTATTAAATGAAACATCATCATCTTCATCCATAGTTTCACATGAATCAAGGAGTAAAAAATCTTGTGCAAACAATTAGTGCATTGCGTCAAAAGTTTGACATTTGCTGGGAATTCGTTGCTTAATAGCAGCGGAAATTGTACAACAAAATTCTAACATTTTTTAATGCAACACAAAAAAAATCGTTGAAAAATTCCAGGTAAAAATCCAGATAGAGTCAAAACAACCCAACTGCGCAAAACTCCCAGATATCGAATGAGTTCTTTAAAGTTAAGTCGAACAATGGATCGATATTGAGAAATTATCTCCTTATATACCATTTGATGCAGATCATGGTGGGGTAAAAAGGATATAATTCAAGAAGTTTGCAGCTATCTCAGCGTACACAAACTAAACTAAGAAGTTGAAAAAGATGTGCCTTCTCAATCAAACTTCAAATTCAATTAACTTAACATCATTCCTCATAAATCACTACAACATAAGGCCTTTTATATATGCAATATAAATTCCACAAAGTTTCATATGTGGCTAGCCACACTGTGTGGCCAAGGTTACTTGGTCAAAGGTTATTCGGTTGGTCAAGGGTTACTCGGTTGGTCTTCGGTGTTGCCAGCCACATAGAAAACGCGCTGAATAAATTCTAGTATATTCTGGGATTACAAAAGATAATTATTCTTTAAAACCAAAACTATAACAAAGTAAATAATAATAATTCATTATTATCTTTAACAATTACCCAAAAGATAGAAATTAGCAAACTTGGACCTAATTTGCACAACATCATCATTGTATTTTCTAGATGCACTTCAAAATTGTTACTAAAGTCGTCCGTATATAGTTACCACCTAGTTAATCTATGTTACATGGACTCGGGTATCCATGTCCAACACGGGCGTTTGACTCGGCTATTTGTGTAAAAATTCCATGATTTTGAATGAAAAGTGAAGTATCCAAGTTTCATACCTATATCCATCGACAGTCCGATATGGGTACTTACAGTAAAATGAAAAGTTCGAGTAACATAGGTCCTAATGCCTCATAAACAAGGGTATGGCACAATCATACTAAAAAGAACCTCTATTAAAAATTAAACCATCTCAACACTATCATTGCACAATCTAAGTCAAGGTTCGAATAAAATTGGTATTCTAGATAAATTAATCACAAATCATATACTTATTAACCAAATGTGACTATTTCTAATAACACACACACATAGCTAAATTTTAAGGGTGATTGGGAATATAAAAAAAAAATGGCATTCTATAAAAATAATCACAACCATATATATCATATATATTTCAAGAAATGTGACACATTATATCGAACATCCTAAAATGGCATATGTGACTATTAATTACGGATAAAGGGAGATTAAAAACAAAGGCCATAGTCAGCTGCACATACTGATATCGAGGCGAAGCTGCAATGACAGTGACTGATCTGTAACTTGCTTCAACAAGCTCGAACTCGCGAGCATCAATGCATACGGTGTCAATGCATTGTCTAGAATGTACTGGCATTGCGGAATATACTCGGAATTCATCGAAAAACATTTCAAAGTATTCTCAGCATGAGCTCTTTCCGCTGAGTCTTGTGAATTGTATAGCCTCTCACATAATGCCTCCAATTGTTGCAAACTTTCCATGATTTTGCACTCAAATCCAACTCCTTTCACAAACAATCAACACCAACTTAATCTCCAAACATTCAAAATCATAACTTTAATCAAATTAAATCAAACTTCATCATGAAAATACCCTAATTACTCCTTATTTACTTACTATGCTAAAATAAAATCCACAAAGTATAGACTAAAATTTCAAAAAAAAAAAATTTAATAAGTGAAATAAATCATCGAAAAGCGTGAAGATCGATCGATTACCTTGCAACAAACAGGTATTGGAATTGAAAGTTGAGATCAACGAGTCAAATCGATTGATTGAGTGAATCAGTTTATCTGTGTTTTAGGGATGAAATAAGAGAAAGGAAAATTTACGTAAAGAGATTGCTGACATTGTTAAAAATGAAAGGGAAAGGGAAAAAGATTGAAGTAGCAGAATCCAAATTTGTGCATCGCTTATAGGGTACGGGTTTAATTTAGAAATGTTTTTGTCCGGTTTTTTTTTTCATTGTTTTCTATTTTCTATTTTCATTTTCGAGTAACATTTCAATTTTTGTTTCTCTCTTGTATCAAGCAACTTCTTTTTCGAATTTTAAATAATAGTGTTCAGACATTTATGCCGTAAAAATATTTATTTACATATTTTCTTTTATTAATGCTAATTTGATTACATAAGGTTAAATTGAAAGAGTTCTCGAACATGACTAAATATACTTCCTCCGTTAACTATTGCAACAAAGGAGTATTAGTTGTGAGACATAAAATATACGAAGTATATGACATGAATAAAATAAAATTACATTTTTACGAATTATATGTCTCCACTACGTCCTCGATTTCTCGATTGATGCATCATTAAGAGTTACGCAAACCAATAAAAAAAAGACAGAAAGTGGAATAATAAATGTAATTGACCATGTATTAACCTTCAACCATAGCATCTAAAGTAAAATTAAGTTAGTTCTCACTTAAGATGCATGCAATATAATAATTTTGTATACAATTTTATTAAAAAAAAGAAGGATGCAATAATTATGAACCATTAAAAAAATTAAAAATAAAAAAGAGATGCATCAATTAAGAACGGGAGGAAGTATTAAAAAAAATTAATAAATAAATAAATAAATTAAATAAAATAAAATAAACCGAGTGAATTAGGTTCATAGATTTCACTTAACAATTAGGCAATTATACCCCTTCTTAATATACGAAGTATAAAATAAAATTATTTTTTTTGTAAAATAAATCTTAATAAATTAATTTCTCTTATGACAGCTATTTACAAAACCTACTAATACTATCAGACTATCAATGTTTTAAGTTAAACAACAATAAAACAAATTAAAGACACACATGATCATCATACGTGGACGATATTTTGGGAATTTGTTCAATCACCATCACAAAGAATGGAAGGAATTTATTGCAATTTTAACAATATTGTGGGAATTCATTCTTGAAAATTAGGTGAATAAAACTTATCATTGACATTTACTTTAGAATCCTCAAGTATCGTGCACCACTTCCAAACTTGTACTCTATATAGTAAGAATCTATATCTATATTTTTTATATACTAAAGTAATCAACAGAGTTATCCCAAAAGTACACGTGTCGCGTCCACATTAAAACTTTTCCCGCCAAAAACTTTTTTGACTTTTTTTTCCTAATAAAATATTACGATAATTTTTCTTATAAATAAATCTACAACCTAAACCACCCTAAGAAAATAGAACAATAATAACTACTTTAAATAGATATTTTTTTTTGTTACTTTATAAATAAATAATAAAGGTGAAATAACTGATTAAAAAAGATTAAAAACAACGAACAACGTATAGTCGTAGTAAATTATTGATTTTTTACCCTTTAAATTTCTAAATCAATTCAACTGAAATTTATTGCTCCAAAAGAAAACTACCAAACTAAAAAACTTTATTAATATATGAAGATTAGAAAATATTCTATACTTCCTTGAATCTCCATTCTTTAATCTATAAAATGAAATGTCATTTTCTACTAAAAAAAAAAGGGATTTCAAGTAAATTTTATATTCATAATTTGTCAGCAAACTACAAAAATAGAGATACTCTGTATTAACATGTCATCTATAATAATTTGATAATGTAAATAGATAATTAAATGTATACAACACCTGTGAACAAATACAAACTTAGAGTAATTTACGAAGTATAAATATATTTTATAGAACTAGTTATATACTAGACTAATCACCAGAGTTATCCCAAAAATATACGTGTCACATCCATAACAAAAAAAATTCTGCTAAAAACCTTTTGTATTTTCTTAAAGAATAACATAGTTAATGAATATAAACTTACAGTAATTTATAAAAAAAAAATATTTTACATTATACATCTAACACAAGAGTTTTAAGGGTAGACATTAAATAAATTTAAATTTTAAAAAAAATGTTATACTTCCTCCGTCCCATAATACATGAGACATTGGACTTTTTTTCACTATTCATGCATTAGGTTTGACCATAATTTTTTACTAGCATAATAAAAATATATTTTCTCATAAAATATGTTGTTAGATAGGTTTTAATATAAAGTTTCATAATATAATTTTTAAAATAATTTTCATTAATATCTAACTATATAAAAATAAAGTCAAACTAGTGCATTGACATGTGTGTCATGTATGACTGTGTCATGTATTATGGGATAGAGGGAGTATAAGCCATTTCATTTTAATGGACTATTATTGTTTACAAGTCTAATTAATATGAATTCGTGCATTGCACAAGGTAAAAACTACTCCCTCTGTCCCTTATTTACATGCCTATTTCTCTTTATTATGTGAGTAATAAATGTTAGAAATAGGCATGTTAATAAGGAACGGAGGGAGTAATATATTAAAAAATGAGTTAACTTTTTCATAAAATCAAAAACATTTTATTAAGGCTTTGATTTTATGAAAGTTGTGAAAATAATGCCTAACCCAATTAATCCCTTCATTCAATTATTGGGTCAATCTTATTTCCTAAACCAAAGCTATTTGATCATATAATCTGTCTATTAAAACATTTTTTTGATAAGAAAACAACATATCTTAATTCTCTATTAACGTTTTGTCGGTAAGAACATAAGAAGTAAAAACATCTAGGAGCCTTCCTCCATCCAAACCATAACCTCCTCGAATAGGTTGCAGATTTGGCCATGAAATGTGCCACATTATTGCATGATCCCTTAACAAAACAAGCAATAAAAAAATTAAATAATTTTACAAGGGCAATAATATCATTCACCATCACTTGTACCATTGTTTTTCATTAGCTCTTAACTGGAGGGGGATGCCCCAGTTTCTCATAGTGAGAAACAAAATTTGTTCCTCACATGGCATTTTCGTAAACAAACCAACAACTTTATTCAACTTTATTCAATTGTGAGCCCACAATAATGAAAAAGTTGTTGATTTATTCACCAAAATGCCCCCATGAGAAACAAAGTTCGTTTCTCAAAATGAGAAACAGAGAATTTCCTTAACTGGAGTAGAACAATAGGGCTAAGAGCCTAAGATAATCAATGTCCTCTCCAAGAGAACATAAACTAGCATCATACGCAAATCTCATCAAACTAAAGAGGATTAATGTAGTGTTTGCTACTTTGCTTTACTACCCATCCATGGTACTTTCAGATCTCATCCAACCGTCATAAGAACATTGTCAATTTGCTTGGTTTGCTTAATTCTGAATCCACCCCCTGCTACCACCTACAACCACAACTGTGTTGAGCTTTAAACTACCAGCAGAGGTGGCCGCTACACTTGAGGTTTGATTCCACTTGTCGCCCTTACAGAGTTTCCTCACACTTCGCAACTTTATCGTACTCACTCAGGTAGCTCATTTTTACGGCATTGACTTGTTTGGGTCTAATCTCTTTCTTTCAAACACCTAAGAGTTAAAAGTGTTCTTGATTTATTGCCAAAAAAATAGCATAACAATCTCGATCAATAACACATGACTTTGTAAAAAACTCACACCATTTTGTTATACCTTAGACCACTCTTTCACTTTCAATCTTACAAGATGCCATAGAATTGAATTTGAAAGTCTTTGCATAAAAGAGCTATATGAATAGTAGATTTCAGATTATCACTACATCTCAGGCACAATTGATTGACTATATAAAACCCCATTTTTTGTTAGGTTTTCCATAGTGGTAAGACCTTTTCTAATATAATTGCCATTATTAATGCAATATTTCATCTCTTCCTTTGGAGTTCTTGATGGATGGTAGGCGCTCCACACCATGATTTCTCTATTCTTTTTTTTTTTTGTAAATTTACAAGCCAACATGTCAATTTGTTCACTCTTCGCAACTGAAACACGTTTAATTGTTTTAATTTCCATCTCATTGAGATGCTCATGCAAACCGTAAAGGTTCCATTCGTCCCCCTAGCTAGCTTGCCTTTCCAATCAAACAAAAAACTATTTTCTATCTCCTCCATGGCGTCCACCTACTAGATTTTGCATATAGGATTCCTTCCAAAAACAGATATGACATCACTTATTTCTTATAATATATTTTGAACCCGGCTCTTTTCCACCAAGTCCCTTATAGCTAGACATAATAGACCTCGAGGTATTTATAAGGTTAAGTGGAATTTTTGCGCTCTAGATATTCGTTTGAGTCGGGGAAATACTTTCCTTTTAGGACATGCTTGGATTGAGGAAGATGTATTAATAGGGTAATAAAAGTCAAATTAAGCAAAATGAAAGTGAATATAGGAAAGGAGGAGATAGTGATGGTATGATTGTAAGGAAAATTATGTAGTGATGGTGTGGTATGAGGTGAAGAAAGAGGAAGTAATACCCTCATTTTTTAGAGTAATTGTTACACTAGTGGGAGGGTGGGTAATAACTATTACCTTCATTATTAGTGGGAGGATAATAATTCCTCCATATCTCTCTTTTCCTCATGGCACAACTATCTTATTTCATTTATAAACACCTTGTCTCCTACAACAACACTTCTAATTACTTATGTTTTTTCAAGTTTGAATTTTATTACCCCCTTAATATACTACCCCCAATCCAAACTGTAGGGTTTCGTAGTGACCCGACACTACGCGGAAGAAAACCCACCAAGACCCGCCCCTTAATTAAAGCAATTAACAAGCATAAATAAATTAATCATACAAGATTAAGAACGAGAATTATACCTTTGTCGCGTGCTTCGCTCCCAAAGAGCTCTTACTTCAAAATCCCGAAACCACGAGATCTCCGACGGATCGTACCCTCGACCCGACCCGAGCGTCCTAAGTCTCGAAGGTTAGTCGAGACCCGGACAAAATAACTATGAGTTTTACGAATCAAAGGTTTACTCTTTCTTAGAGTTGCCTTTTTAATTCCACTCAAGGTTGTTCATTTCCCAATACCCAAGCATGGTATTTATAGGGAATTGAACCCTTGGATTTTCATCCTCCACCAATGTGGGAGAATGAATAAATTGTCAATTAATTTATTTCTAAAATAAATCAATAATAAAATACAATCACAATGCAACAAGTGTCAAGGGGAGAGAGAGAATTAGGTGAGGACCATGAAGGGGTGGGGGGACCATTACCTTGCTCCCCAAGGCTTTCCCAAAGCCTTGGTCCCCACCTTCATTAAAACCGCCTCACCATGCTGCTGGGCTGGCAGCCAGGTGGCACTGCCAGCATGCCCAGCCAGCTAGCACCAGCCCACCAGCAGCCTTCGCATCCCAGCTAGGCAGTGTTGCTTGGTGCTGGGCGATGCTGGGCGTTGGTGCGTGCAAGTGCTATGCGCTGGTGCGTGCTGGCGCTGGTGCTGCCTCTGGCATCCCACGCACCACATGCATCCACGCTTCTCCCTTCGCACATGCTCGCACACCCAACATGCGTGCTGCTAGCGAGCCACGCATGCTGGCCCCCTTTGCTACACACACCACGCACACACCTTCGCAGCATCTCTCGCACATGCACTAGCCACGCACTATGCGCACTAGTCATGCACAGCGTGCATCGGCCTCGCACCACACGCACGCACCTCGCAGCATGTCTCGCACACCCAGCAGCTAGCACCACTCGCCCATGCTCGCACAGCTACGCGCATCCATGCCAGCACGCACTAGCGCTGTGCTTGGTGCGTGGCCTGCGATGGTGCCTAGCACACACGCAAGGCCAGTGCTACCTGCCAGCTTGCTGTGCTATGGTGCACACGCACACGCACACACGCATGTGCCTAGCATTGCGATGGTGCTGTGCGTGGTGCTAGGGGGCTGCGATAGTGCCCACGCTCATGCACGCATACAAGGGTGCTGGGCTACGATGGTGCTTGGCACCTAGCCACGCATGCTGTGATGCAGTGCCATGCGAAGGCACGCATATGCACAGCCATGCTGCTGCGATGGTGCGGTAGGCCTAGGCATAGGCACACGCATACGCACGCAAGTGCCTAGCACTGCCATGGTGCGATGGTGCTGCGATAGTGCCTAGGCACCTATGCACACACGCAGGTGGTGCTGCGATGGGCAGCCTATTGCGCCTAGCACACATGGCGCGCCCAGCACACCATGGTGCGCCTAGGCTTTCCATGAGCTAGCTTAGCCTAGCTACGGCTATGCTCGGACTTGTTGATTGTGATTTTGCGACGCTCGGTCTCGACGCCCTAGGCTCGATTTCCGACGTCTGTATTCGTAAAACTCTGTTGACTCATTAAATCCTTTCGGATTAATTCGTCGTCTCGGATCGGTGGTTCGATTGGGTTCGACCCGAAGGGTTTAGTTAAGATTAAGCTGTAACATCAATTGTACATTGATATTACTGATCGGAAGCGGCCTCCACCTAGGCATTCCGATCACTTGACCTTACTGAAGAATTAGCTCTGTAATAATTCTAAACCCTCTATCGGAAGAATACACTTGTTGGAAGGACACCATTCCTTTCACAAATATTTATTCTTGTGGAATTATGATACCAATTGTTAGTATATTTATTTATTTATTTATTTTTTTTGAAAGAATTAGTATATTGAAATTTAATTCAAAGTAAAACTCCAATAACTTTTTTATCCTTAACATCAACATCGACTTCTATTATTATTCTGTCTTCAAAAAACTTCTATTATTATTTGATATATTTTCATTATTATTACTTATTATTGAAAGTATATCATTAATAAATTTTTAATCCTATTTCAAAAAAAAAATGTATCTTAAACAAATTTATCAAAATTTTCTTATTTAGCATCATACGTGTCAAAATAATCCTTATTTGTCTCCTATGTGTATGTGCCCCGAGCGTTGCCCCGACCCCCGAATACCCAATTTAAAGAGTGTACTTATTTATGGTCATGTTTTTTATTATTATTTTAACTTTTTATTTATTTTATTATTTTTCTACCGACGCACTCTTCTTTATACTCCGCAACAATTCAAAGTAACAAAGTAAATAAGATAAGCTCAACATAGCTTTTTTTAAAAAAAAATCCAAAGCAAATACAATCATCATCCTAATCACACGTTAGATCGGGGTTGTTATAGGGGAAAATATCATTGATATCCTAATATACATAATAATCTAGAAGAATAATATTTTTGAAATTATTATGATGTGATTTAGGAGGATATATGTATCATTTATATAGGGAAAAATTGTCATGATTAATCCCAACTTTGCCTCATCCGCCAATATCAATTCCAACTTTAAATCATTTTTTATTAATCCGAATTTTATACTCTTTCCGCTCATAACACTCTCAGGTGACCGGTGACCTATTGTGTAGGTAATTTTTTATTTTAAAGTTTAATATACACATGTCAGCATGTGATAGGTAAAAAAAAATAAAAAAAAAGATAAAAATTAAAAAAAATTAAAACCATCAACCCAGCCAGCCTGCTGCCACCCACGACCACCATCCACCTCTGTTCAAACCTAGCCACCAATCACCTCTCCGATAAACAAAACCGAATCCGAATTTTAGAGCTATGGGTTCGAACCCAGCCACTTGCCACCTCTATTCGAACCTAGTCACTAGCCACCGCAATTACCACAGCAGTCCAGCTACAACATCCCCGCTTCTCAAACGCCTACCACCGCAACTCTGCCCATCGCGCACTCAACAGATCGAACCCGTAACTCCACCAACAACAGCGGCAAATCAGCCACCGCACCACAACAACCACCAGCCCAATTACACCCACCAACACCACTCCCTTTACCATCATCGCCACTGCCGGAGATCAAAGATTAGGGTTAGGGTTTGGGATTTGGGGGATTTTGCTGGATTTCATGGTGATCGAATGGGAAAGGGGAGGGTGGTCGAGGCAGCGCCGATGTTGAGGGAGCGGAAGGAGTCTGGGCGGCGGCCAGCGCTCCGGGGAGAAGGAGGTTGGGCTGGCCGTGGTGGCAGCGGGCTGGCCATGGGTGGTTTTGGTTTTTTGTTTTTTTTTTTTTTTTTAAATATTTTTCTGATTTTTGTTTTATTTTTATTTTTTAAGCCAATCATACGATGACACGTGTCTTGTAACCTGTAATAATAGGTTGGATGACCGGTTGGGAGTGTTATTGGCGGACGGGGTGTAAAGTTTGGATTAATAAAAAATAATCTGAAGTTGGGATTAATATTAGTGAATGAGGCAAAGTTGGGATTAATCATGACAATTTTTCCTTTTATATAATAACTTTTTAATCTAAAAAAAAAATCTATCTAAAATTCGCTTACATGTCATAAAATATTTATTTGTCGTCTACGTGGCACGACACTTGGCGAAATAGTGGAATGCCAAGTGTCGCTGTATACATTATAAATGGATTTTATTTTAAAGAACTTTTTAAAACAAATTTTATGATGAAAAGAGAATCGATTTATAGGATATTTTTTAAAAGTTATAAATAATTTTGTATATATGAAATATTAGAATTATATTGATAATAAAAAACTTTATCAAATATTTTAATCTTACAAAATCTATCTAAAAATTTGCTTACTTAACATCATATGTGCCACAATAATTGAAACAGTAACACTACGCTAATTGGGACGTTAATTACACAATTCCTGTAAATTGACACATTTGCCCTTTCCTAGAAATTACGTTTTTCCCCTTAGCTAATTACATATTCCTCCTTTATTCATCATCTTTACTCTGAGCTCCTCATGTTTATTCCCGTTCTGGATTTCTTCTCTCTCCTCCTTTTCAAATTCATTTTCTATGAATCCTATCTCATCAATACATTGAAAATTTATGCGAGTTTATCATGCTTCTGTTATCGGCCTTTTTATATGTTTGGGTCCAATTCAGTTAAGTCTAATTGGGACGGTCCAAATGATTTAATTACAAAAGCCCAAAGCAAGGTTCAACTCTCCAAAGCATGCTAAAGTCAATCAATCCCATTCAGCATGGCAAGCCCATCTGAGTTCAGGGCCCAATCCTCATATATTGAGCAAAGGTATAAAAGCCATCAATTGTCCCATTTATGATTCATCCAAAAATATTCACAAATATTCACACTCATACACGGTAAGCCTCAAGTAACTAATTCTCTTGCATAGCTTATTCTTCTCACACTAAACTGACTTTAGCATCGGAGGGGCCTTCTTCAGCAACCACCCCCGAGGCTAGTTTACGTGTGCTTGCTGTGCAGGAAATCGTCGGCCCAGTCTCCACTTGGACCGAGATTAGTCTTCTCCCACCGAAAGGGCCTGCTGAAGGTCCTATTGTTTTCATCTGAAACAATTTGGCGCCTTTTGTGGGGAAGATACAAAAAATTAAGCCAAAAATCAATCACTCTTAGCAAAAACATGACTAGGAGCGGTAAAAGCGCCAAGAGTGCTAAGAAGAACGATCCTTCCTCTTCGAGGAGAGACCTAATTACGGTGACAAGGAACCCATCGCTGGAACCTTCTTCTTCAAAAGCTCCCTCTTCTCCAGAAAGGGTAGCCTCGGAGAAGTCTCCATCGCAGCGTGTTCGCCAGTCGACAAGTTCGTCTCGGCCGAACCAATCAACAGCGAAGAGTCCTCCTCCTCAAAGCTTTCATTCTCAACCGAGAGCTTCTCCCCAAACGGGGCCCTCTACGGAGGAAGTGGCGAGAGCCATAGCGGTCTGCATGGACTTCTTGAAGGCCCAAGAAGGCAGCTTTCCCCCACCCCGTGATCACTCACCTCTTCCGCCAAGAAACCTTAGAAGGAGGATTGGTCAAGAGGAGAGTGGCCGAACTCCCTCCTTTAGGGAGCTCGGGGAGAAGTACGAGGAGGACACTTGGAGGACCGTGCGGGAATGAAAAAGGAACCCCCATTTCTTTGACAGTTCTAAAACCCGGGACTCCAAGAGCTATAGAAGCAGCAATACCACCTCCGTGTGGCAAGAGCCTGCTCGCTTAAACGTTCACGAGCGTCTAGGTTCAAGGGAGATGAGTGTGCATAGTTGATGAGTCTATTTTATATATATTTTTATTCCCCGTCCCATGGTCATATTTGTGCTTATTTTAGCTCTGCGGAGCTATTTTTCTTACTAATATACGTTTTCTAGTGTTTTTGTAGAGTTGGTATTATTTTGTAGGAATTTGCAGAATTATGATAATTCCCGAGCTTATTGAGCCACTACGAAAATATAGCGTCGGATCGTATTTTATGACCGTATATTTGAAGCCCAAGATTGAGCTAATTAAATTTGGTTTGGTGATTAAGGGCTCGGTTCGTTTGGAATACTAATTTTGTTGGTAGTCTAATACTTGAATATGAAGAAGAAGGAATTACGGCCCAAAGGAGAAGAGCCCAATAATTAAATCAGATTTGAAGATCACTCAAATGGGCGGATATCAGCGCTAGGCTACTTCAGCTATTGGGCTTGTGCATTCTTTTTCTTCTTTTTATTAGTTTTGTTTTACTTTAGTTTAATATATCGTTTATACTTTAGTTTTATTATTGCTTTTATTTTAGTATTTGCTTTCTTATTAGTTTTATTATTACTGCTTTTGATCATGCTTAATTTAATTGCTTTGCTTAGCTTAAATTTAAATATGTGTGAGTAGTTTTATTCTAGAGTTGTGGGGATCCAAGAATAATATGCAGGGATGATTTATTATTGTTGATTGTTAGTGTTTTGGGTTAATTTCCTATTGATTGTTATAATGCTATGCAGTTAGATTTGCGTAGGTTTAATTGTATGAGTTATGCAATATTGATTCGAGATTCGAGAGATGAGAATTGATGTTTAGGCTTAGTTTCAATAGGCAGGTTAATTTATAAATGGTTAAGTCAAGATTCGAGAGATGCGATTTAATACCGGTAGATTAATTGTGTGATTGTAATACGTAGCGAAAGCCCTTTATGATCCGATTAATTGATGCGTTGATAATTGATTGTTGTGTTTTACCCTGGAATATTATTTATTGGTGAACCTATACCCTAGGTCTTTTATTATTGATTTCCTACCTTATTCAATTTCCCTTAGTTTAATTATTAGTTTGATTCTTATTAAAAACAAATTGGTTACTTGATAATTTAGATTATATTAATTAATTAGGAATAGAAAGACTTTTTTCCCTGTGGATTCGACCCTACTTCCCTATCTATTTTAGTTAGTGGTTTTAGGAATTACTTTTGATTAGGTGATACGACTTTAGCCAGTCAATAGTCGCCTCACTTACTCGGAGGGAACCGAGCCCTACCCCGAACCGTCTCAGCCGAGGACAAAAACCACTTCCACCTCTCTAAGAGGGAGAAGCGAGGTCCTAACGGCTAGACGAAAGAGGAAGGCCGTTATGGTCCCTACCAGCTCGCCCTTCCAAAGTTGGATATTGGAGGAGCATGTGCCAACGGTGAAAATCCCGGCGCACATCACTTACGACGGTACTTCGGACCCGAAGGACCACATTGCCTCTTACGAGGGGCACATGTACCTTAACTCCAGGTCCGAGGCTACTTGGTGTAAGTATTTTCCAACGACCCTCAAAGGTGTTGCGCAAGTATGGATCACCAAGGGGGTGAAAGAAGGCTCAATAACCGGTTGGAAAGATCTTTCCAACAAATTCAAGAGCAAGTTTTCTACGACCAATCGCCAGGAGAAAACAATTGCAGAACTGATGAGTCTGTAGCAAGCGGAGGATGAAAGCCTTCGAGACTATCCGACTCGCTTCAGCAACGAGTCATCCAGGATTACAAGTCTGGATCAAGGCCCAGCCGTGTTTGCACTACGGAATGGCAAATTCCTTGACTTCATGGTCATGCATCCCCCACATACCTTGGAGGAAGCTTTGGACGCCTCGGATAAATACATTCGAGCCGAAGAATGGAACAAGACAAAATCCCAGTCCCAATCCGGGGTGGGAAAGCAAAAGGACAAGTGTCCAAAGGCCAAGGGCCGAGGAGAGGGAAGGCGAAAGCCTCAGAACCGTCCTCGCCGCCTGAGCCGAAGAAATATAGGACCCCCTATACAGGGAGGTACGATTCTTACACTCCTCTCGCTCTTCCTCGTGCTAAAATCTACAGCACAACCAAAGACGAGGGGAGGTTCAAGAAACCAAGGCCACTCCCACCGTGGCATCAGCAAAAGGGCAAGGACCGATGGTGCGAGTTCCATGAATCTACTGGACATCGCACCGAGGACTGCCTTCAGTTGAAAGATCAGATCGAGGATCTGGTTCAGAAGGGGTACTTGAAAAAGTATCTCGCGGATCGCCGCAAAGAGAAAAAACCCGAAAGGGATCCTTTGCAAGATCTAGATTTCTCCCGAAAAAGGACAAGCAGCAAGGCAAAGAGACTCTTGATATCCTTGCCATTTCCGGGGGAACCTCTCGGAATGCACTAAAACGCTAGCTTAGGGGCTTGACCCATCAAGTGAATCATACAGACATTCGAGCGTCTTAGTATCCGATGCCGAACATTCTGTTCATAGCCGAAGACTGGTAGGGGGTGGTACACCCCCATGATGACCCGTTAATAATTGTGACGGGCATCGCAAACCACAACGTCTGGCGAACTCTCGTCGACGGTGGTAGCGGGGCGAATACCCTCTTTCGGGGAGCATTCGACCAGCTGAGATTGGAGACCAAGCACCTGACTCCAGTACCCTTCCCGGTATCTGGGTTCAATGGCTCTTCGTCATATCCCGATGGGAAGATTCTTCTTCCTGTCACCATTGGCAAATGCCGAGCAGCATGGAACATCATGACCGAATTCTTGGTCGTAGATGTCCCCTCTCTGTATAACGTGATCATGGGGAGACCCCTCATTCACGACATTCGAGGTTGTCTCAACGTACCACCAAATAATGATCTATGTTTCGGACGAGGGACACTCCGAAAAAATTCAAGGCAGCCAAAAGGAGGCCCGAAGATGCAACCACCTCAAACCATCCAAAAGTCTCCGCGACGATCGGGATGATGAGGAGGAAAAAGAAAAGGACTGTTGCATAAAAAGGCCTAAAGGCTTAAGTGCTTCGAGCCAAGGAACCCCAGCAAAAGAAAAATCTTTGGGGAAGAAAAAGGTTGATTCCTCATCTGAGCCGAAAGACTCAGACCATCGGCCAAAGTCTGGGAAGCCTACTAATATTGACAGCAGGCCTGATCAAGAAGAGTCTGGTGCCAAAGCCATGGAACTGGACAATCAGACCGAGTCAATAGAGTTGACCAAAGGGAATTTTGAAAGGTGCGTCAGCATTGGACTAGGACTTGATCCAAATGTTCGTGTTGAACTAATTCAACTCCTTCGGGACAACAAAGATGTGTTCGCTTTCTCGGCAGGAGACACGCCCGGGATTGATTCGAACCTCATCTCTCATAAGCTTAATGTCGACCCTACATGTCGACCAATTAAGCAAAAGAAGCGGATTACTCCACTCAAAAGAACCAAGACATCGCAGCTGAAGTCAAAAAACTTCTAGATGCAGGTTTTATTGAACCTTGTCAGTATCCAGAATGGTTGGCCAATGTGGTGATGGTTCAGAAGGCAAATGGCACATGGAGAATGTGCGTTGACTTCACAGATCTAAATAGGGCCTGTCCGAAGGACTTTTATCCCTTGCCGAGGATCGATCAGCTAGTCGACTCGACGAGTGAGCATGCCCTGCTTAGTTTTATGGACGCATTCTTGGGGTATCATCAGATCTTCATGCACCCCGACGACCGCGCAAAAACGACCTTCGTTACAAGCGCTGGGGTGTACAACTATAAAATGATGGCCTTCGGATTGAAAAATACGGGGGCAACTTATCAAAGGCTGGTTGATCAGGTCTTTGCCGAGCAAAATGGCCGTAACATGGAAGTCTATGCTGACGATTCTATCGTTAAAAGCAAAAAAGATACATACCATATCAAGGACCTGGCCGAAACCTTCGCCACCCTTAGACAACATCAAATGAAGCTGAATCCGAAGAAGTGTGTCTCCGGCGTGAAGTTAGGCAAGTTTCTCGGCTTCATGGTCAGCAAAAGGGGGATTGATGCCAATCCTGCCAAAGTTCAAGCAGCTTTGGATCTTCCTGAGCCGAAAACAAAGAGGGACGTTCAACGTCTCACTAGTAGAATGGCTGCCCTTTCCAGGTTCATCTCTAGAGCCTCAGACAAGGGGTTGCCTTTCTTCAAAGCGCTAAAACTCCCAAAATCAAAAGAGCTCATCTGGGAAGACGAGCAAAAAGAGGCCTTTAAGCAACTCCATGAGCACCTAGCTCAACTCCCAACACTGGCAAGACCAGTTGAAGGAGAAACCTTGTACTTATATGTGGCGGTCAGTCCAGCTACTATAAGCGCGGTGTTGCTAAGGGAAGAAGAAAAAGTTCAACAACCGATCTATTTTGTTAGTCACACTCTAACAGATGCCGAGACACAGTACCCCCTACTCGAAAAAGTTGCATACGCAGTAGTGGTAGCCGCTTGGAAGTTGAGGCCCTACTTTGGTTCCCATCAAATAGTAGTCTTAACTGATCAGCCGCTGGAAAAAGTCCTCGGCAAAGTAGAAAAATCTGGTAGACTAGCAAAGTGGGCTTTCGAGCTCACTGAGTTCAGTATTAGCTACCAGCCGAGGACAGCTATCAAGGCTCAAGCCTTAGCAGACTTCCTAGCCGAGTGTTCTTATCAAGAGACACTAGACGAGGAAAAGAAAATCTGGATTGTTTTCACAGATGGATCCTCCACCGCGAATGGTTCGGGGCAGGGGTCGTGATAACCTCTCTCGAAGGCAAATCCTTTGAATATGCACAAAAATTCTCATTCAAGGCTTCAAACAGCGAAGCTAAGTATGAAGTGACAATTGTTGGTTTAAAGCGGTGCATAGTATTGGAGGCCGAGCATGTCTGTTTAAAGACAAACTCCCAGCTTGTCGCAAATCAGATCCGAGGTGAATATGAGGCCAAAGAGCCCTCAATGATTGCTTACCGCGCAAAGATCAAAACTGTCATTGCGAAGCTGAGAACTTTTGAAGTCGAGCTGATCCCAAGGGGTCAGAACGCACAAGCCGACGCACTCTCCAAACTTGCAAGTTCAACTCTAACGGAGCTGAACCGATCTGTATATGTGGAAGTGCGCCGAGAAAAAAGTGCGGACCAAGAACTTGAGGTTTGCTGCGTCGCACACGAGCTGAGCTGGATGGACCCCATCCTAGCTTACAAACTTCGGGGAGAATTTCCCGAAGACGGGAACTTAGCCTCTAAGATGAAGAGAATCAGCTCAAGGTTCATCATCTTCAGAGGGGAGCTCGTGAAAAAGTCCTTCTCAGCCTCACTATTGAAATGCGTGGGCCCAACAGATGCTGATTACATCCTTCGAGAAATTCATCTCGGCATCTACGGAAACCTCTTAGGGGGAAGAACCTTAGCCCATAAAGCACTAAGGGCCGGATATTATTGGCCAACCATGATCACAGATGCTAAGGAGCTGGTCAGAAAATGCGAAAAATGTCAAAAGTTCGCACCAGTCATCCATCGGCCATCGCGAGATCTTCAGCCAATCCTGAATCCTCTTCCGTTTTCTCAATGGGGACTGGAAATTTTGGGACCATTTCCCGATGCTCCATACCAAAAGAGATGGCTGATAGTTGGCATAGACTATTTCAGCAAATGGATCGAAGCCAAGGCAGCTTCGGACATTACAAAGCAAACCGTCAGAAAATTTATCTGGCAGAACATCATCACTCGCTTCAGGCTTCTGAAGGTTTTTGTCTTCGATCATGGGAGGCAATTTGATAATTTGCCGTTGAAGCGGTAAACAGATCAGTTCGGCATTAAATTGGCATATTTTGCAGTTTGTCATCTGCAGAGTAATGGTCAAGCCGAAGCTGCAAATAAACAAATCCTCAACGCTCTCAAGAAGAGAGTTGAAGATCAAAAGTCCAAGTGGATAGAGGAACTTCCAGGAACTCTATGGTCACTTCGGACAACAGAAAAAGAGGCAACGGGGCATTCACCTTTTGAGCTGGTGTATGGATCTGAAGCCGTCCTTCCAGTTGAAATTCGCTCAGAAAGTCTACGAGTAAATCTCTTCTGAGCCGAAGAAAATGAGCAACTCATGAAAGAGTCCCTCGACTTCTTAGATGAGATGAGAGATCCACCTTGAGATAAAATGGCTGCATACAAGTAGAGAATCAGCAAATTTTACAACCGAAGAGTGCATGCATGACTTCTCAAAGTTGGGGATCTTGTTCTTCGGAATGCTGCTGCAGTGAAAAAAGGCCACATTCATGGGAAACTCTTAGCCACTTGGGAGGGACCCTACGAAATATATGATGAGCTTCAACCAGGAACATACTGACTTTGGCAGTTGGATGGTATTGAGTTGAAAAATCACTAGAATGCCGATGTACTTATGAAATACCATGTGTAAAGCGCTTCGGGGAAGAACAATCTATGTAAGTACATCTTTCTTATTAATGAAAGGATTTTGAGCCACCATTTATTCAAATTCAGCAAGTTTCTATTTTTTCTGTCTTCAATGGTTTTTGAAAAAATTCAAGGTTTTCGTTCGGTGCTTCCCGAAGTATTGCCTAATGAGACCTTGTACTTTGGCAAGCCGTAAAACCTGCCAAGACGAGGATAAATGATAAACCCCCGAAGTATTGCCTAATGAGGCCTTGTACTTCGGATGAATCAGTTCTTCCGGGAAAAGAGGCCATAGGCGCATCCGAAACATTGCCTAAAAAATAGGAACTAATAAAGCCCCGAAGTATTGCCTAATGAAGCATTGTACTTCGGATGAGTCAGTTCCGGATGATGATTGCACTTCCTAAGTATTGGCTAATGAAGCATTGTACTTCGGATAGATCATTGCCCTGGCATCGTGTTTCAGATAGTTGTTCCCTCGGATGAATTATAAGGTCAAGATATAGTGTTCTCGGAGTCTAAAGCTTCTGAACAGCGAAATCAGATCCCTCAAAAACAAAATAAAAGAGAAAAGAAAAATGAGCAAAAACTTTAAAAGTCTAGATTATTACAAAAATTTTGCCAAGGAAAAATCCTCGGCTACATCAAAAAGTCGAAGCAATCACCTCAAAAACTTGAAGATCTCATCTTCAGATTTCTAGGGGGGGCAAGAGGCACTCAGCTAGCCAGTTTCGAGTCGAAGCTTAGTACTTGGAAAAATTTCACTAGTTGAAAAATCTAGGTAGAAGGAGCAAGGCAAATGGAATGAAAGCAGAACAGTGCACTCGTTGTAAATTTTGAAGTTCTCAACCAAGAGAATCTCCAAGCCGAGGTTCAAGACTTAGAGAAAATTTGAAGAAATTCAAAGAAACAACTAAGTAAAGAAAACAGGGCAATGGAAGAGAAAAGCTGAGAAAAACTTCAAATTCATTGAAATTGAGGGTTTCAATGTCAAGCACAACGAAATCTTAAGTCGGTAGCCGCCCACAAGCGGAAAACACAGCTGCCAAAACTAGTAAAAATACTTAAAAAATAAGCAAAAATAAGTTTGTACAATGCATGGCGAGCTAAAGCAAAAGAAAGGCAAAAAAGCAGATGCGGCATATATATCATTCAAGCGCATGATGACCCGCAAGATTCTGCAGATGACTGCCCGAGTTCCTATGCTTCGGCGTTGGCCGGATCCGCACTTGGAGCCTTGGAAGTTTTGGCACCAGTAGAGGACGAGCCAGGCTGAGCAGTATCTTGCTCCTCCCTTGCAACCTCTTCTTCTTCTCGGGCCTCAGCTTCAGCTAGGCGAGCAAGGCAAGCGAGCTCAGCTTCGTGAGCAGTAAGTAGGTTGGGATGGTTAGGAATCATTGACCATTCTTCGACCACATCCCAATTGATGCCTGGATCAGCATGAAAGGCCAGGCGCCGAGCAACTTTGAAGCCGTTGTCAAAACCCTCATCATATTGATCTTGGGTGTAGATTCGGACCTTCAGCAATTAAGTTTTCGGCAGCCTTAAGATCTGCCTTAGCCTTTGCAGCCTCATCTATTTGAACCTCAAGCTGGCTTTGGACTCCTTTTAATTCAGTCTTAGCAGTGGAGAGATTAGAGTCCTTGGCCTTCAACTGATCGCTGAGCCGCTGAACTTCAGCCTCAAGATCAACCTGCTTCATTCTGAATTCTTCGACCATTATCTGCTGAACTTCTGCCTCTTGTTGCGTTTTTTCTTCTATCCGAGCCTTGAAGCTTAGAATATCAATAGCCCTATATTCCTGGATTAAGGCGTGGCCCTCTTCAATCCAAGGAAAAATGGTTTGCTCGATCTCTCGGCAGAAGTTTCGGAAGCTGTCGCCACCTCATCCATCCTGGATTGGCCCTCTGCAGATTCCTCCTCTGCCTTCTTGCTCTTCAGTTCGGCTAGCCGGGCTCGGTGATCAGCCTCCTCGGCTTTATTTTTCAGCTCCTCATTCAAACCCGCAACCATGACGTGGCTATGAACGGCCTACAAGGTTCAAAAACAAGTTAGCCGAGGAAAAGGACTTAAGCAAAAATTGAGCGAAATGTCTTAAGAGAAAACAAGCTTAATGAAAAGGAAGCAAAAGCACTTAAACAGAAAAGTTTAGGTAAGAAAAAGCTATCTGCATTAGTAGCTTATGGTTCTCAGCAAAAGGGACTGGCACCCTAACAAGAGGCTCAAACCCCATATCCGAAGACTGAAAAGTCCAGAAAGAGTTTCCAGCAGAAGTTGAAGGAACGTCGAAGTTCTTTGGCTCTTCAACTCTTTCATCGGCCCCTTTGAAGTCTTCGGGCCTCCCATCAAGGATTTGAACATCATCATCCTCGGGCTGCACAAGTAGTGCATCAGCCTCTTTCTGAACCTCATCAGCGAAAGGTTCAGCCAGGTGCCGAGAAGACGGAGAAGAATGTGTGATGGTAGGAGTCCTTTGCTGAACTTCTTCCTCCCTGTTTTCAGGAGGAGGAGGAGTTTTCTCTTTGGCCACCTCGGCCTGGTCCTCATCCAGCCGAGGTCTTTTAGTTGGGGGCTCAACAACCGGGAATTGTCCCTGATTTACTACTGCCCTTCTTCTCCTTTAGCCAGCCATTACTTCGGCCGAAAAATCGTCTGAAGAAGATGAGTCTTTATCAGCCTCTCTCTTGTCTCCTTCTCCTTCGTCAGACTGCAGCAGAAGAGACAGGGAGGCAAGGAGTGATATCAGTATCATTTATAAAAAAAAAAAAAAAAAAACTCCAAGCCGAAGCTTAGTTCTTAGAAAAATTTCACAAGTTGAAAAACCTAAGTGATAAGTCTATTTTATATATATATTTATTCCCCGTCCTAATGGTCATAATTGTGTTTATTTGAGTTCTACGGAGCTACTTTTGTTACTAATATGCGCTTTCTAGTGTTTTTGTAGAGTTGGTATTATTTTATAGGAAATTACGGATTTGGAGCATTTTCCTGGATTTATTGGAGCCACTACGAGCATTGGAGTATGATCGCATTCATATGACCACATTCCGAAGCCCAAGACCGGTTGGAGTCATCAAATCGGTGATTAAGGGCGCGACGAAGAAGAAGAGTCCGGGGCAATGGGCCATGTATTAAGAACCTAAAGAGGAAATGCGAATTGGGCTAAGAAACGGCCCAATTGAAGAAGTCCAAGCTTGCCCAGGAGCTCGCCCGACAGAGCGAGCCCTCGCCTGAAGGCGCGCCCGGCAGGGCGAGGAAGAAGGAAGAGAGTAGCTGCTCGCCCGGCAGGGCGAGATGGCGCCCGACCGGGCGCGTGTTTCCGAGTTCGTTTATTATTTTTTTTAATTTTCGTTTTAGCTTAGGTTTTCTTAGTTTAATATAAATACGCTTTTGTTAAGCGAGTTTGGGACCTTCTTTTCTTTTCTCTCTCTCTCTCTCTCTCTCTCTCTACTTTTCTCATTAGTTTAATTTCTTAGTTTTTAGTTTTAAGCTTTTAGTTAATACTCTTGATCCCTCTCAACACTTTTAGTTTATGCAATTCTTTACTTCCGTCTACTTTGGTAACGATTTCTTCCCCTTTTATTTTCAGTAATTTAATTGCTTTCTTCAATTGCCTTGCTTAGTTTAGATTTAAATATGCACGAGTAGTTTTATTTCTAGGGTTTGTGGGGATCCATAAATAATATGAAGGGGTAATTTATTATTGTTGATTGTCAATGTTTTGGTTGATTTTGATTTAATGCTATGTAATTAGATTTGTGCAGGTTTAATTGTATGAGTTATGCAATATTGATTCGAGATTTGAGAGATGAGAATTGATGTTTAGGCTTAGTTTCAATAGGTAGATTAATTTATAAATGGTTAGGTCAAGATTCGAGAGGTGCGATATAACACCGGTAGATTAATTCTGTGATTGTAATACGTAGAGAACGCCCTTTATGATCTGATTAATCTATGCATTGATGATTGATTATTATGTTTTACCCTAGAATATTAATTATTGGTGAACCTATACCCTAGGCCTTTAATTATTGTTTCCCTCCCTTATTTAATTTGCTTTAGTTTAGTTATTAGTTTAATTCTCACAAAAACAATCTGGTTACTTGGTAATTTAGATTATATTAATTAATTAGGAAAAGAAAGACCTGTTTCTCTGTGGATTCGACCCTACTTCCCTATCTATATTAGTTAGTGGTTTTGGGAATTACTTTTGATTAGGCGATACGACTTGAGCCTGTCAAAATTTGGCGCCGTTGCCGTGGAAACGGTTTTATTTTTATTTCTAATTGTTTGTGTAGTCTTGATTATTTTCTTTAGTCTTAGTGAATGCAAGTTCTTTGGGACAGTTACTCATATTTGTCTTTTTAGTTATATGTTTATGCCCAGGAGTTCTAGATCAGGTTACATCCCATTCTATCCTGAAATCGAACGTTCTTTTCATAAGTAGAAGAATCTTTTTAGACAGGTACGAGCTACTTCCGTGGGTATTACACCTTTGGAACCCCCATCTGATTCTAGCGATACAGAAGTTTCTTTAAAACCAGAATCAGAGATGACAGCTCAACCACCTCGCAAGCTCAGCGATTATTCGCAGCCGTCCCTCGCAGATTTTCCACACCTTGCTCCCGCACCAAATCTCGAGGGAGTATAATTCGAGATTAAACCCCAGTTCATTACTATGATTGAAAGGAAGCAATTCAACGGAGCTAAGGGTGAAGATCTAAATCTGCACATCTTAGATTTTTGCCAATATTGCAACACCATTAGACAAGCCGGGGTCACGCAGGACCAAATCAGGGAGATTCTTTTTCCCTTCTCTTTATGTGGTAAAGCTAAATTATGGTACAATGGACTGAATAGAACTGCACTTGGTATTACTGACTGGGAAACTCTTATTTTGAATTTCTATAACAAATACTACCCTGCAGAGAGAACAACTTTATTAAGGAGTAAAATCCTAAATTTTTCCCAAGAAGCGGATGAGTCTTTATATGAAGCTTGGGAAAGATTCAATGATTTGCAGAGAGAATGCCCTCATCATGGGCTAGCACAATGGCAGATAATCCAAGCCTTCTACAACGGGATTGGATATAATTCAAGAATGATTTTGGACTCTGCAGCTAACGGAAGATTTATGAATTTAGATGTGAATATAGCAAGCAATGTTGTTGAAGAGATGCTATTCATAATTCCCAATATGGGAATCCCAGGGGATTTGTGAATAAGGGAAAGCACCAAGTCGATTCTATATCCTTTTTGCAAGCACAATTGACTGTTATTAGCCATAAACTAGACAATATTAATAATTCTAATTCATATTCCGTTGCTAACGTTTCTGCTATTAGTACTAACTCTGCAATTAATTGTGAAAATTGTGGTCTTGTAGGTCATTGGGCTTAGGAATGTACCAGTTTGCTTGAGAAAATTAATGCTTTTCAGGCTTATAAGCAAACTAGTCCATACTCTAACACCTATAACGCAGGGTTGAAAAATAACCAGAATTTGTCGTACAACAGTACGAATGTGCCTAACCCCCCACCACAGGTACAACAACCGCGACAGAGGTACTACCAACCTCCACATCAGAGACCACAACAGACTGTTACTCCTCCCCCTAATTTTGGTTTATCAGAAATCAGAACGATGTTAGTAAATATGCAAAAACAGATGCAGGTTAGAGATACGCAAATTGACTCGATCCTAGCACATAATAAAATCATGGATAATCAAATTGCGCAACTTTCTTCTAGTCTGCAAGATCGCCAGCAGGGAGCCTTACCATCACAGCCGGTGCAACCCACAGATCACGTGAATGCAATTACGTTGAGAAGTGGTTCAAAATACGATGGGCCTTCTATGCCTAAAGATGATGAACCTATTATTACAAAAATTGCTAACTCTGATTCTGTTACACCAAATCTTGTTGTTACTAACCCTACAGGGCCCCAGAGTAAAACTAACTCTTTTGATAATAAATTGCAGGGTAAAACTCAAGACAAGAGTGGAGATGTACAGCTATCAAACTACCATTTCCTAATAGACATCTCAAGAGTAAGTTAGATAAGCAGTTGGGTAAGTTTCTGGAAGTTGTCAAGAATTTGTAGGTGACGGTTCCTTTCACAGATTTAATTACTCAAGTTCCTGCATACTCTAAATTCATGAAATAAATCTTGACCAGAAAAAGATCTATTAGCGAGGTAGAGACTGTTGCTTTTACTGAGGAATGTAGTGCTATACTACAGAATAAATCTCCACCTAAGCTAAAAGATCCGGGTAGTTTTTCTATTCCCTGTCATATTGGTAATCTGATGATCGATAAAGCTTTATGTGATTTGGGTGCTAGTGTAAGTGTTATGCCATTATCTGTGAGCTCTAAATTGAATATGGGTAATTTAAAAGCTACCAATATTACTCTACAAATGGCCGATCGTTCTCTTAAATATCCTTTAGGTGTTTTAGAAGATGTTCCTATTAGAGTAGGTAGATTTTATATACCTGTTGATTTTGTTGTCCTTGATATGGAGGAAGATTTGCAAATTCCGATTATTTTGGGTAGACCATTCCTTCATACTGTAGGGGCAATAATAGATGTAAGTGGTAACTTACATTATGTGTAGGGGATGAAAATATTATTTTTAATCTGCATGATGCCCCTAAAAGCCCCATGTTGGAAGAAAAGTGCTATAGTATTGATGTGGTTGATGTAAATTTTTTTTTCTAATAAGCCCCAAGCTCTCGTTAGAGATCCCTTGGAGGCGGTATTTTGTGTCACATCTTCCACAGGAAAAGCCACTACATGGAAGGATGAAGTGGATGCTATAAAAAGAGCTCTAAATTGTGTAGGGCTTGGGTTTGAAGATGAACAAGTGGATAAAAAGGAGCAACTTGAAGAAAATCGGACTCCAAGTGCTATAGCGCGCTCGACCGGGCGAGAACCCGCCCGACCGGGCGCGGGAGGAAGTCCGTATACGAGCAATTTCGCCCGACCGGGCGAGATGGCACCCAACCGGGCGCGAGAGAAAAGAGGATCTTTGCCCAAAATTCACCCGACCGGGCGCGAGAAAATTCGCCCGACCGGGCGAAGAGCCACCCGACCGGGCGCGTGAGCGGGACAGCAAAACGGGCAACTTCAAGACGCCATAACTTTTGCGATTCTTAACGAAATTTTGCGTGTGACCTATCGTTGGAAAGCTCTTCAAGTCTACTTTCCAATGCATTTAGAACCACTGAATTATCATTTGTATAAAAAAAGTTATGAACAAAATAGTGAGCCTGACTCATTTTTACCTCTTTTCCTACTAACATTTTGTTTCTTTCTTGCCCAGAATTGTACCAAGGTGATGAATTGCAATGCTTGGGATGGTGGTGGATACAAGTTTGATGATAAGGGGTAGTCGCCTGGGTTACTTTCTTCCCTTTGAGCCAATGAGGACATTGTCTGGTTTGGCTTGGGGGGAATTTCTTGTATATATAGGTTTTCTTTCTTTCCTTTTTCTTTTTATTTTCTTTGGTGTGCTTAGTTTAGTTTTTTTTATTATTGCTTTGTAGTTTAGTTTTTATTTTTCTTTCTAAAAATAATAATAAAAAAATACAAAAAATACGATCCAATGAATTATGAGTCATGCTTCCTTGTGCCCCATACATGAAAATTTTTCGAAATTGTTTTGATCTTGGTATATGATGATGAGTATTGTGGATAGGTTAGCCATGATTTGATGTTTGATTGCTTGGATGCCCTAATATGAGTCAATTTTGTCCAACTATTTGTGGATTTGGTGCTTGGATAGTTGATTTGGTTAGGAATTGTGTGTTAGTTCCTGATATGTCAATGAAGTTGAGTATTGGTTTTTAACTATGAGTAATATTTGTATGACTCATTATTATGCACATTGAGGATGACGAAGGCATTTGTTCTCTTAGGTAGCCTTCAGATGATATTAGATACTTTTGTTCCCTTCTTGCTACCCATGTTGTTGCCTTGACTTTTTTATTGTTTATTTAGCCACATTACAAGCCTATTTAAGCCCCATTGGTTACTAGTCCCAAGCTTGGCTTGGGGGAGCTAACAGTTAGTGAGGTGAGGGAGTTGTAGTGTGCACATAATTTACACAATGTGGGTGAATATGAGAAGTTATTAATTTGTTCTTTCGATATTGTGATTGGAAGAATGGAAAAATTATGTTCAAAGTTGAAAATTCCAATGTGAGGATAAAAGGACCAGACCTTCGCCTTTTCCAGCTCGAAAAGGCCAGACAAGTCACTAAAAAACTCAACAGCCGAGTTTCGGTGAGAGAACATGAGATTCCTAACAGATCTGGAACGATAGTTAGAGGGGGGGACTTAAACCCCATATCCGAAGACTGGAAAGTCCGGAAAGAGTTTCCAGCAGAAGTTGAAGGAACGTCGAAGTTCTTTGGCTCTTCAACTCTTTCATCAGCCCCTTTGAAGTCTTCGGGCCTCCCACCAAGGATTTGAACATCATCATCCTCGGGCTGCACAAGTAGTGCGTTAGCATCTTTCTGAACCTCATCAGCGAAAGGTTCAGCCAGGTGCCGAGAAGACGGAGAAGAATGTGTGATGGGAGGAGTCCTTTGCTGAACTTCTTCCTCCCTGTTTTCAGGAGGAGGAGGAGTTTTCTCTTTGGCCACCTCGGCCTGGTCCTCATCGAACCGAGGTCTTTTAGTTGGGGGCTCAGCAACCGGGAATTGTCTCGGATTTACTACTGCCCTTCTTCTCCTTTGGCCAGCCATTACTTCAGCTGAAGAATCATCTAAAGAAGATGAGTCTTTATCAGCCTCTCTCTTGTCTCCTTCTCCTTCGTCAGACTGCAGCAGAAGAGACTGGGGGCAAGGAGTGATATCAGTATCATAAAAAAAAAAAAAAAAAACTCCAAGCCGAAGCTTAGTACTTAGAAGAATTTCACAAGTTGAAAAACCTAAGTGATAAGTCTATTTTATATATATATTTATTCCCCGTCCTAATGGTCGTAATTGTGTTTATTTGAGTTCTACGGAGCTACTTTTGTTACTAATATGCGTTTTCTAGTGTTTTTGTAGAGTTGGTATTATTTTATAGGAAATTGCGGATTTGGAGCATTTTCCTGGATTTATTGGAGCCACTACGAGCATTGGAGTATGATCGCATTCATATGACCACATTCCGAAGCCCAGGGCCGGTTGGAGTCATCAAATCGGTGATTAAGGGCGCGACGAAAAAGAAGAGTCCGGGGCAATGGGCCATGTATTCAGAACCTAAAGAGGAAATGCGAATTGGGCTAAGAAACGGCCCAATTGAAGAAGTCCAAGATTGCCCGGGAGCTCGCCCGACAGGGCGAGCCCTCGCTTGAAGGCGCGCCCGGCAGGGCGAGGAAGAAGGAAGAGAGTAGCTGCTCGCCCGGCAGGGCGAGATGGCGCCCGACCGGGCGCGTGTTCCTGAGTCGTTTATTATTTTTTTTAATCTTCGTTTTAGCTTAGGTTTTCTTAGTAATATAAATACGCTTTTGTTAAGCGAGTTTGGGACCTTCTTTTCTTTTCTCTTTCTCTCTCTCTCTCTACTTTTCTCATTAGTTTAATTTCTTAGTTTTTAGTTTTAAGCTTTTAGTTAATACTCTTGATCCCTCTCAACACTTTTAGTTTATGCAATTCTTTACTTCGTCTACTTTGGTAACGATTTCTTCCCCTTTTATTTTCAGTAATTTAATTGCTTTCTTCAATTGCCTTGCTTAGTTTAAATTTAATTATGTGCGAGTAGTTTTATTTGTAGGGTTTGTGGGGATCCATAAATAATATGAAAGGGTAATTTATTATTGTTGATTGTCAGTGTTTTGGTTGATTTTGATTTAATGTTATGCAATTAGATTTGCGCAGGTTTAATTGTATGAGTTATGCAATATTGATTCGAGATTTGAGAGATGAGAATTGATGTTTAGGGTTAGTTTCAATAGGCAGATTAATTTATAAATGGTTAGGTCAAGATTCGAGAGGTGCGATATAATACCGGTAGATTAATTCTGTGATTGTAATACGTAGAGAACGACCTTTATGATCTGATTAATCTATGCATTGATGATTGATTATTATGTTTTACCCTAGAATATTATTTATTGGTGAACCTATACCCTAAGCCTTTTATTATTGTTTCCCTCCCTCATTTAATTTGCTTTAGTTTAGTTATTAGTTTAATTCTCACAAAAACAATCTGGTTACTTGATGATTTAGATTATATTAATTAATTAGGAATAGAAAGACCTGTTTCTCTGTGGATTCGACCCTACTTCCTTATCTATATTAGTTAGTGGTTTTAGGAATTACTTTTGATTAGGCGATACGACTTGAGCCTGTCACTAAGTAGAAGGAGCAAGGCAGCTGAAGCTTAGTACTTAGAAAAATTTCATAAGTTGAAAAATCTAAGTAGAATGAGCAAAGCATGGAGTAAAAGAAAATAGAAAAAAGGCTAAGGCTCACCGAAGTCTTCAACAGTTGCTCATCCTCGGCACTGAGCGCTTAAGATTCAGCAACAAAATTTTGCGACTAAGCACTTTGCGTAGGAGCTCTGCCAAAGATTCCAGCCCGTACACTAGCAGCAGCAACAACAGCTTGTTCTTCTGGACCCAGTAAGAAAAGTGGGTCCCTTTTCAAGAACCAAGGTTTTTGCTTTGAATACTCAGTTGGCTTGACTATCTCAAGCGTTGACGGGCGTAGTGAAGGGGCCCTAGCCGAAGGATCGATTATAATTGGGGCACTCCTCGTCACTTACCGAGCAGCGTTGATGACGAGTCTATTGTATTTGAGGCCGCATTCCCTTCGTGCAGCTTTGAAAAACCAAAAGAAAAAAGGTTATTCTGCATGAAGGAGAAGCCAATAAAAACAGAAAGAAAAATAAAAAAGAGAAGCAAAGGCCTTCGGCCCTAGCCGAACTTCTTACCATTCTGGTACTTTCGGCTGAGGCCGACAGCAGCGAGTATCTTCTCCTTGAAGATATAGTGGTAGCAGGGCAGCCAAATCTCCAGCACATAGGCCATTCGACCAGTGCCCCCTGGGTTCTTCTTTTTGCCGAAGAGAGTCAGCAATTCTTTCTCTTCGGTTGAGAACTCATCCGAGCCGATGAATTTCATTTTAGGGTCTAGCATTCTCAGATGCCTTGGCCCCCAAAAAAAATTCGGATGGTCCTCCTCGGCAGGAGCTCGAATCCGTATCCAATGGCCCCTCCAATCTTTATCGGATGTGTCATTCGGCCAAGTGGTCAAGTACTGATAAGTGTTATTTAGGACACATTTTAGGGCCTTTTTCTCCCTTAGTTTTAGGTTTATTTCGGTGTTTCTTTGTTATTTCTGTTACTTTTAGTCTTGTTTTAGTTATCTTTGTCTTAGTTTATGGTTTTAGGCCTTAGTTGTGAATAATATGCTTTTTGCTCGGTTTCAAGCTTGATTTGCGTGTTATTCTATGTGTTCTTTCACTCTTTTCTCTCTTGGTCTATTTGTGTAGGTGCTTGACGCTTTCTTCAATGCTTATACCCAAGAAAAGGCGAGAAAGTTCAATAGAAGAAGCTTGAAGCTAAGAAAGAAGCTAAGAAGCTCGAGGGAAGAAAGCTTGAAGCTCGTAAAAGGCCTTCAACCGAGTCTTGTTCACTCTTTCAGCCATAACTTTTGATCTACACATTGGATTAAGGAGATTCAAACTGCATTGGAAACTAGACTCAAAGAGTTTTCCAACGGTAGGTTGCACACCCCAAGAGGCCTCCTAGAAAAGAAGTTATGGCTGTTTGAATCTGCAAGACACTGCCAGGCTGCGCAGCCGCCGCGGGCGCGGCTAATGGTGAAGCGGGCGCGGCCCTCTGTTCTTCCCAGCTGTTGCAACTTTCTGGAGATGCCTCAGAGAAGCCTTGCCGCGGGCGCGGCCATGCCCGCCGCGGGCGCGGGTTTCCAGGTCTTTTTCGAGCTTAATTTCCGGATTTCTTTCTTTCTCTTCTTGTAATATAAATAGAGGACTTCTTAGACTTCCTTGAGAGGGAGTTTTTACATTTTCTCTCTCCTCTAAATAGGATTAGGCTTAGATTATGATTTTATCTCTCTAGTTTAGGAGTAGTTTTAGAGAGAGAAAGCTTGGATTTCAATGGAGATTTGGGAGGTTGAAGAATCAACTTTGTGGATTCTCTTCTCATCAATTCAATAACGTTTTCTAACTTTCGCTCACCTTTATTGCTTTGTTTAATTCTTGTTTTTTTTTTAATTCATTGTTGATTAGAGTAGTTAATTAGTTTGGTTGTTTGATTCTTACTTTAATTCTAGTTTTATCTTGTTTTCCATGTTCATCTTTATTATGTTTGCTTAGTTTTGGTTCTAGGGAAATGGATGAAGGTTAGGTTGATGGATTGAGTGATTGGTTGTGATTAGTATGCAATTGATTCTGATTATTGTGTTTAGATGATGCTTACATTGACTAGAATCTTTTTAGCTAATTGATTCTAGGTTCTTCATTGTTCTTGCAATCAATTATGCAAAAGTGAGTTGATTGAGAGTCTAGATTCTTCCATACCTTTTCTAGGCTAGTTGCGCGGGAGTGAATTAGTTTAGTAGGATAATTAACATGCTTAATTGCGCGGGAGGTGAGCTGAGCGTGTTGATCGTTCCTAATTGAGATCATGATCATCTAATTGTGACTTGTCATTGAATTCATTAATGTAATTGGATTCCCCTTTCCCTAGTACCTTGTTAATTGCTTTAAGTAGTGTTTTAGTTGTTTCTCTCTCTATCTCACAACCTTCCTACTAGTTTAATTACCTCAAATTAATACACTTAGTCCTTGTGGTTCGACCCTAGCTTGCCACTATCTAGTGTGAACTTGATAGAGTTAGGTTAGGAATATAAATTGTAAATTTGATCTAGGATAGTAGACCAACGACCTAATTATCCGGCGATCAAATTTTTGGCGTCGTTGCCGGGGACTAAGGCGTTCATTAGTTTGTGTTGATTAGATTAGCTAGGTTCTTGTGTATAGTTTTGATTTTTGTTTGCTTTTCTTTGCTTTGTGTAAAAAAAATAAAAAAATGGCATGCTTATCTTTTCCTCAATTTGATGATGAACCCTTCTATGCTTACTTTGAAAGACTAGATGGCTTCCTTAGTTTTCATGGGTGTTCTCCTTGTGAAGCATGTGAAATAGCTTATATGGGTATGAATAAGTATACAAGGGGTATGGTTGAAAGTATGTTTAATGGTGAATTTTGTGCTTTGTCCTTGGATAATGATTAGAATTTCTTCGTTTGGTTTGCTAGGGATACTTGTGATAGGGATTCTCATGTTTCTAGTCGTGATGCAAATATTGAAAATTCTTCTAGTTTTTGCATGAAATCCCTTGATGTGCCTAATGCTCCTTATGAAGAACCTATTATGCATATTGACCCCTCCCCCCTATATGCTCATTGTGATGAGGTTTGTGCTAATTTTGATGATATGTAATTTGATTTTGATCATGAACCTCAACCCAATAACATTGATGCCCAAAGTCTTGCCCGAATACAATATCTCACCCAACAAGTCCAAGAGCTTCAAGAGGAACAAAAGTTGAGAGAAGTGAGACTTGCTCAAGTGATGAGTGCTAGAGTTGTTGGAAATGGATGCTAGGCACCTCACTTGGAGTGTGAGAGTGATTTTGAGGATGATATGGGCCAAGGGTGTAAAGGTGAGGGGAGATTTTCTTGTGATGAGAGGATTTTTGAGGATTTTGATCCTTTTCATTCAGCTTTTGAGCTTGAGCGCCTTCCTTCTCCTTATTCACCCACTTTAAGAGCTTCCCTTGGTGAGGACGTGAGTGGGCCATCTTCAATATTGGATGAAGGAATTCATGAGGAGGATGATGATGAATTTGAGCAACCAAGAAAGATTGAGAGTCCCTTGGATGATGGTGGAGGAGTGGAGAATGAAGAAAATGTTGATTTTGTGGATTCCAATCCCCTTCCCCATCTTGATGAGTCTACCTTGCATGTTTGCGACCCTTCTATCTATGAGTATTTGGACTCCTTTGAGGTTATGACTAATGTGTTCATTGAAGGTGTAACGAAAAATCATAGCCTTTTGAGAGAGTTCATTGGCAATGCTTCATGGGAAAGGGATGTGTTTGAGAGAAACCTTTATCCTTTCATGCATGGTTTTGAGACTTTAGGCTTTGAGGATGTTGAGGGAATTGTTGTTCATCGTTGTGATAGAGAGGAAGATGTGGTTTCTCTTGGAGGTTGGATGTTTGAGGGAGATGGAGATCATGAGTGCTCTTCTTTTGAGGACTCTATGATTGATTTTTATGCTCTTATTGGTGATTTGAGGAATGGTGGTGAGGAAGAGTTCATAGGTGAGACCATTGCTCCTATTCCCTTTTCTCATGTCCCTTTTTCAAGAATATTTAACCATATCCCTTACTATCCTATGTCCCTCCCTTCTTTTGTCAAAGAGCCTATTGGGGACCCTCCTTCTATTGGTGATATTCAAGCCCCTCTCTCATCAATTATTGAAGAAAAGGGTGATTTTGCCACCCAAAAAGATTTTGAGGAGATTTTGCCTATTTATTCTTTTTCTTTTTCTTTTTCTTCTTTTTCTTATTTTCTTGATTTTTCTTTTGGTTTTTCTTCTTTCTTTTGGCATCTCCCTCCTCACTTGCGTGCAATAATCTTGTTGCACGTCCTCTTCCTGTCTTTTGCCTACTTGTTATCTTACGAAATGAGTAGCAGTGCATTTGACAAGCTCTTGCATTCGTTGCAATATTATTTACTAGACCGGTCAAGCTTGGACCTTAAGCAAGCCTTTCTCGGGAAGTAACCCGTGTTTTATTGATTTCATTTTCTTTTCTTTTTTAGTATAGATTTTCTCTCATGGAAATGTTTGTGTGCCCTTTGCTAGGTACATAACTCGATATACTTTAGTGCATTGGTGTTGGATCAAGAATCAAGGAAGTTTGACTCCTCTTTCCTACTATATGGTATATGAGGCATAGCTTTGGAGGAATTTGGCTTTGAAAGGTTAAATTGGGTCATTTGCGGGTATTTACAACCACCTATATCCGGTAATATCTTTCCTTGCCCTTTCTCTAATGGTTGGTGGCTTGAAGACCATGTGTTGGTTTGTTGGATTCATTTCTTTATTTTCCCCTCCCATGGACTCTATGGTTTATGATTTGAGTGTGTTGTCTCATTCAAGCTTAGGGGAGGGTATTGTCTCTTTCTATTCTTTCATGTTTGGTGGGATGTTGATTCATTTATGCCATGCGCAATTGTATATGCATTTCCATGTGCTTTATTTTGTAAAATCCAAAAAGATTTTTCTTTACATTCAAGGTAATTTTGGCAAATTGTGTTTTGTTAGTTCTTATTTTGGACATCCTATTTTGGGATTTGTGTCCTTGGATGTTTTTCTTCTTAAGTGGTGAATGTGTGCACGGTTTGAGAATGTCATTGGTTGATTCTAGGATACTATATGCTAAGGTAGCCGGTTTAAGAACTCTTGGAGTCCATGAAACCTTAGTTCATGGGAAAGTAGTAAGATGGAGTTTCTCTCTATAGTGGATGTGAAGCCTTTTAGTTGGTAATTGTTATTCATCCCTTGTGAGCTTCATTTATTCTAGCCTTCATCACCTTGTTGAGTGGCAATTTTGGATCCTTAGCTATGCATGTCTTAATCTTTGGTTTGACTTCTAGCTTCCCGAGACCGTGACCGAGCCACTCTAGGGGAGGACAAGGGCATTGTTCATTTTCCTTATCTTCTTTTTGTTTTGTTACAAATTTGGTTTTCTATTTTTCATTTGCCCCTCTTGCTAACCCTTTGAGCCTATTCCCTTTTCTTAATTATGAGCCGCACAAGCCTTATGACCTTTTGTTTCCCTAACCCTTAGTTTGGTGAAGCATTTTGGTTTGGGAGTTTATTTTGTGTTGTGTTGGTTTGAATGAAAATGTGAAAGTAATATGCCTTTGGACCAAGCAAGAAAGTAAATTGTATATATTGTGTGTAATAAAAGCAAATGCATTCAAGAAAAAGTCGTCCATAGTTAAAAAAGGCAAGGGCACCAAATAAGAGCTAAAAAAAAAAACAACAAAAATATTTTAGTTGGTTTCGTTTTCTTCCCTATTTTAAGCATTGAAGACAATGCTTCGTTCAAGCTTGGGGGGAGCGTTCCTTCGTTTTTGTTTATACTTTGTGTGTTGGTGTTGAATAAGCTTGGGAGAGATGGCATTATTGGTATTTTTGTTTGAGTTTTGGTGATAACTTGGTTATGGTGTTGAGAATTTGCCATTCTTATGCTTCACAATTAGGTATACCACCAATTTTCAAATTTTTGCCCCGCCTTGACCCCTAGCCTTACGTTACAACCAATAAAAGGCCCTTAGACCCTTGAGGGTTGAGTCAACATTGATGGAGGGAGATAGTCTTCAAACCTATGGAGAGAGTATGCATAGTTAAGATGTCGGGATGACCTTCTCATAATTTTCATTTCTTTGTCTTTTTCCGGTTCCTTCGAGGAATCATGGAAAGCTAGCTTAAGGGTTGATTTGAAGCTAGTGGAGAGAACGTGGCCCGATTGGTTGGAACGAGGGTGGATTGAGTCCTCATTAGTTCTCTATGCCTAGCATATTTTATGTTTCAATCAACCATTGACATCTTGGAACGTGCATACATTTGTCTATTTAGAAAGGTTTACATTCATTGGTGCTTGTTCCTATCTCTTGTCCAAATATGAACTTGTTTTTCTTTTTCTTTTTATTTCTCTTTTTCTTTTCTTTCTATTTCCTTGCCTTGGTTTTTGTCAAGAGTTCTGGGTTAAACTCTTAGGAAACCCTCACGAGAGCACACTCGTCCTCTAAAGCGATCTAGGGATTTAAAGGGCTTGTCTTTAGTTGCTAAAATTGACCGTGATTCCTATGAAAGTGAGTTAGTGTTCAATCTTATCTCCTTAAGTGTGTTAGTCTTGCTTGAATAAATCTTTCTCCTTTTCTCTTTTGTTTTTGTCTTGCTCGAGGACGAGCAAGAGTTAAGCTTGGGGGAATTTGATAAGTGTCATTTATGACACATTTTAGGGCGTTTTCTCCCTTAATTTTAGTTTATTTTGGTGTTTCTTTGTTATTTCTATTCCTTTTAGTCTTTTTGTAGTCATCTTTGTCTTAGTTTATGGTTTTAGGCCTTAGTTGTGAATAATATGCTTTTTGCTCGGTTTCTAGCTTGATTTGCGTGTTTTTTTTATGTGTTCTTTCACTCTTTTCTCTCTTGGTCTATTTGTGTAGGTTCTTGACGCTTTCTTTGATGCTTATAACCCGAGAAAAGGCAAGAAAGTTAAATAGAAGAAGCTTGAAGCTAAGAAAGAAGCTAAGAAGCTTGAGGCAAGAAAGCTTGAAGCTCGTAGAAGGCCTTAAACCGAGTCTTGCTCACTCTATCAGCTATAACTTTTGATCTACACATTGGATTGAGGCGATTAAAACTGCGTTTGAAACTAGACTTGAAGAGCTTTCTAACGATAGGTTGCACACCCCAAGAGGCCTCTTAGAACAGAAGTTATGGTCGTTTGAATCTGCAAGACATTGCCAGGCTGCGCAGCCGCCGCGGGCGCAGCTAATGGTGCCGCGGGTGAGGCTATTTGTGCCACGGGCGCGGCCCTCTGTTCTTCCCAGCTGTTGCAACTTTCTGGAGATGCCTTGCAGAAGCCTTGCTGCGTGCGCGGCCAAGCCCGTCGCGGGCGCAGGTTTCTAAGTCTTTTTCGAGATTAATTTCCGGATTTCTTTATTTCTCTTCTTGTAATATAAATAGAGGACTTCTTAGACTTCCTTGAGAGGGGGTTTTTACATTTTCTCTCTAATTAGGATTAGGCTTAGATTATGATTTTCTCTCTCTAGTTTAGGAGTAGTTTTAGAGAGAGAAAGCTTGGATTTTAATGGAGATTTGGGAGGTTGAAGAAGCAACTTTGTGGATTCTTTTCTCATCTATTCAATGAGATTTTCTAACTTTATCTCACCTTTATTGATTTGTTTAATTCTTGTTTTTGTTTAATTCATTGTTGATTAGAGTAGTTAATTAGTTTGGTTGTTTGATTCTAGTTCAATGAAAGAGGGATTTGATTAACTTGGAAAATTTTGATACCTTGAACGGTATGACATTTTCAAAGTTAATCAAATCATAATAATGATTGCCGCTGGACTAGACAGATGTTGACTCTTTATTGCTTTTAGCCCCACTATGCTGATAGCTCTAGATCAGGCGGACTGTCGACCATCGAGCAGGGGGTAAGCGCTCAATATTATCCAGCCATTGGCCTCTTTAGGTTGTTCTTAATGAAAGGAATGGTGTCCTTCCAACAAGTGTATTATTCCGATAGAGGGTTCAGAATTATCGGAAAGCTAATTCTTCAGTAAGGTCAAGTGATCGGAATGTCTAGGTGGAGGCCGCTTCCGATCAGTAATATTAATGTTCAATTAATATTACAGCTTAATCTTAACTGAACCCTTTGGGTTGAACCCAATCGAACAACCGATCCGAGACGACGAATCAATCCGAAGGATATGATAAGTCGTCGGAGTTTTACGAACAAAGACGTCAGATATTGAGCTTAGAGCGTCGAGATCGAGCGTCGCAAGTCAAGTCGAATTTAGAATTCGACGAGACGCGAAATCAATCGAGTTACAAGTACGAGCCTAGCCGTAGCCTCGCATTGGCCTAGCCATGTGAGTGCTAGGCTAGGCAAGACCCATCGCAAGCCTAGCATGCTAGGCGTGCTAGGCCCATGCATGCTAGCTAGCCATCGTAAGCATCGCAACCTTGCGTATGTGCTAGCATGCCATGCGCCCAGCCATCGCAAGGCTAAGCCTTGCTAGCATGCTAGGCGCTTGCTGTCTCGCATAGCATCGCACAGCACCACGCACCAGCTAGCAGCGTGATGGGCTGTGCGTGTGTGTGCGTGTGCTTCGCTGAGCAGCGCCCAAGCACCATCGCACCAGCCAGCAGCTTGTTTTAATTGCTTTAGTTATCGGGGCAGGTCTTGGGGGGTTTCTTTCCGCGTAGTGAGGGTCACTACGAAACCTTACAGCGGTATCGGAGCCGCGCTCTTTTTAATTCTTGCAATTATTTATTAATTAAGGTGTTTTAAAGTAAGATTTAAATCTGGTTTTGTTTTTCTAATTGGATTAGAAGCTCGTTTTAATTAATTTTTAAAACTCGTATTTTTCTCGTTTTGGCTGTCGAACCCAGATTTTTGCTCAAAAATTGTGTTTTTTGGGTGGAATCGACATTCTGAGTCAGATTCAACCCTCTTTGAGAACTGTCCAGAAGCCAAATTCGAACCCAAAACCCATTTTTTGGGGGTTTTTTCGTTTTCAACGAAAGTTTTAAATCTTTTAAGCCTTGATTAATGCAAGCATTTCAAGGGTAGATTAAATGCATTATTGGATCCCTAATCTACTGCAATTTAAATCTCTTTTAAGCATGATTATGGAGTTATAATATGATCTTAAGTTGATATGTTCTTTTTCACATAAACTTGATTTTCACAATTATGCAAATAAATTGCATTAATGTGTGAATACTTGTTGTGAATATGTAATTTTAAGTTCCTAGTATGTTAAAGATCTAATCTTTAAATGTTTAATTGATTGGAACTTTAACCCTAAATTCCATGTAGAACTAATTTTGGATTTTTCATATTTGGTTGATTAAAATCCTTGGAGTTCAAATGCTTGTGAGTAAATTTTGATTAATCTTTATATTGGAAGATGTCATCTTGTTATTTTACACAAGTATAAAAGTTGGAAATTTTTTTATCATTAGATGGTTATTTTATTTTTCCAATTCCCATTTGTCAAATCCATTATTAATTTGCATATTGGCTAAATTAATTATGGACATAGCTCATTCAAATTAATGCATCAAGTTAGACCTAAAATTGATTCAAAGAATGGTTCTTGAATAATTTAGGCTTGTGCACCATTAAAATTGAATTTAATTCAGTTAGACTTATTTTATTTTTATATTTCCTCAAATTGATTCTCAAAAAAAATTTAGAATTAATTTATGTCACACATAAATCGGGATTAAAATCCCGAGAGAAATGCACGTAAATCGAGGCAAGAACACCCAAGCATCACCAAGGCTAGCCGGGCTGCCCACGCAGCCCATATGTGGCTGCCTTTGGTGCGCATGGTGGTGTTCTCACCTCGAAGCGTTGCGGGAGTGTGACAAGGGAATGGATGCGCAAGGGCTGTGCTTGTGGCATGTGGTGCGTGGCTGGTGGGATGCTCGCAAGGCTGGTGGGATGCTCGCAACGCTGGTGGGCAACAAGGCAGGGAGCCCCAAGCAAGCCCAGCCACGCCAGCCAGCATGTAGCATGCGTAGCGTGCTGCGATGCGTGCTTGTGCTGGCAAGTGCAGCAGTGCCTTGCTAGGCATGCTGCCAGCGCACAAGTAGCCCAGCGATAGCTAGGTGCCTAGCATGCCTAGGCCCATGGCTAGGATGTTAGGCACTGGGATTCAAGAAGTCTGATTTTCGATGCAAGGGCTATATGTGTTTTGCAAAAATTTTGCCGTTTTAAATTATTTATGTAATTATTTTAACGAGGTTAGACCTCGATATTTCCGGCTTTTGCAAAATTTTTGATTTTGACAAATTATGGGTTATGCCAACTTAATTAATCGAATTGATTAAGTATGGATGCGGAATTTAGTGGGAGCTTAGTTGATTACGTGAGCAAATTGCATTTTAGAAATAATGGATTAAACAACTTTGACTAGTTTTAATTAGGCGCGTTAATCGAATTAACCACCTAAGGTTAGTTACTAGTTTTGCGTGTTTAATTGTGTATTTCATAATATGCATGGGCCATTCACAAATAGTGAATGGGTGAATGGAAGATTGTTTTCAAAACAGGTTATTAAAAGAGGCAACTAGTAGGGCCCGACTAGGATAGAAAATACGGACTGCGTTCCGTTATGTATTTTTGTAAATCTAAATACGGTCTGCAAATCGTTAAGTACTTTTGTACTTTAGATTAATCTTAGTCGTACTAGCTAGTTATTTTATTTTGGCCAAGATTTCTCAAGACGGCGTTTCGATGAAGACGAGCCAAGATGAAGACCCTTGAAGATTAGAAGATTTCAAGGGGTCATGCTAGTTGCCAAATGCATCAATTTTTGCCTTATATATATTATTGTTATATATGTATATCAATGTTAGATGCATGTCTAGGATTTCAAATGTTGCGGTGATTAATTAAGTTCACTCAAATCAACCAACATAGAAACCCTAGGTCCCTTAAAATATTGAGCTAAAATTTGCCGTTCCAAGAACAACAGTTACCGAATTAATGCGCGTATGTGATGGGCTACGCCAAAGCGAGGCATCACTACTTCCCTAGGGACGTAAGGTATACTAGGTATACAATATGTCTTGGTTAAGCTCAACGATATCAGTAAGGAGTCCATAGATGTCGTGGCAAAAGAGATAAAATGTCATGGAAGCATTAGATGCGACGTTTTATTAAACCAAGATTAGCTTACAGCTATTAGTAATTGGATTGCTTACCCTAAGATATTAAGTGTTAAGACAAGCCAAAGCACGCTTAATCACTTTCTGATTTTTGGGATCTTGGAATCGTTTTATTCTCGCCTAAAAGGGACAATTTTTAATGCGTGAATAAGACGCATAATAAGATTGAAAGTTTACCTGTATGATTTGAATTTCAAACTTATTATGATCTTGATAAATGGTTAAACTTTGCGCTTATATATTAGTAGAAGTCTTAATCAAATTATATTGTTTCCATTGATTGGTTAAAGGAAATCTTTTGAGAATGGTTCTCAAAATGGAAAGGTATTTCAAAATACAACCTCTCATAATTGACTTTTATGACTAAAGTCCGAAGATGGTTGGATATCATGTTTTCAAAATACTAGGTAGTTTTGATAAACATGAAATATTGAGTTGAAAAACTCAAAATTGTCAATAGTTGACAACCAACATATCTTTTCGCTTCATAAACAAATGAGTAGGACTCATTGATGTAGCAATTCAAGTACGAATTGAAAGAAAAGATGGAACTTTGTTTCACGGCGCATTAGATGCTTAATTATGCCTAACAAAGTGTAAAAGTCAAGACACTTAAAGAAATGACTCTTAAAGTTATGAGATGGCATATGATAAGAAATATAGGAAACAAGGAAAAAAAGAAAGGAATAAGGTTCCTTTTCTACCCTTGAGTTCATGTTATTATGATCAACTTAGCAATTCGCTATCTTCATAAGTATTGGATACTGCTTGAGTGTTCCACTTTGAAAGTAACCTCAAACTTATTGAAGACAAGCTAAGTTATTGACTAACAAGCTTAGAATGAAGCAAGTAATGCTACATCAATTGTAAGGTCACTTGTTTTGTTTAAAGTCCTTTTAAGCCAAGGCTGGAACTAACAATGGTCATTGTGTTCCATAATCAGCAAACGATCCGTTAACACACGGAAAGACTCACATTCAATAAAAGAGCAATAGTTGCGGATTTTATTTGAATAGCATGGTTGTCTAACCCATGAGTCAATAATGCTTGATTATAAACAAACATTTCCCTGACATGAAAACTCAAAAGTTCAAGTCATGAACATGATTTATGTTCCAAGCCCTTTAGCAATGTCACTAACAACAAGAACGTACTCAAGGCTCTATTAGATAGAATCTTGATAGATGATCGATTTGGAATCGTTCTAAGACAAGAAAGTCTTACTTGTTGAAGTCGACAAACAAAGGAGCTATTGTGCTTGGTATAGACAATTGACTCCGGAAGCTAAAAGGAATTTTTACTTCAATGTCTCACAAGAATTTGCAAGAATATGGCTATATTCATCAAATGTGAGCAAACTGGACCTTGAGTAGCTCAAATATTCAGTGAAGTATAGAATCGACTTGGCAAGATATCACAACGTCTAGCTAGATTAGATCGAGCGATGTTTACTTGAGCCAAGTGTGATCACATCAAACTTATGAAATTGAAAATTCATAATTAGCTCCACAAAGATCATAATGTTTCTTGACGGAGACCTCGATGCCATTTGGAAATGACTCGAATGATGATGGATCACATCCCTTCCTATAAAGTTCTTAAAGATATGCACAAATGACTAAATGTTACACTAAACAAAAGTGTCGAAGCTAAGAAAGGACACCATATTCAGTTATGGATAGAAATAGTTTCTAGCGTCTTTTCAAGTATATGTCTAGGGCTCTTAGCTCAGTGGGAGTTCATTGACTCAGTGGGAGCTAAGTGGCTCAATAAGGGCTAAGATATCTCGAGAAAGAGCTAATTGTTTGTTTCACAACGAACTTTTACCCAAAGACAATATACATGTCTCTTTGTAAGTATTCAAGTGAGACTACGAGCATTACCTCCACAACCTAATTGAGAACATAGTATTTGTTGCTCTAAATGGTGTCTATCTGGAAAGTAACACATTTCCAAAACGACAAGTGAGAGGAAAATAAACTCGATGACCATCGAGATTAGCAACAAACTAGAATTGAGAATCTCCGAAGACTTTAGAAGGGCTTCATGAGAATGATTGATCAAGAATACTCAAAGGACTTTACAAGTGCCTTAAATGAGAATTCAATACTCACAAAACTTTAGAAGTGGTGGAGTAAGATCAATATACTCAAAGGGCTTTAAAAGCACCTTGAAACTCAGTGTTTGATGCAATTACCCCGTATAGGTATATAATTCACCAAAGGCTTGGATTGAATCCTATAAATTTCTATTAAGTTAGAAATAAACCTAAGACTACAAGCATACTATTCACCATTGGATGGTGAGGGAATAGTGTCTTGTAAATTAGCTACGACAAATCCAAATTCCGAATAATGGTTAGAGGCCATAAAATCCGAAATAGACTCCATGTTTGTAAATCATGTTTGGAACTTGATTCATTTGCGTGAAGGGTGATAGACCTATCAATCGCAAATAAGTTTTCAAGGAGAAAACTGACAAATGTGGAAATGCATAAGCATACAAAGCTAGATTGGTTGAAAAGGATACAATTAATTCACGGTGTTGATTTTAATGAAAACCTATTAACCAATCGGAACGCTCAAGTCTTTTCGTGATTGTTCTAGCAACATTGCGCATATGAAATATGGCAAAAATACGAAACCGCCTTCCTAAAATTGGATTTTGGAAGAGACTATGGAAATAGTCTAAGGGTTTTGTAATTCTAAATAATGCTAGATTTGAAAGCAAGCTCAAGAAATTCATTGTGGGATTAAATGAAGCATTGCATGAAGGAATTGGAACATGTATTCTCATAAAGTCAATAAAAGGTTTGGCTAATGAAGAATCATAGAAATTCTTATAAACAAGAAGTTTAGTGGGAGCAAGAGTCAATCTTGCATGGTCCAAACAAGTAGTTTATGAACTCTATTATGAAATGACTATCAAATGCTAAATGCTTAGATTTGAAAGGATTTTCGACAATGGACCAAGCAAAAGGCGACACTTAGTACATATGGGAATTAAGATCTATTGGATAGACTTAACGAAATGTTTATACGAGTAGTGGAATTTACCGTGTTAAACATGAAGGACTTGAAAAGGCTTTCGTCCCATATGTATAAAACTAAGTAAATGATTGAACTAAGTATGAGCTGGGCAAATACTAAGTCAAACAAGAAAGACTCTAGTAGAGACTTTCAACCATATCACATAGCAAACAGTTTAGCAAGACTCAGTGAAACTGAATGAGCTAAAAGGTCACATGAATGGAACATATTGGGAATAATTCTGCAATTAAAACCATCATGTATGCTATAGTATGGAGTCGTCACTCAACTTACATGCTTGGAGCATGAGAAGTATGAAATACCAATCAATCTAAAATCTAAGTGATAAATCGTTAGATTGTGGTCAAGAAAATCCAAAGTACTTTGATAAGTAAAAGGGGATAAGTTCTTGACGCATAGAAACAATTGTAATTTGAGAATTGATGTTGCAAGCACATCCTTAGCAAGGATTAGATCCTTAACAAGGAAGCCATTTATAAGCACGAGCTAGAATGCGTCGTGGTTTTAGAATGGTAACATGGACGCGGATCCATGTATAATGTGCAGAAATTTAAGGTAAATTTCCATAATCACAAGTGATTAGGGTCTCCCAAATCATTGTGAATAGTTCGGAATAAAATCCGAGCAAAGCAACATCAGAATGTCTACTGAAATATACGTTGAGAATATTGTTGCCTGGAAGGCAATAATAAGAAAGTGTTCAATGGAAAGTTCGTTGTCGAACATTTATTATAGGTTGTCAAGTTGAAAGATCTCAAGTCGTGAAAATGAGTGGGAGCCATCACTTGGACAATAAATCCTAAATCACATATGATCCATATCACTCTCAAAATCTTATTGTCTTATTACGAAATTGTTCGATAATGAAGATGCTAAGATTTGCAAAGTAATAGTGGCTAAACCTATGCAATATGTGAACGACAACATTCGCAATTGCATGAAAGAAATCAAGTATATTAAGTATGGATGTGATTTCTATAAATGTTTAATGAAGAGTATTACTCTTGAAACATTTGAAGAAAGCCATTTATCATAAGATGAAACGTTTAAGAGTTTCATGGTGGAATTAAAATTTTACTAATAAAATTCCACAAACTATTTGATTGTGGTTTAGAATCAAATAATGAGTCCATTCGATTTGTGAAAATATTCAAAATAGGGTATCAAGACCATGTCTTGGATAAAGAAACACCTGTTAAGTGAACATTGAATATTTAAATCGAAAATTATCCCTAATCGAGGTCATTTAACTGATGGACGATTAATGACCACTGGAGATTAGTGTGTAGTGTGATTTACAGCACCATTTCTTGTGTTGCAAGGACATAGTAGTCATAAATCATTTGCACAGGTGCTAGTTTGGAACTGCACTGGATCGACCTATGAGAGTACTTTAAGAGATTCATAATTGTCATAAGTACATTTCTCATTATAACTATCGGAACCTCTTTCCTCGACCATGAGTATTGTGAAGTTCTCTTGCTTGAGTACTAGTCATTTTTGATATTGTCAAACGTCTGCCGTAACTGGGGATTATAACGGCAACAATCAGGCGACTAGGTCCTCTTAGTAAGGGAAGCTTACAATACAAGACTGGGAATGTCCCCCTATTAACAATAGGGAATGTGTCTTTGTTGTTTGCAAGCTGCTCGAAGAGCGAGACTGTGAAAATGCATGGCCGTGCTCAGATGGATTTTAGAAATCATCTGCTTATTGACAGTCGAACTCGGAGATCGAGAAACACTTCTGAACGTAATAAGGATGACAATGAATCTTACCTTATAGTTCACAAAGAAACATTAAGCGACATAGGAAATGGGCTATACACTATGTGCACACTTGTCCGGAAGGACAAGTGGGAGATAGAAAGGAATGGTGTCCTTCCAACAAGTGTATTATTCCGATAGAGGGTTCAGAATTATCGGAAATCTAATTCTTCAGTAAGGTCAAGTGATCGGAATGTCTAGGTGGAGGCCGCTTCCGATCAGTAATATTAATGTTCAATTAATATTACAACCTAATCTTAACTGAACCCTTCGGGTTGAACCCAATCGAACAACCGATCCGAGACGACGAATCAATCTGAAGGATATGATAAGTCGTCGGAGTTTTACGAACAAAGACGTCGGATATCAAGCTTAGAGCGTCGAGATCGAGCGTCGCAAGTCAATTCAAGTCGAATTTAGAATTCGACGAGACGTGAAATCAATCGAGTTACAAGTACGAGCCTAGCCGTAGCCTCGCATTGGCCTAGCCATGTGAGTGCTAGGCTAGGCAAGACCCATCGCAAGCCTAGCATGCTAGGCGTGCTAGGCCCATGCATGCTAGCTAGCTATCGCAAGCATCGCAGCCTTACGTATGTGCTAGCATGCCATGCGCCCAGCCATCGCAAGGCTAAGCCTTGCTAGCATGCTAGGCGATGGTTGTCTCGCATAGCATTGCACAGCACCACGCACCAGCCAACAGCGTGATGGGCTGTGCGTGTGTGTGCGTGTGCTTCGCTGAGCAGCGCCCAAGCACCATCGCACCATAGCAGCATGTTCATGTGAGTGTGCGTGGCTGGCACAGCGCCATGCACCATCGCTGCATGTGCGTGTGCGTGTGCATCACTAGCACAGCACCAAGCAGCAGTGCGTGTGCGTAGCAATGCAGCGCCCAGCATGCGTGGCTCGCTAGCAGCACGCATGCTGGCAGTGGGTGGGATGCTTGCTAGCTGGCTGCACTATGCGACAGCACTGCTGGCTTGGAAGCACAGCCAAGGCGCCAGGCGCCAGCAAGGTTGCCTTGGCTGCCAAGGCTGGCTGGCAGCCAGCAATTCCAGTCACATGGAGGTTTCGGTTGAGTGTGTGGGGACCAAGGATTGTGGCCATTGCCTTGGGCACTAAGGCTATGGCCCCCCCCCCCTCTTGGAATGGTCTTCACCTAATCACTCTTCCTCCATTTGCCACATGTAACTCATTGATTGCTTTGCATTTTTATTTTGTTTTGATTAAAATAAAATAGTGGAAAAATGCAATTCTCCCACATTGATGGGAGAAGGGAGAATCAAGTCTCCTTTCCCTATAAATACCCAAGTTTTGGGTTTGGGAAAAACAACTTGAGTAGAACTCAATGAGGCATCTCCCATTAGGTGAGAAAACCTCTAAGTTCGTAAAACTCCAGTTTTTATTTGGTCGGGTCCCGACTAACCTTCGGGACTTGGATCGTTCGGGTCGGGTTTGTGGGTACGAGCCGTTGGAGGTGTTCACACTAGTGACGCTCGAGCTTTCAAAGTAAGAGCTCGATTTGTGAGCGAAGCACGCATCGAGGGTATAACTTATTTCTCTCTCCTTTTAATTATTGCTTAATTATGTTTATGCTTGTTTTAATTGCTTTAGTTATCGGGGCGGGTCTTGAGGGGTTTCTTTCTGCGTAGTGAGGGTCACTACGAAACCTTACACTTAATGGGAACAACACTTAGCTGCTAACTTTTTGGACTTAGCTTATGTCTGCTCATGTTTGGAGCAGACGTTTTAAATATAATCCGGGCATTGGCCTCATAGAGTTGTTCTAAAAGGAACAACCCTAAGACGCTAAGTTTTTTACTTAGCTTATATCCTCAAATTTAGCCAACGGTATTGCTTTTGAGTAACAGCAGGTGGCATCTGACCAAGATAGTAACTGGGTACCGCTGATATTTAACAGCCGGCAGTGTTGTTATCTTAGTCTCATTTGATCAATTCAAACGGCTGCGAACTTGCCTTTATTGACAGTCGGTAGGGCCATTTGTTTCAAGTTTATAGAGCAATGTGCCATCCGAATGGGAGATGCTCTCTACGACGAATTCACCCAAATGGGCGTCGCCGGATGCCTCCTCATGTTGGTGTTGGGTTTCGTAGCGTCCAACGCTACGCGGAAGAGAAACCCGCCCACGACCTGCCCCAATAATTAAAGCCATAAAGCATGCATGAACATAATTAAACAATAATTAAGAGAAGGGAGAAAGAAGTAATACCCTTAAAGCGTGCTTCGCTCGTAAACCGAGCTCTTACTTCGAAGCTTAAAGCCTCACAAGCGGGACGGCCTCCAACGGCTCGTACCCACGACCCGACCTAAACGATCTTTGTCTCGAGGGTTAGTCGAGACTTGACCAAATATAAAACTAGAGTTTTATGAACTTAAAGGTTTTCTCAATAATAAGAGATGCCTTTTTGAGTTCCACTCAAGTTGATTTCCAAATGCCCAATCATGGGGTATTTATAGGGAAATGCCACTTGCACTCCCATTCATGATCAATGTGGGATCTTGTGCATTTTCTACTAATTTATTTAAATCAAAAATAAATTATAAAACAATGCAATCAACAATCAACAAGTGGCATGAGGAGAGGAGAGGTTAGGTGAGGACTATAACCAAAGGGGGGACCATTGCCTTGCTCCCCAAGGGAAGCCTCCAAGCTTTGGTCCCCACTCCTCCAAACTGGCAACAAGGACAAGGCATGGCTGGCAGCCTGCCTTGGCTGCCAAGGCTGCCAGCTAGCGCCTGGCACCAAGGCTGGGCAGCCAGCTAGCCAACATGCCCCTGCCAGCACGCCCCAGCACATGCGTGCTGCTAGCGAGCCACGCATGTTGCTGGGCGCATAGCAATGCTGGGCATTGCCTAGCGTAGTGCTGGCCCTAGGCATACGCACGCACAGCCCAGCGAGCTTGCTGGCTGGTGCGTAGCGCTGTGCCATGCTACCTCATGCATGCGCCTAGCAAGGTACGCATGCTGGGCGCCAGTGCTAGCAATGCCTGACCTTGCGATAGCACCTAGGCACGCCATGCATGCGTGTGCGCTATTGCTAGCAATGCACGCACACACGAACACCCATGGTGCTGCGATGGTGCTGTGCTAGCGATGCACGCACACACGCACACACGCACACCCATGGTGCTGCGATGGTGCTGTGCTAGCGATGCACGCACACACGCACGCACATGGTGCTGCGATGGTGCTGTGCTAGCGATGCACGCACACACGCACACCCATGGTGCTGTGCTAGCTTGAGCTAGCCTAGCAACCACATGGCTAGGCCAATGTGATGCTACGGCTTTGCTCGAACTTGTTGCTTGTTGATTTTGCGATTCTTGGTCTCGACGCCCTAGGCTCGATATCCGACGTCTGTGTTCGTAAGACTCTAGTGACTCATCAAATCCTTCAGATTGATTCGTCGGTTCGGATCGACAGTTCGTTTGGGTTCGACCCGAAGGGTTCAGTCAAGACAAAGCTGTAATATTAATTGTTCACTAATATTACAGATCGGAAGCGGCCTCCACCCAGGCATTCCGATCACTTGATCTCACTGAAGAATTAGCTTCCTGATAATTCTGAACCCTCTATCAGAATAATACACTTGTTGGAAGGACACCATTCCTTTTAGTTGGAGTAGACGGATTGTTTAATTTAATAAGATCATCCGGCCATTGGCCTTGATTTGATCACTCCGGCCATTGGCCTCAATTTGATCATCTGGCCATTGGCCTTATTTTGATCATCCGGCCATTGGCCTTATTTTGATCATTCCGGTCATAGGCCTCAATTTGATCATCCGGCCATTGGCCTCAATTTGGTTGTTTCTAAAGAAACAACATTGCCGCTAAGTTGTTTAGACTTAGCTTATATCTACTCATGTTGGAGAAGATGGATGATTTTAATTTTGCCGCCTGCACATTGCACAGGCGGTGGTTCTTCTTAAACCAGTTCAACATACTTTTAGACCTTTTTCGGTCGGTATGCTGCCCTTGAGGGAGATTTAAACCAATATTAAATGTTTTCAAAAAATCAAGTAGGATGCGGTATTGAAAACTAATCAATAATATTAAGCACACAATACTCATACTGAGTTATTAGAATGGTACCTTCCGATGGAGGATTTTTGTCAATATGCTGGACGATATTGAGATGCCTCCGGCTTAATTCATAATACCAAGCTCTTCAAATGGTGACAGGCGGCCATGAGACGTTGAGTAACTGAGCTCGAGAAACGAATTTGCTCTCGGCTTATACAGGCGGCTCTCTATTGAGATGCCTCCTGCCTTGAATAATACTCATGCCTCCTTTTTCTTGAATATGCTTTATAAATGAAAGAGGTTGGCTAGCCGAATCAGTAGGCGTAATTCAATCAGTTGCTTAATAGGTACCCAGGCGCGATGATGGCACAACGGTTGATTTAGAGAGTATGCAACCACAGGCAGCTTCAATGGTGCGACACATGCGCCACTCATCTGGTCAGTGCATGGCTCAGCTTGATATTGCAGCCATTTTTATTTTTTTATTATTTTTTTTGAATCATAATAATGATGAACACTTGTGCTGGCAACATTTATACATGAGGCAAGACTTCATGCAATATACATGCGGCAGACTTCAAACTCTACCAACATAGAAAGGCGTCCAGCCCTACACTCGGTCATTACCCATGGCATTTCATGAGGTTGCATTGACCCATATACATGCGGTAATAATCAAGCCATACATACGGCCAATCTATTAGCTTCGAAGCGACGCTTGAAGCCACGCTTGTGCTTACACTCGGAGGCCGCCTCATGATAAGGTCGGCTGTTTCAAAAGCTCAGCTTCAAAGACTAGTGATAATGCCATTAAGGGTCGGCTGCTCATTGGTCATTGCACCCACAGCCGGCTTCAATGGTGTAGCAAGAGTATCACCCAACCGGACAGCTCATGGCTCAAACCACATACATACAGGCGGCTTAGCAAGGATGCACCCACAGCCGGCTTCACTGGTGATTAAAGCTGGCTGGCTGCTTGGGACCATTATTTTTTTTAATGGTTTGATCAATGATTAAAATAATCACAATAATGACCAGCCATTTTCTAAATAATGATTTGATCAACGATTTGATCAATATTAAAATAATCATAATAATGACCAATCATTTTTTAAATAATGATTTGATCAATCCATTATTTTAATCAAAATGTTATCATAATACTCATGATAACCAAGCTACAAACGCAGCTCGCAACCATGCCGCTTGCTTTCATTCGCGTACACACAACCGACAATAATGCCGGATGTATGGTTAGTGCTGGCCATGGTTTTGAAACATGCACTCGCAACCGGACTCAATGGTGCAATACAAGTGCCCCCATCTGGTTTCCCGAGCTAGACTTCACCCACATACACACAGCCAGTGATGTGGTTAGAATTGACCGGCTGTGATGCGGTTGGGACTGTGCCGGCTGCTTCCACCAAATATCGTCTGCCATCTTGCGGGCCATAGAAGGTGCCGCTTTAACAATGCCAAATCATCGAGGCGTCGGCTTCTCAAATTCAAGCTCAAGCGTCCATGGCTTGCTTGAGAGTCTCCTACACACAACCGGTGAGAATGCCGCATGCTTGGCCGGATGCTGGGCTTGCTAGGAGCATCACATTGCTCACACTCAAAGCCGGCTGCTGCCTGCTGCTTTCATGGCTACTTTCCATTCATACAGCCGGCTCTTGATGCTGTCCTCCCTAAATACCGGCTGACCCCCTTGATAACCATAACATAAGTCTCACCCGTATACACAGCCGTATTATTCTTGCCGAATGCCTCTCGAGGTGATCGCGACGTTTGCAATGTATGCAAACACAGGCGGCTTGCAAACAAAAAATGGTTTAGGATCATTGCCGGATGTATACATTGGTTGGAGGCATTATATTATTCGAGCAACCACAGCCGGCTTGAATGGTGTAACATATACATGCTAATTTTAACTCAATCAGGAAGGATGCCGGCTGTATGCTTTTAGAATGACAAGCCATTCAGCTCGCATTTAAAGTTCGGCATTTTATGACCGAATGTTCATGCGACTATATCGATAACTGTTTGTAAGCTCAAATGCTCGACATTGAAATGCCGCTACTGCACTCACAACCGGTTTTGATTGGTGAAGCATAGAGCGACAGCAGCTACTGCACTCACAGCCGGACCTCTTCGTGCCGGATGCATGGTGGCTGGGATGGTGCCGCTTGTATCACCATCTCGCTGCGTTTTTCTTGCAGCTGCTATCACCAAATGCCGGCTGGAAGACCAACATGGAGGATGTCTGTGATCATGTACAACCTTGTACTCACAACCGGCTTCAATGGCCACCTCCTCCATGCGTTCAAATGCTGGATGCATAGTTAGAGCTGGTTATGGCATTATAACACGTACTTGCGGCCGGTTTCTATGTGCCACTCTTACATACAGCCGCCTGATTTATATTAGTTGGCCGGCTGCTTAGTGGCTGGGATAATGATGGTTGGGCCTATTGATAACAACATCGCAACGATCTCAAAGCTCATGCAAGATAATGTAGGTTGTAGCTTGTATTCCTAGCCGGATGCCGTGTTGCTAGCTAGGCATGGCCTTTGAGACATATACCCACAGCAAGCTTTATTAGAGTGGTACATGTGTCACTCATTCGGACATCATCTCACATACAGCCGATCTTAGCCTCATGTATTCATTGGCTGGAGGCGTCAAAGTTATTCGAGCTAAACCCCAGCCAGCTTCGCCTGGTCGCTTGACCCATGCCTCTTTGATACAGCCGCATGACCCCATTAACCACACCATAGAGCTGTAGCAACCACTGCACACACATCCGGATTATTCGTGCCGGATGCATGGTTAAAGCTGGCGCTTGGTTAAAGTTGGCCGGATGCTGGGTGGTTGTATTTTGGATGCCGGCTGTACCCAATGAGTGTAATGCTAGGTACATGTAGCTCGCCCCATATATACACAGCTGGTTGCTAGCTTAAGAAGCAAGAGAGGTGCCGCCTGGGTGCTCTTAAGATAAGAAGCCAACCGGATCAGGGCTTCCTCCATTATGCCACTTGTGGCTGACATTCAAACTTAGGCATTCAAAAGTGTCGCCTCTTCCATGCGTGATTATGCTGGCTGCCCCTCCTGAGTGCAATTGCATGCTCTTGTTAGGGGGAGTGCCGGTTGTATGGTATGCTTACAAGGGAGCTCGTGGTCGACTGTGTATTAATCAGACCCTGCTCACACGCATAGAAGGACCCATTGGACTTAGCATTGAGGCCGCCTATATATAGTTGGACTTAAAAGTATTTGAACTTCCTTTAGTCGGCTTAGCCAACGTTTGCATGCCAACATGCCCGAGCATGTCGGCTGACTAAGAGGCTGCTTGGTGGCACGATGCCGCCTGTCTAAGCATGGGACAAGTGTGCATGACCTCATGATGCCTGTAGCACTGGACCTTTGGCCTCATGGTGCTTGTTGAGCTTGATAGTTGGCTTGATGACGCCTGTATTACTTGGCGGTCTAGCGCTTTCGCACCAGAAGGTTATTTCTTTGAGAACACAAAAGGTTGTTCCCCAAGGTTTTTGCAGACGGAGCTGCTAGTCCTAATGGACATTTTTGTAGCCTGACCCCTGAAAAGGGGCCAGCTGCATGCATGGTGGTCCATACGGCATGTATGGCTGCTGAGGCACATACGGACCGGGTGGATAATATGAGAGTCGATTTAGACGAACATGCCGCTTGACTGACCCTCTCGGTTAGAATGTGAATACCCCATTGAGGTATTCTGACAGCTGTCTGAGTAGGTCGACGTGTAAGCCGACTCAGACATTTAGGATGAGGAGGAGGCATTTGGTCCTTGACTTCGACCGTAGGCCATTTCTTAGGAGCAGGTGGTACAGACTGCTGTGAAGCCATCTTAGTAGTACTCTCCCCACAGACGGCACCAAATGTTTTGGGGTTTTTTTTAGTGTACTGCGGAAGAGTTACAACACCAAGACTAACCTCCAGCTGCCTGTACCTGCAAAACAACGGAGACTCCCGGGGGTGGGAGTTCCGCCTCCGAAGATTAAGTTAGAACGTGTATAAGGAGTAAAATGCGGAATGTAAATGTGATCAGGCTCCTCTTTGGAGAGGAGTGATCTTCCGGCTGTCTGAGACAACCTCAATATCTGAGTGTTTTACTCTCTCAGTTGTGTGGATTGAATGTGTATTCAATATCCATCCCCCCTCAACTGATGTAAATGATCAGTATTTACAGAGTTTTTGGGAGAGGTGCCTCTTAGGTTATTTTAACCTAGCTTGATGGGCTTCTACAGTTTTACGGTTTTTAGGGTTATGGGCTTTGATCCCGTTTTCCCCTTTGAGATGACACGAGTCATGCTCTAGTTGGCTCATTGAGCGCTGAGCTTAGGGACACGTGTCGCATTAGCATAGGTCCTTTTGTCAGGGGTATTTTTACCCCAAACAATCTTTATTATGTTTGCTTAGTTTTGGTTCTAGAGAAATGGATGAAGGTTAGGTTGATAGATTGAGTGATTGGTTGTGATTAGTATGCAATCGATTCTTGATTATTGTGTTTGGATGATGCGTACATTGACTAGAATCTTTTTAGCTAATTGATTCTAGGTTCTTAATTGTGCTTGCAATCAATTGTGCGGAAGTGAGTTGATTGAGAGTCTAGATTCTTCCATACCTTTGCTAGGCTAGTTGCGCGGGAGTGAATTAGCTTAGTAGGATAATTAACATGCTTAATTGCATGGGAGGTGAGTCGAGTGTGTTAATCGTTCCTAATTGAGATCATGATCATCTAATTGTGACTTGTTATTGAATTCATTAATGTAATTGGATTCCCCTTTCCCTAGTACCTTGTTAATTGCTTTAAGTAATGTTTTAGTTGTTTCTCTCTCTATCTCACAACCTTCCTACTAGTTTAATAACCTCAAATTTATACACTTAGTCCTTGTGGTTCGACCCTAGCTTGCCACTATCTAGTGTGAACTTGATAGAGTTAGGTTAGGAATATAAATTGTAAATTTGATCTAAGATAGTAGACAAACGACCTAATTATCCGGCGATCAAATTTTTGGCGTTGTTGCCGGGGATTAAGGCGTTCATTAGTTTGTGTTGATTAGATTAGCTAGGTTCTTGTGTATAGTTTTGATTTTTGTTTGCTTTCCTTTTCTTTGTGTAAAAAAAAAATAAAAAAAATGGCATGCTTATCTTTTCCTCAATTTGATGATGAACCCTTCTATGCTTACTTTGAAAGACTAGATGGCTTCCTTAGTTTTCATGGGTGTTCTCTTTGGGAAGCATGTGAAATAGCTTATTGGGGTATGAATGAGTATACTAGGGGTATGGTTGAAAGTATGTTTAATGGTGAATTTTGTGCTTTGTCCTTGGATAATGCTTGGAATTTCTTCGTTTGGTTTGCTAGGGATACTTGTGATAGGGATTCTCATGTTTCTAGTCTTGATGCAAATATTGAAAATTCTTCTAGTTTTTGCATGAACTCCCTTGATGTGCCTAATGCTCCTTATGAAGAACCTATTATGCATGAAGAACCTATTATGCAGGTTTGTGCTAATTTTGATGATATGCAATTTGATTTTGATCATGAACCTCAACCCAATAACATTGATGCCCAAATTCTTGCCCGAATACAATATCTCACCCAACAAGTCCAAGAGCTTCAAGAGGAACAAAAGTTGAGAGAAGTGAGACTTGCCTAAGTGATGAGTGCTAGGGTTGTTGGAAATGGATGCGAGGCACCTCACTTGGAGTGTGAGAGTGGTTTTGAGGATGATATGAGCCAAGGGTGTAAAGGTGAGGGGAGATTATCTTGTGATGAGAGGATTTTTGAGGATTTTGATCCTTTTCATTCCCCTTTTGAGCTTGAGCGCCTTCCTTCCCCTTATTCACCCCCTTTGAGAGCTTCCCTTGGTGAGGATGTGAGTGGGCCATCTTCAATATTGGATGAAGGAATTCATGAGGAGGATGATGATGAATTTGATCAACCAAGAGAGATTGAGAGTCCCTTGGATGATGGTAGTGGAGTTGAGAATGAAGAAAATGTTGATTTTGTGGATTCCAACCCCCTTCCCCATCTTGATGAGTCTAACTTGCATGTTTGCGACCCTTCTATCTATGAGTATTTGGACTCCTTTGAGGTTATGACTAATGTGTTCATTGAAGGTGTAACGAAAAATCATAGCCTTTTGAGAGAGTTCATTGGCAATGCTTCATGGGAAAGGGATGCGTTTGAGAGAAACCTTTATCCTTTCATGCATGGTTTTGAGACTTTAGGCTTTGAGGATGTTGAGGGAGTTGTTTTTCATCGTTGTGATAGAGAGGAAGATGTGGTTTCTCTTGGAGGTTGGATGTTTGAGGGAGGTGGAGATCAAGAGTGTTCTTCTTTTGAGGACTCTATGATTTATTTATATGCTCTTATTGGTGATTTGAGGAATGGTGGTGAGGAAGAGTTCATAGGTGAGACCATTGCTCCTATTCCCTTTTCTCATGTCCCTTTCTCAAGAATATTTAATCATATCCCCTACTATCCTATGTCCCTCCCTTCTTTTGTCAAAGAGCCTATTGGGGACCCTCCTTCTATTGGTGATATTCAAGCCCCTCTCTCATCAATTATTGAAGAAAAGGGTGATTTTGCCACCCAAAAACATTTGAGGAGATTTTGCCTTTTTATTCTTTTTCTTCTTCTTCTTCTTTTTCTTATTTTCTTGATTTTTCTTTTAATTTTTCTTCTTTCTTTTGGCATCTCCCTCCTAACTTGCGTGCAATAATCTTGTTGCACGTCCTCCTCCCGTCATTTGCCTACTTGTTATCTTACGAAATGAGTAGTAGTGCATTTGACAAGCTCTTGCGTTCGTTGCAATATTATTTACTAGAGCGGTCAAGCTTGGACCTTAAGCAAGCCTTTCTCGGGAAGTAACCCGTGTTTTAGCTTTCATTTTCTTTTCTTTTTTAGTATAGATTTTCTCTCATGAAAATGTTTGTGTGCCCTTTGCTAGGTACATAACTTGATATACTTTAGTGCATTGGTGTTGGATCAAGAATCAAGGAAGTTTGACTCCTCTTTCCTAGTATATGGTATATGAGGAATAGCTTTGGAGGAATTTGGCTTTGAAAGGTTAAATTGGGTCATTTGCAGGTATTTACACCTACCTATATCCGGTAATATCTTTCTTTGCCCTTTCTCTAATGGTTGGTGGCTTGAAGATAATGTGTTCGTTTGTTGGATTCATTTCTTTCTTTTCCCCTCCCATGGACTCTATGGTTTATGATTTGAGGGTATTGTCTCATTCAAGCTTAGGGGAGGGTATTGTCTCTTTCTATTCTTTCATGTTTGGTGGGATGTTGATTCATTTATGCCATGCGCAATTGTATATGCATTTCCATGTGCTTTATTTTGTAAAATCCAAAAAGATTTTTCTTTACATTCAAGGTAATTTTGGCAAATTGTGTTTTGTTAGTTCTTATTTTGGACATCCTATTTTGGGATTTGTGTCCTTGGATGTTTTTCTTCCTAAGTGGTGAATGTGTGCACGGTTTGAGAATGTCATTGGTTGATTCTAGGATACTATATGCTAAGGTAGCCGGTTTAAGAACTCTTGGAGTCCATGAAACCTTAGTTGATAAGAAAGTGGTAAGATGGAGTTGCTCTCTATTGTGGATGTGAAGCCCTTTAGTTGGTAATTGTTATTCATCCCTTGTGAGCTTCATTTATTCTAGCCTTCATCACCTTGTTGAGTGGCAATTTTGGATCCTTAGCTATGCATGTCTTAATCTTTGGTTTGACTTCTAGCTTCCCGAGACCGTGACCGAGCCACTCTAGGGGAGGACAAGGGCATTGTTTATTTTCCTTATCTTCTTTTTGTTTTGTTACAAATTTGGTTTTCTATTTTGCATTTGCCCCTCTTGCTAACCCTTTGAGCCTATTCCCTTTTCTTAATTATGAGCCGCATTACAAGCCTTATGACCTTTCGTTTCCCTAACCCTAAGTTTGGTGAAGCATTTTGGTTTGGGAGTTTATTTTGTGTTGTGTTGGTTTGAATGAAAATGTGTAAGTAATATGCCTTTGGACCAAGCAAGAAAGTAAATTATATATATTGCGTGTAATAAAAGAAAATGCATTCAAGAAAAAGCCGTCCGTAGTTAAAAAAAGGCAAGGACAGCAAATAAGAGCTAAAAAAAAAAAACAATTCAACAAAAATATTTTAGTTGGTTTCGTTTTCTTCCCTATTTTAAGCATTGAGGACAATGCTTCGTTCTTGGGGGGAGCGTTCCTTCATTTTTGTTTATACTTTGTGTGTTGGTGTTGAATAAGCTTGGGGGAGATGGCATTATTGGTATTTTTGTTTGATTTTTGGTGATAACTTGGTTATGGTGTTGAGAATTGGCCATTCTTATGCTTCACAATTAGGTATACCACCAATTTTCAAATTTTTGCCCCGCCTTGACCCCTAGCCTTACGTTACAACCAATAAAAGGCCCTTAGACCCTTGAGGGTTGAGTCAACATTGATGGAGGGAGTAGTCTTTAAACCTATGGAGAGAGTATGCATAGTTAAGATGTCGGGATGACCTTCTCATAATTTTCATTTCTTTATCTTTTTCCGGTTCCTTCGAGGAATCATGAGAAGCTAGCTTAAGAGTTTATTTGAAGCTAGTGGAGAGAACGTGGCTCGATTGGTTGGAACGAGGGTGGATGAGTCCTCATTAGTTCTCTATGCCTAACATATTTTAGTTTCAATCAACCATTGACATCTTGGAACGTGCATACATTTGTCTATTTAGAAAGGTTTACATTCATTGGTGCTTGTTCCTATCTCTTGTCCAAATATGAAATTGTTTTTCTTTTTCTTTTTATTTCTCTTATTCTTTTCTTTCTATTGCCTTGCCTTGGTTTTTGTCAAGAGTTGTGGGTTAAACTCTTAGGAAACCCTCACGAGAGCACACTCGTCCTCTAGAGCGATTTAGGGGTTTAAAGGGCTTGTCTTTAGTTGCTAAAATTGACCGTGATTCCTACGAAAGTGAGTTACTGTTCATGAAAGGAATGGTGTCCTTCCAACAAGTGTATTATTCCGATAGAGGGTTCAGAATTATTACAGAGCTAATTCTTCAGTAAGGTCAAGTGATCAGAATGCCTAGGTGGAGGCCGCTTCCAATCAGTAATATTAAGGTACAATTAATATTACAGGTTAATCTTAATTGAACCCTTCGGGTCGAACCCAATCGAACAACCGATCCGAGACGACGAATTATTCCGAAGGATTTAATGAGTCGACAGAGTTTTACGAATACAGACGTCGGATATCGAGCCTAGGGCGTCGAGGCCGAGCGTCGCAAAATCACAAGCGACAAGTACGAGCGTAGCTGTAGCATCACAATGGTCTAACCATGTGGATGCTAGGCTAGTTCGAGCTAGCATGCACCTAGCATGGCTAGGCGCAAGCCTAAGCACACTAGGTGTGCTAGGCGCACCATCGCAGCCCCAACATCATGCCTAGGCGCTATCGCAGCCCTAGCATGATGGCTGGGCACCATCGCTGACCATCGCAACCATTAGGCGCACCAGGAGCACCAGGCAGCCCATCGCAGCACAGCAGCGTGCTTACCTGGATGCCTGGGTGCGCATGGCAGGGCCACACACGCACAAAGCACAGCCATCGCAGTGCTAGGCACTGGCGTATGTGTGCTAGTGCGTAGGTACCTAGCAGCATCGCCCAGCACGCATGCTAGGCCCTTGCGTGCGTAGTCGCACTGGCTAGGCTAGCAATGCGTGTGGCGGATGTACGTAGGGCGAGGCTGGTGCGTGGTGCAAGGCTGGTGCGTGGTGCGAGGCTGATGCGTGGTGCAAGGCTGATGCGTGCTATGCGAGGCATGCGCGATGGCCAGGCAGCAGCGCCCAGCACAATGCGTGGCTCGCTAGCAGCACGCAAGTGCTGGGAGGGCTGGCTGATGCATTGCGAGGGAGTGCTGGGCCAGTGCCAGCATTCCAGCACAGCACAGCACTAGCACGCAGCACCAGCGCCAAGCATCGCCCAGCGCCAGCACGCACTGCCTGGCTGGGATGCGAGGCTGCTGGCTGGTGCTAGTTGGTTGGGCATGCTGGCAGTGCCAGCTGGCAGCCAGCCCAGCTGCCTTGCTTGAGGCGGTTTTGTGAGGAGAGTGGGGACTAAGGCTTAGAGCCATGCCTTGGGGAGCAAGGCAATGGTCCCCCCCAAGGTACATGGTCCTCACCTAACTCTCTCTACCCTCTTGCCACTTGTTGCCTTGTGATTGCTTTTGCTTAATTATTTATTTTGGAATTAAATAAATTAATGCATTTGCACATGATCCCACATTGATCATGAAAAGGGGGTTCAAGTCCCCATTCTCTATAAATACCCACTTGATTGGGATTTTGAGGATACAACCTTGAGTGGAATTAAAAAGGGAACTCTTATAATTAGAGTAAACCTTTATTCGTAAAACTCATAGTTTTGTTTTGTCCGGGTCTTGACTAACCTTCAAGACTTGGGACGCTCGGGTCGGGTCGAGGGTACGATCCGTCGGAGATCTCGTAGTTTCGGGATTTTGAAGTAAGAGCTCTTCGGGAGCGAAGCACGCAACAAAGGTATAATTCATGTTCTTAGTCTTTCTTAATTATGTTTATTATGCTTGTTAATTGCTTTAGTTAAGGGGCGGGTCTTGGGGGTTTCCTTCCGCGTAGTGTTGGGTCACTACGAAACCCTACAGCGGTATCGGAGCCACGCTCCTTTTAATTTTTGCAATTATTTATTAATTAAGGTGTTTTAAAAGAGTTTATTTTTCAGGTTCATGTTCTTCTAATTAGATTAGAAGCTCGTTTTAATTAATTTTAAAACTCGTATTTTTCTATCGATTTGGCTGTCGAACCCAGAGTTTGGCTCAAAAATAGTGATTTTTGGGCGGAATCGACATTTTGGAACAGATTTGACCCTTTAGGGCTGTCCAGAAGCCAAATTCGAACCAAAAACCTATTTTTTTCTGGGGTTTTTCGTTTTTCAACGAAAGTTTTAATTCTTTTTAAGCCTTGATTAATGCAAGCATTACAAGGTTAGATTAAATGCACTTTTGCATCACTAATCTACTGTTTTTAAAAATATCCTTAAGCATAATAATGGTTTTTTTTATTAGTGCTTAAGTTGATATACCATTTTTCACATAAACTTGTTTTTCACAAATTTTGCAAATAAATTGCAATAAAATGTGAAAGCTTGTTGTGAACTTGTAATTTTAAGTTCCTAAAATGTTAAAGTTCTAATCTTTAAAGGTTTAAATGATTGAAACCCTAACCCTAAATTCCATATTTGAACAAAGTTTGGATTTTTTTCTTTTTGGTTGATTAAAATCCATCAAGTTCAAATACTTGTGAGTAAAATTTGATTAATCTTCATATTGGAAGATGTAATCTTGGTATTTTACACAAGTATGAAAGTTAGAAAATTTTATCATTAGATGATTAGTTTATTTTTCCAACTCCCATTTGTCAAATCTATTATTAATTAGCATATTGGCAAGATTAATTATGGACATAGCTCATTTGATTTTAAGCATAATGTAAGACCTAATTTTGTTCAAAATTAAAATTTTGGATAATTTAGGCTTGTGCACCAATAAAATTAATTTTATTTAGTTGGACTTAATATTAATTTTAATTTCCCTTAAATTGATTCTAAAATGAAATTTAGAATTAATTTTGTCACACACAAATCGGAATTAAAATTCCGAGGAAATGCACGCAAATTAATGCAAAACCGCAAGCATCACCAAGGCCAGCCGGGCTGCCCAGCAGCCTGCATGTAGGCTGCCTATGGTGCACGCAAGGGCATTGCACCAATGCGCGTGGCTGTATGGCAGGGAAGGCGCTGAGCGCGGCAGCATAGGCTTGGGTGTGTGGCTGTGTGGAGTGCGCGCATGCTGGCTAGCATCAAGAGGCGCCAACCCAGCAGGCCAGATGCTCGCAGGCACCAGCGCGCTAGCAAGCGTGCACAGCATGCTAGCAGGCAGCTGGCGCTAGCAGCGATGCTTGCTGGGCATAGCAAGCCTCACCCATGCACCATGGCGCCATGCCATGGGCTGCCTAGCAGCTATGGTGCGCACCTTCAAAGGATTGTGTTGGGGCGTTTTTTGCTTAATACTTGGGCTATGATTTTTGCATTATCTCGTCTTCAAAATATTTTTGGTAATTATTTTAACGAGGTTAAAAACCTCGATTTTCGGTTTTGCAAAATTTTGACAAATTTTGGGTTATGCCAACTTAATTAATCGGATTGATTAAGTATGGATGCGGAATTTAGTGGGAGCTTAGTTGATTACTTGAGCCTTTTAGAAATAATGGATTAAACAACTTTGACTAGTTTTAATTAGGCGCGTTAATTGGATTAACCACCTAAGTTAGTTACTAGTTTTGTGTGTTTAATTATGTATTTCGTAAAATTGCATGGGCCATTCACACATAGTGAATGGATGAATGTAAGATTGTTTTCAAATAGGTTATTGAAAATGGCAACTAGTGGGGCCCGACTAGGATAGAAAATACGGACTGCGTTCCGTTATGTATTTTTGTAAAGATAAATATGGTCTGCGAACCGTTAAGTATTTTTGTACTATTAGATTAATCTTAGTCGTTGTAGCTAGCTATTTTAATTTTGGCAAAGACGTCTCAAGACGGCGTTTCGATGAAGACGAGCCAAAGATGAAGACCTTTGAAGATTTGAAGATTTCAAGGGGTCATGCTAGTTGCCAAATGCATCTATTTTTATGCCTTTTATATATATTATTGTTATATATGTTAGATGCATGTCTAGGATTTCATATGTTGCGACGATTAGTTAAGTTCACTTAAATCAACCAACATAGAAACCCTAGGTCCCTTAATAATATTGAGCTAAAATTTGTCGTTCCAAGAACAACACTTACCTAACTAATGCGCGTACGTGATGGACTACGCCAAAGCGAGACATCACTACTTCCCTAGGAACGTAAGGTATACTAGGTATACGCGTTGTCTTGGTTAAGCTCAACGATATCAGTAAGGAGTCCTTAGATGTCGTGGCAAAAGAGATAAAATGTCAAGGATGCATTAGATGCGACATTTTATCAAACCAAGAGTAGCTTAGAGCTATTAGAAATTGGATTGCTTACCTTAAGATATTTAATGATTAAGACAAGCCAAAGCATGCTTAACCATTTCTTGATCTTTGGGATCTCGGAATCATTTTATTCTCGCCCATAAGGGACAATTTATTAATGCGTGGATAAAATGCTCAATAAGATTGAATATATGCATGAACGCTTTTAAATTTCAACTTATTGATTTTATGAATGGTTTTTCATTTCAAATTCTTTCAATTGTAGAACAATGTCTGCAAGTAACTCAAACAACAACCAAATGTGCCCGGAACTCCCCGAAAAGTTGGCCTTTTCCCTAAACTTGGTCAACTTCAAGGAGTGGGAGGAGGAACTCAGGAAAACTCTTCGGAATTGTTCCTTGGAGTACACTCTTGACACTCCCATTCCAAGCTTCTTTGCTAAGGGGATCATGACTGATGAGGCTCATGAAGAATGGTCTTTCTATTGCAAGAAAGTCTCACAACTCATGGCTAATTCCATCCCGGAAGATTGGAAGAAAACCCTTTCATCCTACCTTCCGAACATGTTCCTCAAAGCCCTTGAGGACGTTGTCAATGTAAGAGTCACCAAGAGTGACAATGGCAACTATGATGGACTCGTGTTTGATTTCACTAGGTCACTTTCAAACATGAAGATAAAGCCACCGAATGTGGGTTGTCTTGCTAAGGAAAGGAGTCGGCTTTGAAAAAAGGTCTACAATGCAAAATTGAGACCCGGCATGCCCCTCCGACCTCATGTGCTTGGAATGACTAGGCTCTTCAAACACATGCAGCTTCTCGGTATCTCATTGGATGATGAGATGGCGGGGCATATCTTGCTTGCTTCGCTCCACTCGGGCTATGATGCACTTAGAGTGCATATAGCTGCGGGAAAGGAGACACACTCCTTAATGGAGGTGGTGCAACTACTTAGCCGAGCCACCGCCTATGGAATGACCGAAAAGCCCTTGAGAGCAAGAAGAAGGGATTCAAGGCGAAGATGTGATGCTTCTATTGTGGTGGGCAAGGCCACTACAAGAGAGAATGCAAGCTCTTCAAGGAAGAAGAGGAGAGGAATGTAGCATCTGCCTCAGGTATCTTCCTAAACACTTGTGAATTAAGCTTATCATAGGTATTAGATACCAAGTATGACTCACTTTATGTTGCCTTTTCAGGGACCAAGTGAGAAGCTTATCAAGTGTTGGTGCAAGGACAACTAGACGACGAAGATGGTCTTTCGGTCGTGCTTGCATGCACTATTTTTTCTATGACATGTAATTAAACTAATCCTAGTTTTCATCATGCTTTTTGAACATACTATGACCTATGGTGTTGGACACCTAGTTATTTTGAATGTAAGACTTTGACAATAGTTGTTTCGAAATTGTCTTGCAATTATATGTTCAATGGAAATTGCATGTTTTTACATATGATTAGACAAAAGTAGATACCACTGCTTAACTAAGACCACTAAGAATTCAACTTCGTTAATAAACATTAATAGATATGGCTATATCTACTTAATGTCGAACAAATCTGAATCTTTTGAGAAATTCAAAGAGTTTCAGAAAGAAGTTGAGAATAGACTTGGCAAGAATATTAAAGCACTTCGATCGGATCGAGGTGGCGAATATTTGAGCCATAAATTCGACAATCACTTGAAAGAAAATGGTATTCTTTCAAAGTTGACACCTCCTGGAACGGAGGAATCGAACCTTGTTAGACATGGTTCGATCAATGATGGGTCTTAGTGAACTTCCTATCTCTTTCTGGGGACATGCGCTACAAACCGCGGCACTTACACTGAACCGCGCTCCGTCAAAAGCTGTTGAAAAGTCTCCATATGAATTATGGACTAAGAAACCTCCTAGGTTGTCTTTTCTCAAGATTTGGGGATGCGAAGCATATGTCAAGCGATTAATATCGGACAAACTTCACCCCAAATCGGATAAGTGTTTCTTTGTGGGATATCCAAAAGAAACCAAAGGGTATTACTTCTACAATAAATCCAAGAACAAAGTATTTGTTGCTCGTGATGGTGTCTTTTTGGAGAAGGATCACCTTTCCAAAATGACAAGTGGGAGGAAAATCAAACTCGACGAAGTTCGAGAGGACGAGCAACAATGTCAACCTGATAAAACTGACAATCTAGATGCTTTGGAAGCATCTAAGAAGATTGGTCAGAATCAAACTGACAATGAAAATGCTCAACCAATTACCCTTCGTAGGTCGCAACGGCAAAGATCTCAACCAGACAGATACCTTGGTATCGTCTTAACCGATGATCAGGACATCCTAGTCATGGATGGTGATGAGCCAGCAACATACAAGCAAGCTATGACGAGCCCCGACTCTGCAAAATGGCAAGAGGCCATGAGATCCGAGATAGACTCCATGTCTGAAAATCAAGTCTGGCACTTGGTGAATTTGCCCAAGGGTTATACACTCATTGGTTGCAAATGGATCTTCAAAGTGAAGACAGACAAGGATGGAAATGTATCAAGCTAGACTGGTGGCAAAAGGTTATAGACAAATCCACGAGATTGACTATGATGAAACTTTTTCACCAGTTGCAATGCTAAAATCCGTCCGGATCATCCTAGCGGTTGCTACATATTACGATTATGAAATATGGAAGATGGATGTCAAAACCGCCTTCCTAAATGGAATTTTGGAAGAAACTGTGTATATGACACAGCCAGAAGGTTTTGTCGATCCAGGCAACGCTGGAAAGGTTTGCAAGCTGAAGAAGTCCATTTATGGACTAAAGCAAGCCAGTAGAAGTTGGAATCTGCGATTTGATGAAGCCATTAGCAAGTTTTGTTTTATCAAGAATCCAGATGAATCTTGTGTATACAAGAAGGTCAGTGGGAGTGATATTGCATTCCCAGTTCTGTATGTCGATGACATACTTCTCATTGGAAACAGCACAAAATTACTGGAGTCCGTAAAGGGCTGGTTGGGAAACTGTTTTTCAATGAAGGACTTAGGAGAGGCACAGTACATATTGGGCATCAAGATCTACAGAGATTGATCCAAGAGGATGATTAGATTGAGCCAGAGCACTTACATTGATAAGGTATTGGCTCGATTCAACATGGAGAATGCCAAGAGAGGGTATCTACCCATGTCCCATGGCGTAACTCTCAGCAAGAAACAGTGTCCACAGATACCTGTTGAGCGAGAGAGAATGGATCAGATTCCATATGCTTTGCTAATTGGGTCGATCATATATGCCATGATATGTACCAAGCCAGATGTATCGTATGCCTTGAGTGCTACGAGCCGATACCAATCAAACCCAGGAGAGGCGCATTGGACTGCGACCAAGAATATCCTGAAGTACCTGATAAGGAACAAGGATAAAGTCCTAGTTTATGGTGGCCACAAAGATCTGGTTGTTGAAGGTTACACCGTCGCTAGCTTCCAGACTGACAGAGACGACTCGAAGTCATAGTCAGGATACGTATTCTGTCTGAATGGAGGAGCGTTTAGCTGGAAGAGTGCCAAGCAGAGCACAACTGCAGACTCTACAACTGAAGCCGAATACTTGGCTGCTTCAGAAGCTGCTAAGGAGGCTGTTTGGATTCGCAAGTTCATCAGTGAACTTGGTGTTGTACCCTCCATCAAGGGTCCGATAGATCTCTACTGTGACAACAATGGAGCTATCGCTCAGGCTAGAGAGCCAAGAGAGCACCAGAAGGTCAAACATGTCCAAAGGCGATTTCACATGATAAGGGAATGGAAATCCGAAGGTGAAATCAGAATTTGCAAGATCGGCACGGATGATAATGTGGCCGATCCTTTGACTAAATCTTTGCCTCAAGTGAAACACAACAAGCACATTGAGGCAATGGGAATCAAGCACATCGGAGACTGGCTTTGAAATTCCATGTACATGTGTTTTAATTAAACTGGTTGTTTTAATGTAAGACACTGTACTGAAACCATTCATTAATGGAGTAATTAATTTTATGTAAAATTATCATTCACTCCATTACTATTTAATTGTGGTTTAGAATTAAATAATGAGTCCATTCGATTTAAAGAAATATTCAAAACAGGGTATCAAGACCATGTCTTGGATAAAGAAACACCTATTAAATGAACATTGAATATTTAAATCGAAAATTGTCCCTAATCGAGGTCATCTAGCAGATGGACGATTGATGACCGCCAGAGATTAGTGTATAGTATGATTTACAGCACCGTTTCTAATGCTGCGAGGACGTGACAGTTATAAATCATTTGCACATGTACAATTTTGGAACTGTACTGGATAAGACCTATGAGAGTACTTTAAGAAATTTCAAAATTGTCATAAGTACATTTCTCATTATGACTATCGAAACCTGTTTCCTCCGACCATGAGTATTGCGAAGTTTTCTTGTTTGAGTACTAGACTCTTTGATGTTTCCTAACGTCTGCCGTAACTGGGGATCATAACGGGAACACTCAGGAGACTAAGTCCTCTTAGTAAGAGGAACTTACAATGCAAGACTGGGATTGTCCCCCTATTAACAATAGGGAATATGTCTTTGTTGTTTACAAGGCCGCTCAAAGAGTGAGACTGTGAAAATACATGGCCGTGTTCAGATGGATTTTAGAAATCATCTGCTTATTGACAGTCGAACTCGGAGATTGAGAAACACTTCTGAACGTAATAAGGATGACGATGAATCTTACCTTATAGTTCACGAAGAGACATTAAGAGACATAGGAAATAGGCTATACACTGTATGCACACTTGTCCGGAAGGACAAGTGGGAGATTAAAAGGAATAGTGTCCTTCCAACAAGTGTATTATTCCGTTAGAGGGTTTAGAATTATTACAGAGCTAATTCTTCAGTAAGGTCAAGTGATCGGAATGCCAAGGTGGAGGCCGCTTCCGATCAGTAATATTAAGGTACAATTAATATTACAGCTTAATCTTAACTGAACCCTTTGGGTCGAACCCAATCGAACAACCGATCCGAGACGACGAATTAATCCGAAGGATTGAATGAGTCGACAGAGTTTTACAAATACAGACGTCGGATATCGAGCCTAGGGCGTCGAGGCCGAGCGTCGCAAAATCACAAGCGACAAGAACGAGCGTAGCCGTAGCATCACAATGGTCTAACCATGTGGATGCTAAGCTAGTTTGAGCTAGCATGCACCTAGCATGGCTAGGCGCAAGCCTAAGCACACTAGGTGTGCTAGGCGCACCATCGCAGCCCTAGCATCATGCCTAGGCGCTATCGCAGCCCTAGCATTATGGCTGGGAACCATCGCTGACCATCGCAAGCACTAGGCGCACCAGGAGCACCGGGCAGCCCATTGCAGCACAGCAGCGTGCTTGCCTGGATGCCTGGGTGCGCATGGCAGGGCCACACACGCACCAAGCACAGCCATCGCAGTGCTAGGCACTGGCGCATGTGCATGTGTGTGTGTGCGTGCCTCGCACCAAGCATAGCAGTGCTAGGCACTGGCGTATGTGTGCTAGTGCGAGGGTACCTGGCAGCATCGCCCAGCACGCATGCTAGGCCCTTGCGTGCGTAGTCGCACTGGCTAGGCTAGCAATGCGTGTGGCGGATGTACGTGGGGCGAGGCTGGTGCGTGGTGCAAGGCTGGTGCGTGGTGCGAGGTTGATGCGTGGTGCAAGGCTGATGCGTGCTATGCGAGGCATGCGCGATGGCCAGGCAGCAGCGCCCAGCACAATGCGTGGCTCGCTAGCAGCATGCAAGTGCTAGGAGGGCTGGTTGATGCATTGCGAGGGAGTGCTAGGCCAGTGCCAGCATGCTAGCACAGCACCAGCGCCAAGCATCGCCCAGCGCCAGCACGCACTGCCTGGCTGGGATGCGAGGTTGCTGGCTGGTGCTAGCTGGTTGGGCATGCTGGCAGTGCCAGCTGGCAGCCAGCCCAGCTGCCTTGCTTGAGGCGATTTTGTGAGGAGAGTGGGGACCAAGGCTTAGAGCCATGCCTTGGGGAGCTAGGCAATGGTCCGCGCCAAGGTACATGGTCCTCACCTAACTCTCTCTACCCTCTTGCCACTTGTTGCCTTGTGATTGCTTTTGCTTAATTATTTATTTTGGAATTAAATAAATTAATGCATTTGCACATGATCCCACATTGATCATGAATAGGGGGTTCAAGTCCCCATTCTCTATAAATACCCACTTGATTGGGATTTTGAGGATACAACCTTGAGTGGAATTAAAAAGGCAACTCTTGTAATTAGAGTAAACCTTTGATTCGTAAAACTCATAGTTTTGTTTTGTCCGGGTCTTGATTAACCTTCAAGACTTGGGACGCTCGGGTCGGGTCGAGGGTACGATCCGTCGGAGATCTCGTAGTTTCGGAATTTTGAAGTAAGAGCTCTTCGGGAGCGAAGCACACAACAAAGGTATAATTCTTGTTCTTAGTCTTGCTTAATTATGTTTATTATGCTTGTTAATTGCTTTAATTAAGGGGCGGGTCTTGGGGGTTTACTTCCGCGTAGTGTTGGGTTACTACGAAACCCTACAGTTCATTCTTATCTCCTTAAGTGTGTTAGTCTTGCTTGAATAAATCTTTCTCCTTTTCTCTTTTGTTTTTGTCTTGCTCGAGGACGAGCAAGAGTTAATCTTGGGGGAATTTGATAAGTGTCATTTATGACACATTTTAGGGCGTTTTTCTCCCTTGGTTTTAGGTTTATTTCGGTGTTTCTTTGTTATTTCTATTCCTTTTAGTCTTGTTGTAGTTATCTTTGTCTTAGTTTATGGTTTTAGGCCTTAGTTGTTAATAATATGCTTTTTGCTCGGTTTCTAGCTTGATTTGCGTGTTTTTCTATGTGTTCTTTCACTCTTTTCTGTCTTGGTCTATTTGTGTAGGTGCTTGACGCTTTCTTCGATGCTTATAACCCGAGAAAAGGAAAGAAAGTTAAATAAAAGAAGCTTGAAGCTAAGAAAGAAGCTAAGAAGCTTGAGGCAAGAAAGCTTGAAGCTCGTAGAAGGCCTTAAACCGAGTCTTATTCACTCTTTCAGCCATAACTTTTGATCTACACATTGGATAGAGGCGATTAAAATTGCATTTGAAACTAGACTTGAAGAGCTTTCTAACGGTAGGTCGCATACCCCAAGAGGCCTCCTAGAACAGAAGTTATGGTCGTTTGAATCTGCAAGACACTGCCAGGCTGCGCAGCCGCCGCGGGCGCAGCTAATGGTGCCGCGGGCGAGGCTATTTGTGCCGCGGGCGCGGCCCTCTGTTCTTCCCAGCTGTTGCAACTTTCTGGAGTTGCCTCGGAGAAGCCTTGCCGCGGGCGCGAGTTTCTGGGTCTTTTTCAAGCTTATTTTCCGGATTTCTTTCTTTCTCTTCTTGTAATATAAATAGAGGGCTTCTTAGACTTCCTTGAGAGGGGGTTTTTACATTTTCTCTCTCCTCTAATTAAGATTAGGCTTAGATTATGATTTTCTCTCTCTAGTTTAGGAGTAGTTTTAGAGAGAGAAAGCTTGGATTTCAATGGAGATTTGGGAGGTTGAAGAAGCAACTTTGTGGATTCTCTTCTCATCTATTCAATGAGCTTTTCTAACTTTCTCTCATCTTTATTTCTTTGTTTAATTCTTGTTTTTTTTAATTCATTGTTGATTAGAGTAGTTAATTAGTTTGGTTGTTTGATTCTTACTTTAATTCTAGTTTTATCTTGTTTTCCATGTTCATCTTTATTATGTTTGCTTAGTTTTGGTTCTAGGAAATGGATGAAGGTTAGGTTGATGGATTGAGTGATTGGTTGTGATTAGTATGCAATTGATTCTTGATTATTGTGTTTGGATGATGCTTACATTGACTAGAATCTTTTAGCTAATTGATTCTAGGTTCTTCATTGTGCTTGCAATCAATTGTGCGGAAAAGTGAGTTGATTGAGAGTCTAGATTCTTCCATACCTTTGCTAGGCTAGTGGCGCGGGAGTGAATTAGCTTAGTAGGATAATTAACATGCTTAATTGCGCGGGAGGTGAGTTGTTTGTGTTGATCGTTCCTAATTGAGATCATGATCATCTAATTGTGACTTGTCATTGAATTCATTAATGTAATTGGATTGCCCTTTCCCTAGTACCTTGTTAATTGCTTTAAGTAGTGTTTTAGTTGTTTCTCTCTCTATCTCACAACTTTCCTACTAGTTTAATTAACTCAAATTAATACACTTAGTCCTTGTGGTTCGACCTTAGCTTGCCACTATCTAGTGTGAACTTGATAGAGTTAGGTTAGGAATATAAATTGTAAATTTGATCTAGTATAGTAGACCAACGACCTATTATCCGGCGATCAAGTACCCTCTTTGGGTCTCAATTCTCCACCATCCAAGGCCATGGTGCTCATCAGATTGCTGATTCGGCATCAGCTTATGCAATTTGCGAAAAACGTGGAGGCTCGGCTCAAATCCATAGAAGAGACAGATCCAAAGGAATGTCATGACTCTTCGGATGCTGACCGGGGTTAATTGGCACAATGAAATGTCGTACCCATTCAGCACCTCTACTATGAACAGATCCAAATTGCAGCTGCGTGGTATATACCCCAATGTAACCAGGAAGGGGCCTGTGAATCCTATCCTCGGCTACGGGCATCTGGCACCAATACCCGTCTTCCTCCATTATGCCGTAAAATATTTCAATTTGCTCGGCAAAGCAATGGAGGGCATTTCCGTTGACCCACCAGTCATACGGTGCAACGTTCATCAGCCCAAAATTCTCGGGCGGGTTGTACCATTCAGTGGCCCCAAAGGGCAGCAGTCGAGGCCCATGCGCTGAACCACTGCTAGAGGTGCTGGCCTCTTCCCAACCTCGGTAAGGCACCGAAGCCAGTGGTATCGCAGCAATGGGGGGATCCCCAGAAGAAACCCTATCTTCTCTCCTAGGGAGGGAGGTGCGGCTGCTCAAAGGCGGCATTTGCCCAAGTGGCTGGCTGTGCCGAGCACCTAGTGGAGGAACATCCTCCCCATCCTCAACAACCAAAGGCCTTTTTCCTCGGTCTTGAGCCATTGTTTATACGAATATTAACAAATCGGAAATAAGGAAAAGTGTTGAAAAGCAGGGAAATCCGAACAAGGTTTGGAGAAAATTACCTTTATCAGACGCGGAATTTGCCGATCAATTTGCTCGGGCAACGAATTTCAGTCTAAAAGCTCGAAATTGCAGAGAATAAAGGAAAAAAGGAATTGGGTTCTCAAGGGTGTTAGCGAATTCAGGGAAGCTGTGTTTGCGAAAAGTGAATAAAAAGAGTGGAGAGGGCGGTTTAAGTAAACTTGCTGGAATCAAGAATTCCAAGAGTCCGAACCGCCAAAAACCCCACTAATTCTACTTAAACACAACCGTTAAACACTTTCCCAAGTTAACCACCCACTAAACCTTCTGCCTTCCCTAATTATTCTCCTTAAACAACAGTTAAAGCATCATTAACTGTCCAGATTCCAGAATTCAAATTACAATCATTTGTTTCCCTCCATTTTGCAAGTCAAAACCCGACCCGTCATCCTGCCGAATCGGGTCTGGGGGCAAGTTGTTTGGGTCCAATTCAGTCAAGTCTAATTGGGCCGGTCCAAATGATTTAATTACAAAAGCCCAAAACAAGGTTCAACTCTCCAAAGCATGCTAAAGTCAATCAAGCCCAGTCAGCATGGAAAGTCCATCTGACTTCAGGGCCCAGTCCTCATATTTTGAGCAAACACTCGTAGAAAAAACTAAATAGGCAACCCCCCTATGGCAGCGGTTCATGAAAACCGTTGCCAACTAAAATGACCGCCAATTAAAATTTCAGAGTTGGCAACGGTTAACCGTTGCCAACTGATTATTGTTTTTTAAAAAGAAAAAAAAAATAAAAGGGTTAGAGTTGGCAACGGTTAACCGTTGCCAACTGATTATTTAAAAAAAAAAAAAAAAAGAGGATTAGTGTTGGCAACGGTTAACCGTTGCCAATTAATAAAAAAAATTTGGGCTCCTTTTATTCTTTCCCTCAGCCGCCCCTCTATCTCTCCCCCAAATTCATTCTCGTTCTCTCTCATCTCCCTCAAATTCATTCTCGTTCTCTCTCATCTCCCTCAAATTCATTATTCATTCAGAGCTCCTTCTCCCTCATCTCCCTTAGAATTATCTCCAAAATCTCGCATGCACCTTAGATCTCTCCAATTCATATTCGCAAGGTATTTTTTACAATTTTTTTGGTTTTTTCGTGTTTGAATTTATGGGTTCGAAATTTTTTCGTTTTTTTTGGGTTTTTCTAGGTTCGATTACCTGGTTTTTTTTTGTTTTTCTCGATTTTTTCTCGGTTTCTTAGTTTCTTGAATTTTTTGGGTTTAAATTTCTGGGTTCGGATTTATTTCGAATTTTTGGGTTCGAATTCCTTTGGTTTTTTCTGGGTTTTTTGGGTTCGGATTGTTTTCTGGGTTTCGAATTTGTTTGGTTCGAATTTTTTTGGTTTTTTCTGTTTAAATTTCTGGGTTTCTGGGTTCGGATTTTTTCAGAATTTTTTAGGTTTGAATTCCTTTGGTTTTTCTGGGTTTTTTGTTTCTAGTTTAATTCTTTGTTTAATGTTCTGGGTTCGAATTCTTTGTTTAATGTTCTGGGTTTATTAGTTTCCAGGTTATTGGTTCGAATTTTTTTTTTTCTGATTTTGGGGTTTTAATTTAATTGATGCAGGTAGTATTACAACTACAGCGATTGCTCATAGACGAAGGATTCAAGATTCAAGGATTTGGTGTTTTGTTGTTCATTGTTACGTTTTTATTTATATAATTTTTATATAAATGGTAAAATAACAATTTATTTAATATAATATATTCATGTATATTATGGTGTTCATTGTTTTTCTGGTGTTTTGTTGTTCATTGATACGATTCTGGTGTATTTTTTTTTTGGTTTAAGCGATTATGGTGCAAGTTTATGCTGATTTTGAACTGTAAAAAAAAACGAAAAACAAGTCAATGGCACCGGTTAACCGGTGCCAATTGCATTAAATTTAATTAAAAAAAAAGGCGCCTTAGCAATTGGTAACGGTTAACCGTTGCCAATTTGTTGAGTTGGCAACGGTTAACCGTTGCCAATTGCTTGAGTTGGCAACGGTTTTGAACCGTTGCCAATTATTTTGGGATTTGGCAACCCTCTAATATGCAACGGTTCAAAACCGTTGCCTTTGGGGGGGTTTGAACCGTTGCCAATTTGCTCTATTCGTGTAGTGAAAGGTATAAAAGCCATCAATTGTCCCATTTATGATTCATCCAGAAACATTCAAAAATATTCACTTTCATAAACAGTAAGCCTCAAGCAACTAATTCTATTGCATAGCTTATTCTTCTCACGCTGAACAGACTTTAGCATCGGAGGGGCCTTCCTCGACAACCACCCCCGAGGCTAGTTTACGTGTGCTTGCTTTGCAGGAAATCCTCGGCCCAGTCTCCACTTGGTCCGAGATCAGTCTTCTCCCACCGAAAGGGCCTGCTGAAGGTCCTATTATTTTCATCCGAAACACTATTTTATATATATATATATATAGGGGAGGGATCCGGTAAGAACCCCTCCTTATATAAGAACCCTAGTTATATAGGAACCAATCTCAGCCATAGGATTAAGTTACTTTGGACGGTTAAGATTAAAATACATATCCTCCCTCAAACCCTTTACCAACCGTCCAAAATTTTCTCTCTCCTCTAACTTTCTCTCTCTTCGTGTTCATCACTTTCTCTCTCCTCAAACCCCCAAAAATCTCCATAGAAATTGCAATTTGAAGGATTTTCAATTCAGGTATGTTTTTTTTTTTTTTTCGATTTTGTTCAAATTTTCATTAAATTAGCATGATGTTCAAGTAGATTTTGCGATTTTTTGATTTGATTTTTGCGATTTTATGTTTTGCGATTTTTGTGATTTGAATTTTGCGATTTTTCTATTTTGATTTTCATGAATTTTGCATGAGTCCGATTTTTCGGATTTGATTTTAATGAATTTCGCATGAGTTCGATTTTTTTGAGTTCGATTTTTTTTATTTCTTCTATCTTTTTGTAGAGGAATATGAGATAGAGGCAGTGGTTGATGCTCATATCTTTAGGGAAACTTCTGTAGATTTCAATGGCAAAATCATGGTATATATATCTTCATCCCTCAAATCGGAAGGACGTTTACTTTGTGTTGAATTATTGTTTCATCTTTATTCGAATTGTAGATGTTTTGCTGTATCTTATTATATTTTCTTCTCAATTATTCAGATGAATTCATCAGGGAATTCTAATGCAATCTATATAGCGCATCCTATGCTTTCTGGTACCATTTTCTTAATCAGTGATTAAAAGTATTAAATTTATTTTATTTTACCACAAATGAAATGATTGCAAATCAGAAAGGATGTTCATTGATTTTATGACTTGATTATCTTGTGACAGCTATGTCCGAAAAATTATATGTTTTGGAAGGTGAAATTGGTGATGGAAGGTAAATATCTGTCTTGGATGGTTTTTATTTATTTTCAGCGGATTTATGGTTCGATTTTATGGTTCGATTTTAGGGTGCGTGGATTGGTGGAAGTGGGCTGGTGCGTGTTGCAGGGGTGGTAGAAGCAGGGGAAGTGTTGATAGGGAAATCTAGGACTCCATCCAGTTTCACCCAGACTTCTATGAACTTCCCCTTGATCATTGTGGCTCATTAATAACGTTAGCTGTAATGATAAAAGTTGGAATTGTCCCTTTGCCACCATTTGCATTTGAGTATCTCTATTTGATTTTTGCCTATTTTTGTTGTGTGATTCAAGCTCTTGACCAGTATGCAAGTGTTAGTATGTCCCATTTTGTTACTTGTGATTTTTGGATTATTATCCCAAAGTCATGTTGTGTGTTTAGTTATTATTTTGTCAGCCATCAGTGTTGGTTTGGTTTGGTTTTGCAACTAATTATGCAATTTTCAGAATGAAGTCAATGGATGAACATCCAACTCTATATTTTCCTCTGTCAAACTGGTGTAATTTACTTGATAATACTTTCTAGTAGTAGTTGTGTTGGGTAATTTGTTAGCATGTGTTGGGTAATTTGTGAGCTATGGTGGTTGTTGTAGTAATAATGGAAGCATTTGAGTTTCTACATGTGATTGTTTTCCTCTACTTCTATGGGAGGGCGTTGATCTATATCAAAAACCTATTAGCTCAAGTGGTAGAGCACTATGCAAATGCATAGATGATGTAGGTTCGAATCCTACATAGGCTATATTTATAAATAACTATATTAAAAAAAAACTTTAGAACATAGGTAGTAAAAATTTAGAACATAGGAAAAAAAAACATTAGAACATAAGTAGACTGAATTTAGAATATAGGTAGTAAAAATTTAGAACATAGGAAAAAAAAACATTAGAACATAAGTAGACTGAATTAGGCAAAAGAATTTATAATATAGATAGAAAAAATTTGAACATAGGAAAAAAAAACTTTAGAACATAACTAGACTGAATTTAGAACATAGGCAAAAGAATTTAGAACATAGGCAAAAGAATTTAGAACATAGGTAAACGAATATTTAGAACATAGGAAAAAAAAACTCTAGAACATAAGTAGAAAAAATTAGAACATAGGTTGAAAAAGTTTAGAATATAGGAAAAAAAAACTTTAGAACATAAGTAGACTAAATTTAGAACATAGGAAAAAAAAATTTAGAACATAGGTAAAAGAATATTTAGAACATTAAAAAAAAAAACTTTAAAACATAGGTAGTAAAAATTTAGAACATAGGGAAAAAAAAACTTTAGAACATAAGGGATCATAAGAGTCTTAGAAGTGGTTGAGGAAATATAAGTTGACTTTGATAGAAGAAATTGGATTTAAATACATTGAGAAAAGAGAATGGAGGAAATAGATCATGGATGATGATCAGTACTTCAGTAAAATGAAATCTCGGTTCATGTAGCTGACTCGTTTTTTTTCCTTATGTTCTAAATTTTTTCCTATGTTTTAAATTTGTTTTTCCTATGTTCTAAATTTTTTATTTATTTTCTAAAGTTTTCCTATGTTTTAAAATTTTTTTCTGCTTATGTTCTAAATTTTTTGCTATGTTCTAAATCTTCTCATGTGTTCTAAAATTTTAAGCTTATTTTCTAAATTTTTTCAGCTTATGTTCTAAATTTTCTTTTTTTCTGCTTATGTTCTAAATTTTTTGTTTTTGCTTATGTTTAAAATTTTCTTTTTCTGCTTATGTTCTAAATTAAATATTTTTCCTATGTTCTATATTTTTTTCAAGCTTATGTTCTAAAGTTTTTCCTATATTCTAAATGTTTTTCCTTTGTTCTAAACTTTTTTTTTGCTTATGTTCTAAAGTTTTTCCATGTTCTAAATATTTTTTTTCTTTGTTCTAAATTTTTTATATTTATGTTTTATATTTTTTTCCTATATTCTAAATATTTTATTTTTCTTGATGTTTTAAATTTTTTTTGCTTATGTTCTAAATTTTTGTCCTATGTTCTAAATTTTTTTCCCCTATGTTCTAAATGTTTCGTGCTTATGTATAATAGTCTCACCCAAACGAAAAAAGTAGCAGGCTTAAACACACGCTGAGCATACTCTATATAATCAGCCAGCATCTTTAAGTAATATACAGCAACCTGAATAGGATCAGACACAGGTCCTTGATGCAAACATAGAACCAAGATGCCTAAGCCAGCATATACAAAACTGTTAAGCTCCTTTTTGCCAATCCTATCAGTCACCCACATGAGACGCTAAAAAAACTAGAGGTTGGAGAATCAACTAACAGCCCCACATACTCACTCTGAGCCCATATTACAACAACATCATGGTACTCAAAAATAGCATGTAAATAGTCTCACTAGCAGCCCCACATCCCTGGCACACGCTATCAGCAGCAATATGGGGATGGTAAACCTCTTTTTCATAGCAATACTACCCTTACAAGCCCTCAAGACGAAGTGTCGTAGTTTAAGTAGTCTTTCCATACCCCAAACCAGCTTCCATAAGCCTTTCTCCTTGTTTCCATGGAGTGTATACCACGCTTGACTTTAGTTCAGATGGTGAAGGACTGTTCCACTTTGTTACAGCTAAACTCTCATACAAACTCTCGTCTCGATATTATACAAATGAACCTACGTGGGATTCGAACCCACATCTTTTGTGCATTTGCACAATGCTCTACCCATTGAGCTACTAGGCTAATGTATATAAAACATTTGTACCCAAACCTTCACTTACACTACACTAAACTGCCTCACTAACACAATTGGAACAACACTTATTCAAAATGATGTTGTAAAATATAATACGACTGTTGAACAATATGAGTCACTTAAAAGGATATGAAAGCCCCAAATTTCCTACAAATCAAAGCTTAAGAAGTCAATAGGTATTGTCAATAGTAGCACATCATTTTCTCCGATGCATGACATACTAGGAAAAGGTTATAGCAAACGAAAAAGGTACAACTACGTCAACTAGACTACCTAACCCGTATTAAGACTCATGATTACATTATTTAATATCCAAAAGATTTTGTAGCAGATGGTGTATAAGTAGACAATTTAAACAGGTTGTACAAACAAATGCCAAGAAACAAGGATTGCCCTTCCTTTATTTAATCAAAAATTTGGTGGACAACTAACACATAGCTATAGGCATCAAGTATGCATAAAAAACATGTCAGCCAAGAAGAAAAGGCCAAACCTCTTATCTTATGCTGGGATTAATAACCTGCATCAAGAAATTTCAAACAAAATTGAGAAATACTACGTACATTTGGAGATGACATTTCAACCTGAAGTGCAATAATATTCTACTCCAAAAAACACCATACTATCCACTAGTTTCTTTCAATCAGTACATGAAAAATGAAGATCACTAACAATTAAGAAGACAACAAGAGGATATCACTAATTTAGAACATGCTGACATACAAATCGCAAAAATCAAGGAAAAATTTGAGAAAAAATCGCATAAAAACGCAGCAAAATCACATCAAAATTGCAGCAAAAAATTGCATCAACATCCCATAAAACAAATTAAATTCTTCGAAATTCTTGGAGTATAAGTTACCTTTGCATTTCAGAACAAATTGTTGTACGAATTTATTGTTCTTCGTCTCCGTCCATTCAATTTTTCTTCGATTTCCGTCAAACTAGGTTTCGAATTTGCAAAATTTCTACTTAAATTTCTCAATTCAACTAGTTTATGCAACTTAATGAACAAATTTAGCTGAATTTGAGCAAAAAGTAGAAGAAAATCGTTGTAATTTGCTTCAATTAGGAGCGATTACGGTGGATTTCTGAGAAGTTTGGGGGTTTTAAGAGAGAGAAAGTGGTGGGAAGTGTGAAATGTGTTTGAGAAGTGTGAAAGATATGTGAAAGAGGAAGATGAGAGGAGGTGTATGTATGACGCATGAAATTACAAAAATGCCATTACTATGGCTGTATTTAGGACGGTTAGATCAAAACTAATAAACGGCTGAGATTGGTTCTTATATAAGATTGGGTTCTTATATAGAGGAGGGTTCTTACATGAGCCTTCCTCTATATATATATATATATATATATATATATATATATATATATATATATATATATATATATATATATTCGTAATTAAATCATTTATTTAATTTTATCTTGAATTAGGTGCAGGAGGTATAGGTTTCGAATGGTGGTAATTCCAAAAAAAATCGATTAATTTGTTAAATTAGTAGGTGAAATTCCGATGGAATTTTTGATGGTATTATCCGTCAGAGGTTCCTTTTATTGCGACGGAAATAAAAAAATCCATCGGAATATGGCGACGAATTTTCAGATGGACAATTATGTCGAAAATCATATACTTTCCGAGGGAAAATACATTCGTCGAAACTTTGCGACGGAAAAATGCATCGTAAGATTCTGACAGAAATTTAATCCCTCGAAAAATACAGACCTTACGAGGCATATTTCCGTCGCAAAAATAGGTGGTTACAACGGATTATTTCGTCGGAAGAGGTATATACCGACGGAATTAATATCGTCGGAATATTGCGACGGATACTCAATTTAAGTTTATCCTGCCAGATCTATTTCCTTCGGAATTTCCGTCAGAATATGTTTTCCCGACGGAAAATCCCTCGGAAAAAGTCGAATTTCCTACAAAATGTTTCGCGACAGACCATTCCGACGGAATTTTGCGGAAAGATGATTTTCGACGGAATTTCAAATGATTCCAACGGATTTAATCTGTTGAAAAACGATTGTTTTCTAGTATTGATCAATCCTTATCTATCATACATGTTCTTAGCCTAAACACATCCTTGATACATCTAAATCATCCACAATACCTCCTTCGCGAGATTCGAATACTTTTAACCATACTCAACGTTGCATTCGACATCGACGTGAAAGGTTGATTGTTCTTAGTGTTTAGTCCCAAATCTATATTTCAATTCATATTTTATTTATTTACTTTATTGATTTAACTTTCTTGAAGTTTAGTAACGTGTGTATTGTTTTAATTGCAAGAAGGTTGAGGCATCAAAGTGAGTAATTTAATCACTCATATTATAATTCTTTGATTTTGAAGTAGAAATCATGTTTACAATGTTATTTAAATTCCTAGTATCATGTTTAAGATGTTATTATAATTCCTAGTATCATGTTTAGGATGTAATTATGATTTCTAGTTTCATGTTTAGGATAACGCTTTGATCTTATTATTAGTAACATGCTAGGATTTATAATTAATCCGTTAAGTATCATGCCTAAGACCTTACTATTAACGATATTTTGATGATCACCCACTTTTTTGCAGGTTTAAATTTGTACTTGAAAACACGCCTAATAAGATAATCAATAATTAGATTTAGTTTCAAAATGATTTTAATTCAAGTGATCACCAATATTAGATTTGATTTTGCATTAATAATCAACCAACGTAGATTAAACAGGTTTAGGATTAATTTGATGTATGAATATTGATTGAAAAGCGCACATGAATATCATAAGAATTGAGTAGAGGCCTATTTAGGGAGGGTTCAGTCTCTTTTAGGTTAGATTCATACTATCATCCCCGAACATCCAGTCATGGTTCCGGACCACTATGGAGTTAGCGATCTCCGTGATCTTGAATGGGTTGTAACCTTCACACCCGTGAACGGTTTACAAGTTCCTAAAACTTGTTGGCGACTCTTTTATGTCTAGCTTCTTTTCCTTGGAACGTCGTCATGCTTAAAATCATGAACCACAGTAGCGCTCAAAGATGAGTTTGAAAAATTCCTTACAACTTGTAAAAGTGTTCTATACTTTCAAAAGGTCAACCTAGATTCTTTAGCACGCTAAGTTTAAATTACCTTGATCTTAGTAGCTATTTTTCTTGAACATTTAGCGAACCGAGAATAGTTTCGACATTCTCAACACTACTGAAAGATTACTTATTTTTAAGGAACTTTGCAGAATGAGTATCGGATTTAATTCCTTGACTACTTTGAGCTTTGTCTATTTTAGACTCGATCAATGTGGGGGCTAACTGTAGACACCTACTTTTGGCCTCTTGTCCTAACAGGAAGTGCGATGATGTTACAAAAACCTGTTCTTCATGCTAGATCAAAGTTGAAGTGTTTATGGACTCCGAAATGCATTATAATGTAAGTTAAAACCCGTATTTGAGACCTAATTATATTAGAGCCTTTTCTGATTACTAATTAGGCCTAAAACGTTCTCATACATGTTTAATCTTAATTAATAGCGGACCCAAATGCGTCAAATGCAATGATTGGATCAAATGGATCTTACATTGTTGAAAACCAAGCCAACCAGAATAGTTAAATATATAATATACGTTCAAGGCCTATATAGCTAGATAGCCCTTTCAAAGAGCTTTTCAACAGTATATTATAAACCCAATTCCGAATTAAAACAAAGAAGATATCACAAAATACTAAACCGGGCCCTAAAACCGACATACTTGCACTCCAACGGCCAAATCTTTAGATCCATAATATATTTTAACCTAATTTCAATGGCACCGAAAATTTGACATTCAGAGCTTTCCAATAATATCTTATTTGCCTGAATCCAACTTTGTAATAAAAAGTTATGGAAGTTTTAAAAACGTGTTTTTGTATAAGGCAAACCACAATGCGCACAACTTCCAAAGTTGCGCGCAACCCCTGACATCGCGTCTCTAAAACCCTAAACCTATGGGTCATTGCTTATACCTAAACACAATAGAAAAATCAGAATTAAGACCCTATAATTCTAAAAAACCTAATCTCTCAAGTTCTCTTATTATCATATTACTTTTCCCCTCTCTTCCCAAGTACTCTTCAACCCTAATTTATTCCATTGAAGTCCTTGGAGGTACAAAGAAGGAGGGAAATCCATAAACACCAAGACGGAGATTTAAACAAACAAAGGAGAATGGTTAGTTTTCTGAGCACTTTTCTTCTTTTAATTAACTTTAATTGAATAATTAGTGTTGTTTTGTCACATTAAATAAGATTAATTAATTTATTCACATAGTATTCTTCCGTTAATTAAAGACTAGAATTGAATAATTAATTGTTGTTTTATTATCACCTAAGTTTTGGCGAATATTGTTAATTTTTGTTCTTTCCACGAATTGAATTTAATTAAAAAAGAATAATGACATCTTGTGATGTAACTCTTTTGTGATTTATGTTTGTAAATAAAATCAACTAATTAGTTTAGGAATCGCGATGCATATATTATTTGGTAATGAAATTCTGAAAAAGGAAGAACTAGTAGAGGCCGCACTAGAGCTAGGATTGCGATTCTCAAAGAAAAGGTTTTTCTAGTACCCTCACTCCCAAACTCATTTCTAGTTTAGTAGACCAATTTGGGCATGGGTAAACTTATGATTCATGCTAAATATCTCTTGAAATCTAATTAGGAGAAAGGTGTGAACGAGTTTTATAAGTTTTCCTAAAACTCATTGGCAACTCTCTATTGGTTACTTATAAAAAAAAAAAAATAATAAAAAAAGTAATGACGGGCTCAATTCTAATTCAAGATCTCCTAATACAGTCAGGAATTCAAATCCTAACACACCCTAAAAGGTGTAAAGTTCTAGGCTTTTAAAGGGTGAAGAGCATAGAGAAAATGAGATTCTCGACGGCGGACTACCCTCCTCACACACAGCATGGCTAGCAGGCTGCCAAGTCGAATTCTATTGTCTGTACTAATATTTTTCCACCATCACCGTTGTCTTATTTTTCCATCTTCTTTGTAATAATATTCAGATATGTTGGTTTTCAGCATCAAAATGTATTTTGTCAATTTAAATTGTTATTTTCTAGATTTTCTTGTATGTATTTTACTCAGTACGTGTACTATCTGATTTCTCCCTCAGAAACTTCTTTTTCTTCATCCGTACAATTATTATTATCCGGGATTTTTAAGAAAAAAAAATATTACTCGTAATAAAAAAAATTTCTTGAAAAAGCAGAGCGAAAACTGGAGGAGGCCATAGTGTTCAGCTTGGAGACCAGTGATCTTGACGCCTCGATTGCGAAGGCAGTAGGAGCTGGTGCACTGGCAGTAGCAGCTAGTGTAGTGGTTGAAGGCATGGTGTAGGAATAGGTGAGGGGGTGGTGTAGGTTTAGGTGGGTTTTGTATAATTTTTTATAAGAATATTGATTGTAATATTTGTGAGTACGTTTTTAGTGTGGGTTTTGTATAAATTTTTTGCAGGTATAAACTACTTGTGTTTCGTTGTAAATGGTACATGTAGAGGAATCGTATTTTTTGTTTACTTGATATTATATATATTAAAATACGAATAAATTTTTTTTTTAAAAAAAAAAAGAGAGAAAGAGACCATCTATTTGAAATAAGTGGTCTCTCTGTTAAAATCAAGAGTTCACTTTTAATGAAGTGGCCTCTTAGGCCAAAGAGACTGCTTAGCTAGAGACCACACAGAGATGGTTTCTTTGGACAATTATGTAGTAGTAATTTGGGAAAATAAAATAAATAATCAAATATTGAATTATAAGAAACAATATTATAGTCGAAATAATAATAGAACAATAAGAGAATATGATCTAGCCAATCATGATAAAATCTTTCCTAGAAAATGACTAAAATAAAATAAAACGGAAATAAATTTTGGAGGGAAAATTTTGCACCTAGAATTGACACGTGTCATTCCTGATATCTGTTTTAGAATAATTTTATTGATTATGTTATTAATAATACCAAAATAACAAATTAGAAAACGAAGGACACTCTCTTTATTTATTAATTGAGACAACCATTTTACACAAGATTTTGCACTTCACCAAACAACATAAACATAAACACATATCCAAAAAATAAAAATAAAAATAAAAATAAGACATTAAAGTTTCATAAAAGAGGTATAGAACTCAAAGGAGATTTAATATAATTAAGCAGTACAATAGGTTGTCAATATGCAGTTGGTGGTGATGGATGACGGGTTTACATGCACCGGAAACCATTCGAAGACGGCGCAGCAACGCATTGGCGTCCAGTGTTAGCACAACATTCTCTAACACCAGGAGTGCATGGATGTCCAAGGTGCTCCTCGCACACTGGATTCTCTTGTTGTGCTTTCACAGCAAGGACTTGCAGCATCACTACATACATACAACAAAATTATTTTATACAAGTAAAATGTTAGTTATAAGGAAAATTTGTCAGAAAGGTCCTTTTAAGTGTTCCATTTTATACTAAAGGTCTTTTCATATATAAAAAAAAAGTGATGACAAAGGTTTTTTTTTTATTATTTTTTTTATTTTTTTTTATCTCACTTAGGTTGTGAAGAAGGTCTTATGACCGGATTATTCTGGTCATCGACTTTGTTCTCCCTTTTTCCACTTTATCTGTAATAAACCCTAATATCTTGTTCATCAATCCTCTCTGCGAACCGTAATTTCTCAAGAAGCATCACCAAACTTCGATTCTAGTCCCTCCCTTTAAAATTGAAGGGAATCCGGTTAAAGGTCCCTCTTCACAACCTAAGTGGGATAAAAGAGCCTTTACCACAAAGTGCACCACTTAAAATTAAAGGACGTTTTTGACAAATTTTCCTAATTATAAATGCATATAATCGGGTAATGTATATCCATTTATAGCATTGTTATGCTAAAAAAAAAGGTTGTTTATGAAAAGTGTCACACTATAATAGAAAAGGAAGGAGTATTAAACAACTTGGATGTATATTAATTGTACGTTTGCGCATGCTCATGCTAGTCCATTGGTCATTCATATATGAAACCGAAAAATATGAAGTTAAAATGGAAGAGGTAATAATACCAGTTGCAACGATGAAAAAGAGTGCTACTATGATTCTCTTGTAGCCAACTTTGCCTTCCATTACTGTTTTGTCACGAAGAATTGTTTGCCAAATTTGTGTTTTAAGTATGAAGGGGTGTAATTGGATTTTGTATTGTTGAATGTTGGTGAATGAACTACACTAAGTTTGCTCTATTTATAGTATGTTTATCCTGACCAATTGGTTATTATTATACTTATCAACTTGAATTAATTAAAATGGCAATAGATAATGTTCTACATTTTATTACACCCCACTATGTATATATGGAATATTTTAATCATTAACAAGATCATTTTTTTCAATTGGCCTTTTGAAATGTCATAATTTCAACCAAGTTTTTGACGAATTGTTTTCTGATTGTGATATCCACTAACTATTCTTAGTTAAAATTTGCGTCAAGCTAGCTCTCCACTAATTGTTTTGGTGTAATTTTTATATCAGAATTTCATTACATCGGGAGTTTTTATATTACCTTTGTATCTTATTACATGCAACTTTGAAGGGTAGTACAAATTCTTATGAAAAAAAATTTGGTGGGTGATTAATGGAGGGAGAAGAATAAGGATGCATTGGATGAGGAAAGTAATAGAGAGAAAAGACAAATTAATAAACATTTGTTGCAAATACTATGAAACGAAGGTTGTATCTATATTGATTAATGGACGTTAAAATCACAAACATCTTGAATATTTGACTCACTATCTAGTTGAGATATTTTAAAATTTTCGAGTCACCTTTACTTTATTCCATATATGACAAACATCCTTTAGAACCTTACTTCTTTAATTATAGTCATATTTTATTAAACTTTTTAATAAGGAAAAATTCATGGGAATAATCCCACCTTTAGGCCATTCTTTTTTAATAATCCCACCTTTGAGATATTATTTAATAATCCGACCTTTGGGTGCCTTTAATTTTTATTGGTCCCATCTTACTTGGAACCGGCTAACAAGGTAAAGCCTTCTTACGTGGACTTGGGTTCTCTAATTTATCCCCTAAAAGATGCCAGGTCATCTCTCCCTCCTCCCAACCACCCTCGTTAATGTTTGAAAGAACTCCTCCCTCATTACTCACTTGAACAAAGCCTATAAAAATATTTCGTCAGCCATAATTGAAGCTTCAACCACTTGAGTATGGTGCCCTAAAGTCTCAAGCTTCCATTCTTGGTGATATTTGGACAGCAAAGAACTCCATTCTAGGTAAGTTTTTGAACCCTAATGTCCGCCTAAAATTTTGCTAATTTTGCAAGTGTATCTCAAACCTTAAGCAATTAAACTCGAAATCATGATTTTGCCTATTGGATTTCAATTTATATGGTAGGTAATTATGGGTGCGAATTGTGGTTTGTTTGTCTTATGTTGTGATTTTTTTTGTTGGTTTATGTTAATTGAGTTCAAACCCTAAATGCTAGGTTTTTGTTGTGTTGTTTTTGTTGACTGTTGATTGTTCTATAATTCTTGTTAATTTAGGTATGGGTCATAAATCTCGCAATAATATACCCTTGAAAATGTGGCATGGAGGGGTGTTTCAGCAGCTTGACAATGGTGGGTTGTGTTATATGAATGGGTAAGGTAGAACTTTTAGTGTAGACCCTGATTTACTGTGCTCCTTTTATCTTGTGGAGTTGGTTATGAAGTGTGCTAGATATGATGGTAGAATTCAGGGCTTTTTATACTAAGTTCCCGGACTCAGTATGGTGGATGGTTTGAGGAAAGTGACAGATGATGAAAGTATGAGGGAAATGATACAGGTGGCAGAGAAGCATAGGAGGGTGGAGGTATATGCTATGCATGGTGACAATGACCCAATAGCCTTCCCCTCTGAACTACAGCCTGCTTCCTCAAAACAGACCCAACCCAAAATTGTGAGAACCAAAAAACTACCAATAAAGAGGGGACCACCAGTTAGATCTAGTCCAAGAAAGAAAAGTCAGCCATTGACTATTGATGAACCTTCCCAAAAAGCCTTTGACAGCTCCCTAAAGCCAAAAAAAGATGCTCCCACTGAAGTTATTCCCAATCCACCAACCATTACCCTATCTAACCAAAGTACATGTAGAATAAAATATGTTATAAACCCTAATACCACATTTGAAATATCTCAGCCCACTCCCTCTTCCAAAGCAGCTGCAAACACAAAAAATGACCCTATCAACAGTTATGAGTGGGAAGATTCAAGGCCTGATAGCCTTATCCCTATTAATGATTTGATACCAGATTTTAGCAGTGACAGTGACACAGCTGACCCTAGTTACAACCCACAAGTTGACAAAGGCAAAGGAGTCAGTAGTCAGCCTTTCTTTGGAGAAGTGTGGGGAGGAGGATGTGTTACATGCAGAGTTTGATGGTGGTGCTGATATAGGTGAAAAGGATTATGCTTTTAAGGAGGCAGAGGAAGAGTATGATCGAGAAGGAGACTGAAGAGATTTTGAATGAGGAGCTACAGTATCAGTCTGACAGTGGGGATGAAGAGTACAACATAGCTAGGCAAAGGGTAAGGGATACAACTGCCCAGCTTGTTGATATTGCAAGGAAAATCCAAACTGAAGCAGCTAAGGGTGTAAGCATACAACAGGAGGTTGGGGAAGCTGCAGCTGGTGAACCTTCTAGCCCCCAGAATGATTATGAGCAGAGTGATGAGGAAATACATACTCCACCTGATAATGGTGAGGAAGATTTGATTCCTGTAAGGAGAAAAAGATTAGGTTTGTTGGTGTCTAAACAAACAGATTTTGTAACTTTTGAGTGGAAAGTTGGGCAGAAATTTGCAAATAGAGAGGATTTCAAGTATGCTATAGCAAAGTATGGAGTATTGCAGGGCAAAGATGTGAGTATTGTTGTAAGTAACAAAAATAGATCACAAAGGTTAGGTGTCAAATGCATAGAAAGTTGTCCATTCTATGTGTATGCTTCCTGGGATAGTAGGAGAGCTACAATAATTGTGAAGACAGTGAATGGTGTTCACACTTGTCAGAGAAATATGAAGAGGAACAGGCAGCTCAAATCAAGTTTTGTTGCAAAGCAATATCTAGATGTGTTTAAAACCAGGCCACATTGGCCAGCAAAAGAGATTATTGAGTGTGTAAAGAAAGCATACAGGATGCTAGTCACCAAATACTTTGCCTATACAGTTAAATACACTTCCCATAGACTGTTACATGGGTCAATGCATGACCACTACAACAAGCAAGGAGGGTATTTGAAGGCAATAGAGGAATGCAGTCCTAGAATAGAATTGAAGCTTTTAACTGACACTGAATAGCAGGCTTTCCCACCAATTTTCCAGAGACTGTTCATATGTTTTGAAGGTTTGAAAACTGGGTGGATGCAAGGTTGTAGGAAGGTCTTGGTAGTGGATGCCTGTTTTCTGAAGACCTTTGTAGGGGGTCAACTGTTGGCTGCTGTTGGCGGGGACAGTAATGACCAGATGTTCCTAGTGTGCTAGGCTGTAGTTGAAGGTGAAAAAAACTCCAGCTGAGAGTGGCTCTTCATGAAACTTGCTGCTTGTCTAAATCAGGAAGAAGGAGAAGGGATCTCAATCATTTCTGATGAGCATCAGGTATGATTCCTAACTTAATTCTTTAGATGAGCTAATTTTATATACTTTGCCTATAATAGTGGACTATGCTCAATTGAATTCTCTATTGTTTGTTTTGTGATTTGACAGAGTATAGTGCATAGTGTCTCAACTGTTCTCCCTAAGGCAAAGCACAGACACTGTGCTAGACACATATTTGCTCACTGGCACAAGAAGTATAAAGGAGATGAGCTGAAATTGTTGTTATGGAGGATTGCAAAGGCATACAATATGGTCGATTACAATGAAGGACTTGAGAAGCTTGCAGAGTTGAATGTGAATGCAGCCAATGACTTCAAATTGCATAGGCCTGAATTATTCTGCATAGCTTTTCTGAATCCTGCAGTCAAGACTGATGCAATTACTTCAAACATAGCAGAGACATTCAATGGGTACATTATTCAAGCAAGGACCAAGCATTTGCTCTACATGTTAGAAGACATAAGAGCTACTTTGATGCAAAGATTGGTGGTGAAAAGGCAAGCTATGATGAAAGCCACCTTAATGCTTTGTCCAAGAATTCAAGCCAAGTTGGAAGCTGAGAAGGAAAAGGCTGCAGAATGTGAAGTAACTCCTTCCTCTGAAACCCTTTTCAATGTTAATTACAGCTTAGATCAGCTGGTGGTGAATTTGAAAAGTAGGAGTTGTACTTGTAGGAAATGGGACATGCTTGGCATCCCATGTTGTCATGCAGTGGCTTCCATATATTTTCTGGGCAAGGAACCAGAGCTGTTTGTGGATAAATGCTACTACAGGGACACTTATTTGTTAGTGTATGCAGGTAACTAATCTACCATTAAGGCATGAATTTTGGTCTGACACTTTAGTTGTGAACTAATGCCTTTCTTTTCTGGATTTTGTTAAGCTTCATTCCACTAATTCAAGGTGAAAGACACTAGCCAGTAGTGTCTATGCCTATTGATCCTCCACCAATCAAAATTGGTCCAGGGAGGCCAAGGAAAAATCGAATCAAAGATCCATATGAGAACCCCAAAAAATCTGGTTCCTTGACAAAAACAAGGATTCAAATGACTTGTTCCCTTTGCCAAATAAAAGGGCATAATAAAATAAAGTGCCCTAACAAGGACAATGTACAACCACATGAACCTGCTCCAAAAAGGGCTAGAGAGAGGCCTCGCAAGGTTGCTGAACATACTGCAACTGCAGCTGCACCTCAACCTACACCAACATCTGTGCAATCCACTCAGGCTATACCCTCTTTTAGGCAAAAAATTGATACAACCCACCACTCCCTAACTACTCAACCTACCATACTTGGTAGAGGAGGAAGAACAATACTAATGGGTAGGGGATCAAGGGGTGGAAGGGGTAGAGCAGGTGTTGTTGCCAATGCTAGAAGGGGAAGGGGTTCAGATGTTGATGGCTCTAGCTGAGGTGCTTCAAGTGGGAACAGGGGAGTTGAAAGGGGCAGGGGTAGTACTAGGGGCAGAGGAAGGAACCAGGTATATTTTCCTAGTTGTACATAGCTTATTTGTATGTTGTAACTTGTATTTTGTTGCATATTTGGTGATGTGTTATAACTGTTCAGGTCCCAAAAGGTGTAGGTGTATTCATTGCATCAGATGGATCTGCAATGACTACTGTAAGTGCCTTTATGTTGTAACTTTAAGTGTGTTTGATTTAGCTTGCAATTAATTTTATACTAATGTTAATCTGCTGTTGTATCTGTGTGCAGACCCAAGCCAATCAAGGGAGAACAACATCAGCTATGGGCTGGTTCCAGTGCATTCAAGAAAGTCAACTTTCCACCTTACATCAACCAACTCAATAGTCAACTAAGTAGTGGCATGAACGGTGACTCACTTTTGGTGTAATGAACTAATTCAGTATTTGTATTTTTTTTATGTAAGCTTTTGGGAACAGTTTTCTGGGCATGTTGGCTTATAGAAGTCAATATGCATATTACAATGTAATGGCATGAACCATGGCAGGGTTCATTTTGTGTCTTTTGGACTAAACATTGTCAACTTATTATGTTCAATATAACAACTTTTTGAAATGTGTTCATTTCTATATGATAATTGAAGTTGTAAGCAAATTTTTGTCAAAATAACTTCCTTTTATTTCATCAAATCATTGCAGCATACATATCTTGCATAGCCACCAAGTTTTTTGACCATACATGTCACAAATGCCCAACATACAATCATTTCCCAACCTAAACTAACTTATTCACTCTAACCAACTATCATCTGCACAACATCACTGTCATGCCTTCAAATACACTAAAAGAAAAGCAAAGAAAATCCATGACACAAACAGAGCAATGGAGAAGTTTTTTTCATTCCTTGACGCCTTCATTAGTTCAATCCTTGTGTGGCAAAGCTCCATTTTGGTATCATTCAACTCATCCTCCTTAATTCCCAAATTCTTCTCAACTTTTTTCAACTGCTCCTTCATGAAATCAATTTTAATCTCTTTTTCAGCAACTTGAGTATCTCTTTTAAAAACCTGGAATCGTAGATCTTCAAGGTCCATTTTGTTAGCATTAACCCACTAAAAGAATCCACAATCACCCTCTTGTAAAAAAAAAAAAACCTTGAATCAATTGAATTTGAATCCCTAATTTGATTTTCCCAATTGAATTATCTTAAGTTCAATAGCAAAAACAAAAAATTCTCACTTTCCACCACACTTACAGGCCATTTAGGGCATCCATAGAACTTCATACCCACATTATTGCTATTCCTCACCGTCCGAATTACAGCTTCTATACCGCATTTGCACTTCAATTTTGGGGAACCCCAACCAAATGACCTTGACGAAGATGATCCACTTGAACCAATGTGCCTCCTACTAGCCATTGCAACCAAATTTCAGTGAGAATAGAGGAATTTGATAGGGGAATTTGAGAGCAACAATGGCATTTAAGGAAGAGAGGAAACAGAGAAATAAGAAGAAGACCCAACAATTAAGGGACGTGGCATTTTAAACAAAATAAAAAAAAATATTAAAAGGAATATAACCGTTGGAAGCCACGTAGGACTAATACCGGCTACAACAAGTGAGGTAACCTGTAGGGACCAATAAAAATTAAAGGCACCCAAAGGTCGGATTATTAAATAATATCTCAAAGGTGGGATTATTAAAAAAGAATTGTCCAAAGGTGGGATTATTCCCATGAATTTTTCCTTTTAATAATTTGCTAGTTTATTAAATTTAATAATGTATTTTTTGTGAAAAACTACCTATTAAAAACAACTTTTTGTGAGTAACTACCTATTACAAAATATCTTGTAAGAAACTACCTATATAAATGCAAAATGTTGTAAAAGACTACCACTGGCCGGAAACTCACTGTTGACTTTTTTACTCTGGCGTTGACTAGGCCCCGTGGCCTTTACTAACCCCCCTGCCGCCCCATTTTTCCCCATAAGCTTTTCTGGCCACTCCCCTCCCTGCCCCCACTTCCAATTCCGGCAACCCTTTCCCTGCCAACCTCCCTTCACTGCTCATCCCTTCCCCGAACATCTCGAAACCCCTCCCCTTTCCCTCGCTTCTTGCCACCCCTCAAACATATTGTCGATTTTCGGCCAAATTTTACCCCACTGCACCCACCCATATCTCACCCTTGAAATCCCGCCCACCCTCCCTCGACACCTAAGAAACCTCGACCCCCTTAAAAACTAGAATTCTTTTCAATTTCTGGATATTGGGTTTTCGGTTTTTTAGATTCTGGGTTTTAGGGACATGAAGTGGGTTTGGGGGGTGGTTGCGGGGAAGAAGGGGTAGGAACGGTTAGGAAAAAGGAGGGCTGCTAGGGGTAAGGACAGCTAGGGGAAAAAAGGGTTGCAGGGGGTGGGGATGGTCGGAAATTGGAAAAGGGAGGCGGAGGGGCAACAAGTGTGGCAGCCGACAGGGGTTGGGTAGTCGAAAACTGGAAAAGGGAGAGGGAGGTGACGACAAGGGGGTGGGGTTGGTAGAAAACTGGAAAAGGGAGGAGGAGGGGAAATAGAGGGTTAGTAAAGGCCGCCGTGTGGTCTGGTCAACGCCGGAGTAAAAAGTCAACGGACAGTTTCCGGCCTATGGTAATCTTTTACAACATTTTGCATTTAAATAGGTAGTTTCTTAAAACATATTTTATGATAGGTAGTTTCTCACAAAAAGTTGTTTTAAATAGGTAGTTTTTCACAAAAAAATCCTTAAATAATTTATTCATCAACTGGACCACATTGGAATCACCAATAAAACTGCTAATTACTATACATCCAAGGTAAGAGCAGTACGTACCTTTCACAAGTGCATATTTTTGTATTTGGTTATGTTAGTCTATTCAAGAGTGCAAGACTGAGCTGAGGTCTTTAAATTTAGTGCTCAATGGCCTTTATCCTTGTGATAGGATGAGATCTTTTGATTTGTGTTATTTACCTTAAAAATTAATAAGCAAACTCTTACTGCTGAATTTTGTGATTTTCTCAATAACCAAAAAAAGGTGTAAAAATGATCATACAATAGAGAGACAAGTAAAAAAAAAATATGCAAGTAGGAAGAAGAAATGAACTAGATAAGAAAACATTTAGAACAAATTAGCTATTGATGATTAACAATAAAGGTGTTGAAAATGATTTAATATATACATAAGTTACCCATTGATTTTATTTGTTTTAAATTAAAAAATTATTTAACAATGGTGTGTTTGAGTAAACAATAATTTGGAAAAGGTTTGTTAATCATAAAGCCTTTGAACTTAAGTCACACAATCTTTTTTTTTTTTTTTTTTTTTTGTGTTTTAGAAGGCCACAATGTAGGGCCAGGTTACCCATCTTATCAGACTACACGCACACTCCACTCCACATTAATATGATATTGTTCTCCTTGGGCTTATTCGTACGGATTCATTTTTGGATATCTTTCCAAAAAGCCTCATACTAATTGAGTGTGTTCTCACTTGTAAGGAGCTCTTCATTTCCTTAAGCTTTTCATGTGGCCATGTGGGACTTGGGATGAACCCCCAACACACAAAGGGTGGGTGTTGAGATCGATCCCAAGATTCTCTGAAATCGGGAGAAAAAAAAACTCTAACCACCTCAGCAATCACTCACTCTTCGGATAAGTTAGACACTCTTACAGGGGTGGTTTTGAGCATGTGCAGGGTGGTCGATCGTACAAGGCCTCTAAGTAAAACTACTATAGAAGAGCCCCAGTTTTTGAAATTTACTTATACAAAATTGATTTTAGGGCCCAATTTAACAATATCGCACCGGACGATTTCCAATATTAGCATTTGTAGCCCCGCCTCTGGCAACTTTTGTGTCATGCGGATTCAAGGGATAGTATAATCAATCGAAATTATCACTTTGGGTCATAGTCCACCAATGGTGAAATGCATTGATCAATGAAGAAGCGCCGGCAAATCAAGCACAATCGACAGTAGAGAAATAAGCTCCTCCAAATCTGTCAAAATTACTTGGAGCATGAACTAAAGAAAGGGTATAAATTAAAGGTTCATTCCCTCATCCCTTCAAGAGAATAAATTTGAAAGAATTGAAAAAGAACGGGTAAAGTTTAACAATATAAAGCATGAACTTATATTCATATAAAGCAAGAGCAAGAATTCTGAGAACTTGGCTCTAGTGAAAAAATAAATAAATAAATAAAGAATCACTAAAAACCAACAAGATAAATTTATCATGTTAAAGACAATTGGATTATTGAAAATAAATAAATTGCAGAATGTCTTGTGCAGCTGGTCATACTATGTGACCGTTAGTAAAAACACAAAGTAGTCCTTATAACACTGACCGAATAACTCTTGTAATAATGACCTAGTAACCTCTATAACAAATATTGATGATCGAGTAACCCTCTAACATTGGCGAAGTAATCCCAGTATTACTGACCGAGTAACCCCTACAACACTTACGAATTAACCCTCGTAATACTTGGTCACACATTGTGACCGGCCACATATAGAATTTGTGAAAAAGAAATAACAAAAAATCTATAACAAATTACATAATTGCTCTTATTTCAATCAAAATTTAAATAACAAATTAAGAATCATTCAATTTAATTTTTTTATGGAAGGTATGACAAGAAACGAAATTCAATGGGCAATACAATCAGAAACATTATGGGAAATATCTATCTACGTTTCGTAATAATCATAATACTAGGGAGGGTACAAAGTTCAGGAAAATTATAACACGAGGATCAAAAGAAGAATATTATTATATAAAGCATAGTTAGTGGAGATCTATATTTATTAAATGGTTAATTAGTATGAGAGAAAAAAAATAATAGTCTATGTGGGGTTGGTTGGAGAAAGAATAATAAAATATTGGTGACTCTTTACCAAATAAAAAAAGTGTTACAATTAGTATAATGAAATGGATGAAAAAAAGGCGTTGCAATCATCACGAAATAATGGAGGTAGTATAACTTTTCCAGCCAAATTCAAGAAAAATTACAAATCAATATAAATCCCTAAAATTCATTTCAATTTAAAACAACGAGGACCAAAAAGAGTTTAAAATGCAATTAAGAATCATCATAGTCATATTGCATGATCAAAAGGTAACTTGTACTCCGTAGCACATATAAAGCCTTAAAGATCACATAAACCAGTGCATAAATTATATTCATTCAAAGCATCATAAGATGCAATTCTCAACATTACAGACATAATTCAGGGTTAAAATGTCTAACAAATTCTTCAAATGCAATGTATTAAGACCGCATGATTTAAGGAATTAATGAGAATAAAGAGGCCAATATTTTATGCGGACCCATCTTTAGTCATGGTGGATCCCGTGACACAGGATTAATTTGCAAAAAAAAAAAAAAAAAAAAAAAAAAAAAATTAAAATTAAAATTAAAGCATGTGGAACTGAATAAGCAAAGTCAAACTACTATAGTACTACTCCTAAGTCCTAACTATCCTAAGTAGGGGTAGCAATATTAGATGGATATCCACTAAGCTGATCCACCCACTTTAAATAAATGGACGAAAATCCGAAATAAATGGATGAAAAGCGGGTGATGGATGAAGTAGATGGATCGGATCGGATGTGGATGATGATTTTTTCACCTGCTAACCATCCACCCACCCGTTTAACATATATAAAGATTTTTAATCAAAGAATTTTTATTCAATGAAATTGAAATATGGAATAAATAAACTTTATTTCACTACTAGAAATAGGCCGATTTCCGACGGACCTAAAATTCCGATGAATTTGAATCCGTTAGAAAATTCCGTCGGAAAAGGTATTTTCCGACGGAAAATCCCTCGGAAATATTCCGACAGAATTATTTTCTGTCGGAGATTAGTACTTCCGACAGAATATTCCCTCGGAAAATATATTCCGACGAAATATTCCGTCGGAAGTATTAATTTCCGACATAAATTAATTCTATCGGAACTAATAAAAACATAATCAGGATGCTTTAGTTCTGAAATTTCACGAAATAGAAAGAGAAAATAGGGAAGAGAGAGAACAAAAGAAAGGGAGAAAGAGAAAGAGAAAGAGGAAGAGAAAGAGATCGGCGACCACCAGAAGATTCGCCGCAACCATCACTGGCCTTTCACCGCAACCACCGGACGTTGACCGTCGTCCCCTTGTGACTCCCAGGCCGCCGCTCGGTAAGTAGTTTTGCATTTTTTTTTTGGTTAAACCCTAACCACCATACCTTCTTCTATAGCTACCCCCGTTCCTCCTTCATCGCTGCGACCAGAACCATCTTCTGCCGAACCTGACGCCGCTGGTGAGGTTAGTGTTGTTGTTTTTTTTAATTTTTAAAAATTAACCTACGCTAAACCCTAACTACCTCATCGCAGCCTCCGACCTCTTCCCCTCCTTCGCCACAACCAGAACCACCACCCTTTCCCCCTACTAAAACTTCCGATAAGTCCTCATACTTTCCCCCTTTTTTAAAAAAAATTTAATGAATTAATATCCTCCACCACCCTTATTTTGCAGCCACCACGGACGCCACCTCCATTAAGCTTGTCGTGCAGCCACCACCGAATTGTCCTCTACCCATTGTGAGTTCCTTTTCTCCACTTTTTCAATTCAATTTTATTTTGGTATAATAATAAACCCTTACTTATTTTTTATTTTTAATTTTTTTGTAGGATTTGTACAATTAGTTGGTTTAATTGTCAAAAACAAGTGCAGATCTAAATGTTAGTCACATTACAAACCCTAATATAATGAATGTTAGTTTAGTTTAGTTTATTTTAATATAATGTAGTTTAATTTAGTTTAGTTTTATATAATGTATGTTAGTTTAGTTTAATATTATGATATGTTAGTTTGGTTTGGTTTAGTTTAGTTTAATATGATATATGTTAGATTACTTTAGTTTAATATAATGTAGTTTAGTTTTGTTTAGTTTAATCTAATGTAGTTTAGTCTAGTTTTATATAAAGTATGTTTTTTTGGTTTAATATTATGATATTTTAGTTTAGTTTGGTTTTGTTTGATTTAGTTTATTTTAATATTATGATTTTATGATATGTTAGTTTAGTATAAATTAATTATGATATATGTGTTTAGTATAATGCATGTGTTCTTTACTTTATATATTTTGTAAATGAATCATTTGCATAATAATATGCCTAGATACCCATTCAAGGAATACACATTAGGAGTATGTCTTGAATAATCCCCGATTGGGACTGTCCTTGTACGCTTATTCTCACTTAGGTGGTGAATGTATGCCTTGTTATTGATTCTAGGGAATACCCTATCTTCTCATTTCTCTACAATGTTCTCTGGGTACATATGTAGGTGTATCTAATCGCCTACATCGTGTACTTGGAGAACTGTAGAGAAATACTACCGGATTTTCCATAGAATTGAATACCAGGCTTACATTCACTAGTGGGATTAAACGTACAAGGATGGGTTAGGTTGGAGTGATAAGGACCCTTGGACATCATTTCAAATCTCATTTGCATTTCCATAACTCTTTGATGGATAATGAATATTAAAATTGCTTTGTGACTAATGTAATTACACATATACGTGAGTTGTGTAGAAGTTGTAATCATGAAACGAATAGAACGTAGCTGGATGTATGAAAGGAAGGTTGGGCTTTCTATTAATCCAGAGTTCATGAAAGGGGTTGATGAATTCATTCAGTACGTCAAAGATCACCCCAAGAGTAGTAACCCGAATGAAGTTAGGTGTCCATGTTTTAAATGTAAGAACAAACGGCTTTGGGATGCGGAAACGGTTAAAATTCATTTGTTTCGCAAGGGTTTTGTACCTAATTACTATGAGTGGATGTGTCATGGGGAAGGGTAACCTATTTATTACTTCTAACAAGTTCTAATATACATTACTTTTTGTTGATGATCATCTAACATTGTTGTTTCTCGTTTATTGTAGGTTTGATGATAACAAGGTGAGGAGTGCGGTCTCTGGTATGCTAACTGGATACTATCGAGACCATTGGAGGAATTATGGAGTGGTTGATAAGGGAACGAAACAACACTGGTGGAACTTCAGCGTATGCTATTCTTAACTTAGCTAATACATGTTTTATTAAGTGTATTGATGGAGTTGAGTTTATAACTTTTAAAGTTTATCATTCGCATAAACAATTCACATGGGCACCTCAATTGAACGAGCATGTGAAGATCACTTGTGAAAGGAACACTAGTAGAAAAAATGAAATAGGCACCGCACAATCCGCACTGGTTTTTGAAAACCGGTGCGAAAAAAAATAGGCGGGATTGGGAAATAGAGTTTTCGCATCGGTTCCAACCAAACCGGTGCGAAAAGTTTGTTTTTCGCACCGGTTCTAACTAAACCGGTGCGAAACGTTTGTTTTCCCCACCGGTTCAAACCTAACCGGTGCCAAAACTCTTGCTAAATATAAATAAAAAAACCCAGTCTCTTTCTTTCTCTTCCATTTCCTCATCTAGCCTCTCTCTCTCCTCAAAAACCCACTATCACCGAAAAGTTAACCACCCACGAAATCATTCATCCAAGCCACCACCATCGCTGAAACCCACCAATCCACCACCATCGCTGAAACCCACCAATCCACCACCATCGCTGAAACCCACCAGTCCACCACCATCGCCTCTCTCTCCTCAGAAACCCACCATTGTCGAAACCCAAACCACCCACGAAATCACCCACCCCCACGAAACCCTACCAGAACCACCTACGAAACCCAAACCCAACCACAAAACCCAACCCAGAACCACCTACGAAACCCAAACCCACCCACAAAACCCAACCCAGAACCACCCAAAACCCTTGAGGCTTGCTGCGATGACGTCAGAGGCGGCGACGATGAAGGTGGTGATTAGAGACTGCAGCGCCGTCGATATTGAAGGTGGTGTTTCAGATGATTTATGAATGGACGATGATGAATTTTTGTTCTTGTGTTTTTGTATTTTTTCAATTTTATTTATTTATTTATTTATATATGAGTTTGAATGATAATTTTTAATTCCTTTCTACATCAAATAACAATGAAAATTTATAGTTGTGTTTATAATAATTTATTTCGATTTTTTTTCTGGGTTGTATTTGCTTCAATGTGTTAATACCCAGTTCGCTTCAATGTTTGCTACAATGTGTTCATACCCAGTTCGCTTCAATGTTCGCTTCAATATTTAATTCATAATTTCTTTTTTTTTTTTTGGGAATTTTTGGCACCGGTTAACCGATGCCAAAAACTTTTTTTTTTATTTTTTTTGGGAACTTTTCGCACCGGTTTTGAACCGGTGCGAAAAGTTTTTCTTTTTAGCATCCCTCAAATCTACACCGGTTCAAACCGGTGCGAAAGGGGGGTTTTGAACCGGTGCGGATTTACATTTTTCGCCTAGTGGAAGTTTGCAACTCCCCTACGTGACATGTTCCACACAGTCACTCACAAGATGAATGGCGCCAAGCCAGGCTAGCTCAATGAGGAAGTCCACAAGAAGATGATGGACATTGTTACCACATATCCAACGTATAAGAAGCGGTCAGCCCAAAATAGGAAGAACAGAAGGGGCGGTTCGATGGAAAACGTGGTTGAACCAACCCAGTATCATGGTTCCATGTCAGCTGTCCAACATGTAAAAAGGATGGTAAGTTTGTTTAATAGGCAAGTAAAATAGAAGGCATTTGTGTATTACAATGTAATGGTGGTGTGACATTTATAACGATGATTTTCTGCATGTATAATCAAAGGTGGCAAAGAATCAAGGCCAGCTACCAATAGCTCCTGAGCTTTTTCTAAAGACGCACTTTAAGGATGTGCCTGGGAAAGGTACAGTGCCAGCCAACACCAAATCAAAGCAAATTGCGGTAACAAATTCAATATAACTTAGAAGCTAAACTTATTTGATTGATTTTAAGAAAATGGGCAAAGCAGAAGTCACTTAGGCTTTACTTGGTTCTATTTTGATAAAAATGGTTCCTAAAACTTAGTTAATTGGGTTTTTTTTTGTGATTTCAAGCCCTATACACCTAAAACTACCTATTATTGACATGTTATGAGAAAGAAAGAGTTCATTTGCTGAGAAATAAAGAAAATGGGCAAAGTACAAGTCACTTAGGCCTTACTTGGTTCTATTTTGTTGAAAATGGTTCCTAAAACTTAGTTAATTGGTTTTTTTTTTTTTTTTTTTTTTTTTTTTTTTTGTGATTTCAAGCCCAATAAACCTAAAATTATTATTATAGACATGTTATGAGAAAGAAAGAGTTCATTTGGTAAGAAATGAAGAAAATGGGCAAAGTAGAAGTCACTTAGGCCATATTTGGATGAATTTGGATGAAAATGGTTCCTAAAACTTAGTTAATTGGTTTTTTTTTGTCATTCCATGCCATATACACCTAAAACTACCTATCTTTGACATGTTATAAGAAAGAAAGAGTTCATTTGGTAAGAAATGAAGAAAATGGGCAAAGTAGAAGTCACTTAGGCCTTACTTGGTTCTATTTTGTTAAAAATGCTTCCTTAAACTTAGTAAGTTGCTCCTTTTCATATGTATATCTTGTAGAAGGCCTACCAGAAGAAGGTTGAAGAAGCAAGCACTCGAGGGATTCGGAAGAGTCCAAATAAGTTGTACTGGGAGAATGTGGGTGGTCGCAACAAGAAGGGTCGTGTGAAGGGACTTGGCCAAAGTGCATCGCTGTACTATGGCAACCGGATGGGTCGAGTTTCCACATCTTCACAGCAGTACACGCCTTCCATTGTTTCTCAGATTAAGGATCAGATGGAGCATAGGGTACAGGCTCTTCGCAGTGAAATCCGGAGTGCATTGGAAGTCGAGATGGAAGCCCGACTTCAAGACCAAATGGCTACAATGGAGAGGAGAAACCAGGAGAGGTAGGATAAGTTAATGATTCGTTTCCCCAGCGACACATGTTCCACCATTCAACCTCAGAGTCGAGACCCCAAGGACAACCCGAATAGTGGCGAATCAGGGCAAGGTACCTCGGTTATAGCTTAGCTTTAGTTTATGTAGTATGTACATGTACTTAATTTGGATTATGTTTTATGGCTGCATAGAATCTATATATATATATATATATATATATATATAAAATTGATTAATTTGTTAAACTAGCAGGTGAAATTCCGACGGAATTTCTGATGGTATTATCCGTCGGAAGTTCCTTTTGTTGCGACGGAAAAATAATCCGTCTGAATATTGCAACGGATTCTCTGATAGGAAATTCCGTCGTAAACTTTGTATATTATGAGGGAAAATAAATCCGTCAGAAAATTGCTACAGAAAACTGCATCGTAAAATTTCAAAGAATTTAATTTCCCTCGCAAATTACACAAATTACGACGGAAAATTCCGTCGGAAAATTATTTGTTGAAAAAGGTAAATAACGATGGAATTCATTCCGTCGGAATATTGCGACAGATTCTTCATTTAAGTTAATCCACGCGCCGACAGATCTAATTCCGTCGGAATTTGTTTTTCCAACGGAAAATCCCTCGGAAAAAGGCAAATTTCCTACAAAACGTTTTGCGACAGACCATTCCGACGGAATTTTGTCGGAAGGTTGATTTCCGACGGATTTTCAAATGATTCCGATGGATTTTTTTCGTCGAAAAACGGCTTTTTTCTAGTAGTGATTTGATGCAAATTAATTTTTACAAAGAATATGTAGTTAGTGCTTCCTTTTTATTTAAAAAATAATAATAACTTATGGTAGGAATAACCATAAATTAAAAATTATATTTTTTGTGGTTTTTTTTTTTTATCATATAATGTTCATCCATTAGTCACTTGATCCACCCGTTTCATCCGCGGATGATGGATGAACGAATATGGATGATGGTGAAGGGAGTGATGGATGGATGTGGATGGAGCGATTTGAATAATGGATGGATGCGGGTGAGGCTCCACCCGATCCGAATCCGATCCATTGTCAACTTTACTCCTAAGTAGTTTCACCTTTAACGTAAAACCAAAAAATTTAATTAAAAAGAAAAAAGAAAATTTTGAAGGAAGCACTTTTTGTCGGACTTTTGTGTGATAATTTTTTCAATCTCTTTCCTAGTTTTTTTTACCTTCTTTAGAGCATGAATATTTTTTTTTTTTGAAAGATTAGAGCATGAATATTGTTAAGGAAACAACTTTCCTTTCCCATATTATCTCTCATCTTCTCTATTTGACACATCACACTCTCTTTCTTTCCCATCATTACCCACTATCTCAATCCTTTTTCTCATCCTCTTCTCTTTATTTTTCCAATATCAATGACTATCCTTTTCCATTCTATCTTCTACTTAGATATACCCCACATTTATTCTCTCTTCTATAAATATATGGAAAATTTGTCAAAAATAAGCCATTTTTATACGATTAGCTCAAAGTAAATCAACCTTTTAATTAAGTAAAAATAAGTAAACATTTATGGGTATTAACTTTAAATGAGTCGTTACCGGTTGAAAAGGTTTTAACAAGTTAATATAACACGTGTTATAATTTTATTTGCCCAACTTTAAAAGTTCTAATTTTTTTTCCCTTCTCTCCTCCTTCCCCCTCACCATTCCATCATACTTTTCTCTCTCCTCCCCTTGATCGGCTGACCCCCCTCACCACCCCTATCTCACTCCTCCTTCCATTAAATTGATAAAAGTATTTAATATTGTGTACATTTCCGAAGTTGTCGTCAATTTGTTGGGAAATTGTAGTTTTTTTTACTTGAAATTGTATTTGCAATATTGTTTATATTTTCTAGGAAATTTTGCAAAATAACACCACAAAAAAGTCACGATTTTGACTATAACAAAAAAAAAAAAAAAAAAAAAAAAAAAAAAAAAAAAACTATTATTATAACACCACGAAAATAAACCAAAAATTTGATTTTACCACCACATAACGGATTCTTGGATGGAATCCGTTAGTGGGGCCTAAAAGACATGTGTCAAGTGTCTATTGGTTTAAATGAATTAATTAAAAAAAAAAACCATTTACCCCTAACCCAACCAGCCCCACCACCGACACCACCTGCCCCAGCCGCTGCCGGAACCTCCTGCCTCCACTAAAACTGGCGAACCAGTCCAACGTCCACCCTATAATCGCCGACTCCACTGCTTCTCCCCTTCCCCCTCCCCGAAAACCACTCCAAGCCCATCAAACCAACGCAAAACCAACCTAACCACCACGCAAACCCTCTTTCCTCCACCCTTGAAACGGCCAAATCGACCATGAAAATCAACCATTCTGGTTTCCAGAGTCGATTTCGGCCGTTTGAGGATGAAAGATTTCCATGGTCCGTTTTCTTGGTCGGTTTCCCAGATTGATTTCGGTGGTTTTTTATCGTTGTTTTCGGCTTCCATGGGTTTTAGCGTCGGTTTTGCGGTGTTAGCTGGGGCTGGGGTGTTTCAGGGTCAGCTCGGGTGCTGGAGATAGGCTGGAGATGTCAGTGGTGGGGATGGGATGTGGATCGGGGTCGTCGGCGGTGGGTGTTAGGATCGCCGGTTGTGGTGGTTGGGTTGTGTTAGGGGTTAGGTTTTTTTTGTCTTTTTTTAAAAAAAAAAAAAATCTTTTTTATTAATTTATTCTTTTAAACCAGTAGACAATTGACATGTGTCTTCAAGGGGTCCCACTAACGGATTCCATCCAAGAACTTTTTGGTTTTTTCCCGTTAAGTGGTGATGAAATCAAATTTTTGGTTTTTTTGTGGTGTTATAATAAAAGTTTTTTTTTTTTTTTTTTGTTGGTGTTATTATCAAAATCGTGTCTTTTTTGTGGCATTATTTTGCAAAATTTCCTATTTTCTATTTTGATTTTTGTATCTCTGTTATAATTGTGAATGTTTGGCAAATTAATGGTTGATTATTCAATGCTAAAATTGGCTAAAAAGGGTTGGTGATTATATTGTTCAAATCTATGATTTGCAAGATTGATTTAAGAGATTATGAGAAGCGTTTTTTAATTCAATGTTGAGGTGGTGATGGTGGATGAAAGAAGAAGAAGGGTAGTTGGAGGGAAGTAGACAGGTGGTGAAAGTGAAGTATAGTCGTAGTGGGTGGCGGTTGCAATAGAAGAGGAGAATGGTGGCTAGTAGATTTATATTACGAAGGGATGTGGTTGGGTTGCTTTTTTTTTTTTTGCTTTTTTTTTTTTATTATCGAGAGTCAATTTAGGGTGAGCTGGTAGTTAGTGGATTTACAAGGGATGGTGGGATGGCGAACGACAACTTGAAGGTGGTGGCTGGCAAAGGTGGTGAGGGGCTATGGTGGTTGGGTGGATTAAAGGTGGTGGCTGGAAAGGGTCTGGATTGTGAGAATGGTAGAATTAATTTTGTAAAAAAATTGACTTGTTATACAGGTTGTAGGTTATTTAACTCATTTAGAGAGAGTACCTTATAAAAATTAACTTATTATTAGGTATTAAAAAAGGTGACTTATTTTAAGCTAACCCCACAGAGGTTGGCTTATTTTTGACAAAATTTCCTAAATATATTTAGTTATTGTGTGTATGTTTTAATATTAATAAAAAAAAAAAATGTCAGCCTCCACGATTTCAAGCAGCAACTCACAACGAAATCATTGTCCCGGCCACACCCACAGCCAGTCGGCTTTAAGATCGGCTCTACAACTTCATCAACTACTCATCCACTACAAAACTCATGTAATTTAATAACCCTAAATCACTAATTTTTAAATTTGAATATGGGTATTTTTATGAATAATGGGTGTTCTTGCTAAGCAATTCCTTATTTCCTTATGCTAATTGCTTTAAAGCATTAATTATGTTGTTAATTTTGTTATTCTAATTCAGTTTATAAAGCTTATAAATAAATATTTGAAGGTATTGCTTTGTATTGATCATTAGTTATATTCACAATTAGGGTTTTACATTGGTTAGTTATTGTATGAATTGTGTAATTACCTGATTGTTGTTGAAAATACTATTGAGAATAGGAAATTAAAGTTGCATTGCTGTTGAAATTGTTTGTAAATTGTGAATTTGTGATTTGTGAATGGAGTTTTATTTATAATGATGTCTTAGTTTATTAGCAAACTATAACAAGAATAATTTTAGATTGTTATCTAATTTAAACTTTAACTTTAATTTCAAAATGAAAAGAAAAAATACTTGAGATATTGATTAGTATGCAGTCGATAGGTGATGGTGATACATCACTACACTCCTAAAATCTTTGCTCCGCCATTGATTATATTGCTATGCTAAAAGATAGATTTCTTGCATTAGAACAACCAACCCATACATTTTCTCAAGGGTGATAATATATATATGTATTTATTTATACTTGTATATATTTAAGCATTCCGGCCAAAGGAAGTTACTAAAACTTTTTATATACACCTGGATTAAAGTAGACCTGTTTCTGAGATTTTGGTAACCTAGAACGAACGTTGAATATGGGTTGAATTTGAAAAGACTGAAAGAGATAATTGAAAGGAATCAAAATAGGCATGAATTAAATTCAGTTTGGAAACTGAGTATTAGGCGCAAGGAGGAGAAAACCAAAAAAGAAGAACATCTAACTTGAATATACGTTAAAAATTTTAGGGGTCTTGATATTAACTAAATTTGGGCTTTCACGCATTGGGCCAGGGGCAGTCTCCCCACCTGCCGTGCCTCAATTACGGGCCTGGGTAAAAGGTGTACCCAAGAATAAAATTATCCTTAGATGTACCTATCTCTATAAGCACCTGAGTGTATATACAAAGTGTTGATGTGTCACGTATTGGCTTTGTCCATCATATTCATTGTCTTTGAGTACGCGTCATCAACTTACATTAAAAATGTATACATATATTGAAGATTTGAACACGTAATGTCTAATTATTATATTAAGTATCTTATCTTTTTTCACGTTCATTCTCTTTTACAAAGTAATTTTTTAAAATACAGTCAATGAATATAATAAAGGCAAAATGAGCTAGAACAACAAAAACTATTGCTTGGATGCGCTCAACAACACGAACTTAAGTGGATCAATAAACCGCACGAATTTTGGGAGTTGGATGCGGTAAATAACATAAATGATTTTTGATCTTTGTTGGCAGGGTCTTTTTTTGAAAAAAAAAAAAAATGAAATTAGCCCCCCGACCCCTCTCCTTACGTGACTTCTTTATTGTTTGATTTTACTCTAATATAATTGATAATTGGTTTTACTCTAATATGGAATAAGTGATGGTAAGTTACCATTCACATAAGACGGAGACAAAGATATATTCCTTATAGACTAAGTTGAAGGTTGAAGAAGAGGACATTGAGCCATTGTTTCCTTTACTAGTATGTTTTCTTCACTTTTTTGACTTTGAATATGAATTATAGGATACAAAATCAAGAAGATATATTAGGGGTTTAAATCGTATATGATTAATTTTGTTTGATTTATGGGGTAATTTTCGGGTTTCATGTGATTAATTTTGGAATTCCAATTACAAAGATTATATTATAGTGGTCATGTGAAGGGAAGGGAATGTTATTTTTAAATAAAAGCAAAACAAAGTAGCCGGAATCCAATGAAATCTCCTGCATCGAAAATCAATTATGTTATTTAAAGCACCCAATCCTCAAAGTTCATATTGTTTATTGTTCCACTAAAAGTTCGTGTTGTTGAACGCACCCAAGCAATATTTTCTGCTGTTCGAGCCAATTTTTCCTTTAATAGATAATCAAGAGAAAAGTTGAGTCTACATAGATTAAACGTATAATTACATATTTTATGAAGCGACCAAGGTATTGCACGTGACTAGAGCTGTCAGATTTTGACCCAAACCGTTAAATTCGATTGTTTCGAACTTATCTAAAAAGGAACTGAATCGTTAAAAATCCATTTTTTGGAAACCGAAAACCGATCGGATCCAATTTTTTCTAACCCGAAACTGAACCGAACCGAATTTTTGTGCAAACCAGTACTAACCGACCCATTATCAAGCCAAACCGTTACAACCCGAAACTGATTACAACCCGAACCGATTACGTCTGAACCCGATAGTAAACCGACCCATTTTAAACCGAAAACCGTTTAAACCGGCAAAAATCCGATAAACCTGAACCGGTCCAACACATAACCCGTTGTGACCGAACCATTTATAACCCGTAACCTGTTGTGATCGAACCATTTACAACCCGTAACCCGTTGAGACTGAACTGTTTACAACCCGTAACACGTTGAGACCGAACCGTTTCCAACCAGTAACCCGTTATGATTGAGTCGTTTACAACTCATAACCCAATACCTTTATGGTCTAATTCGTTTCAACCCACTACTTGATAAACCTAACTTATTTATGACTTAACTTGATTATAACATGACCCGTTCCTACCCATTATCTTATTAACTCGACTTGATAATGATCCGACTCGATTTTAACCCAATATGATTTGGACTAAAACCCGCTTTAAATTGGGTAAACCTGTTTTCAAACTGACCAAATTCAATCCAAACCGATTATGACTTGAATTGATAATGACCGGACCCGATTTCACCCGATATGTTTTGAACCGAAACCCATTTTCAAACTAACCCAGTTTAACCCAAATTGATTATGACCCGAACCGATTACAACCCGACCCGATTAGGACCCGAACTGTTTTGAACGAAACCCACTTTAAACTGGCTAAACTCGTTTTCAAACTGACTCGGTTCAACCCAAATTGATTCTGACCCTAACCAACTACAACCTGACCCGATTAGGACCCGACTCGAATAGAAATTGCAATTAAAAAAACCAAACCGAACTGACCCGATGATTTTCAAAATCAACCCGCTAGTCATTTCCACTCGTTATAAACCGACTCGTTATAACCAATTGATAAATCCAACCTAAACCTGAAATGTTTACCCGAATTGACACCCCTACACGTGCCCAAATTCTAGTTAGAAGTACTAGAATGGTAAACGAAAGTTGTAAATATATTAATAAAAACGTTACTTGAACCAGCCGTATCTAATAGCTTACCACTGCAATTTATTAAAGTATAAAGTACGAGAAGTATAATACGCATCTTCTTTATTTTAGGATGTCTCCATACTAATGACATGTTCTCGATCTATTATTGAAGTGTGTTTTGGCCTTTCATTCTTCCGAAATGGTATAGTAGTGCACCATAATCTTATCTTTGTAATCATGACATAAATGTAATGATTATAAGATAAATGCTTAATTAAACTATGTGATGCATGGGTTTTCATGACAGTGTTTATGCAGATGACGGCTACATCTTAAATTTTAAAGAAATCTTTGACTTACTCTAGGTGAAAATTAGTGGGGGCGCCAACATTGCATGTAAGTCTTTAAAGGAACTCAATTGAAACCATTAATGAATGCTTTTGCGAAACAGACAAAACCAACCACAACTAAGCTACAGTAGATTTTAAAGGCAATCACAATTAAGGGACAAGTAACCACGGATTGATCTTTTATGTTACACTCTTTCAATAATTGATTAACATACTGATTCCATATGGTCCAGAACCGTCTAAAATTCGAGGATGAAGGTATGAAATTGAGCGAGATCGATCCCACCCATAATGGCATCTATTTGATTTTTATTATGATATGTTTTATTTATTTATTTATTTTGAATAAATGATATGTAATTATATGCAATTCAAAGAAATATGCACAATAATTGTTCAATTTTCTCCAAAGTAAATTATTGCTGAATAGATTGATATAAATAATGCACAATAATATAACCATAATAAATCAAATAATAAGCTGTTTAACCATGATAAATCAAATAATAAGGAAACCATAATAAATCAACAATAATATTACTAAAGTAACCATAAATAATATTACTAAAGTAACCATAATAAATCAATAATAATATGCCATAATAATTAAATATCAAAGCAACAATAATAAACAAAACTAATTTTGTGCCCCGTGTGATGCCAGAGTTGTTTATTGAATTTTAACATAAAACTTTTTATCTAAAGGAAAAATATACAATTTAATAATCACAATTTTACCCGATTTACTTAAATAATCCTAACTTTCATCTGCGTTTTCTTTCTTCAATTCAGATTACCGGTTGCCTGAAGAAAGGGTTAAATTTTTTTTGTAAACAATTTATTTGATACGTGTTGCATGCTAACTGGTTCACCAAAATAAAAATAAATTATTTAAAATTAAAAAAAAAAAAATGAAAAACCCCAAAGACCACCGGCCACCAAATGCAAGTGGTCGCCCTTCTCCAATCGGCAAACTCCACTCCTAAATCGCCCTCTTCGATCCCCAACCCCCCTTTTCCAACCTCCTTACCTCCCTCCCCGTGCCAAAAACCTTCCCCTCACTCCCTTTGTTTGCGATTTCCGGCAATTGGAGGAGAGAGAAAGGGAGGGGGCTGCTTTTTTGTGGTTTTGGGGGTGGGGGAGGTGATTTTGAGGGTCAGGGTTGGTGTTACAGGTGGTTTCGGGAGTTAGGGGATGGGGACAGTTTCAGGGACGTGGACTTTGGTTATGGATGGTTTCTGGTTTTATGGGTTGTGGTTTCGACGTAAGGATTTTGGCTATGATTGGTTTAGATGGAGGTAGAGAGTGTCGATTTCGCGGGGTTAGGGCGGTTTCTAGGGAGGTTTTGGGGGCTGGGGCTGGGGCTAGGGTTTGGGTGGTTCGGGGTGAGTGGCCACCGCCAGTGGTTTGGGCTGGTGGTGGCTTGGTTGTGTTTTTTTTTTTTCTTTTTTTTTTAATTGAATTTTTCTCTATTTTTTTTATATATTTGAACCAATTACAACTTGACACGTGTCAAGTTGTAATTGTATAGAAATATTGGTATTTTTATTGAAAATAGAATTCTAAACCAAAAGTTTCATTGAAAATTAAACTCTAAATAACTTTTTTATCCTACTAAATCATCCAAATTTGATTGAAAATAAAACACTAAAATAATTTTTTTATCCTATTAAATCATCCAAATTTTATTGAAATAAACACTAAAATGACTTTTTTTTCTACTGAATCTATCCAACTCTTTATCCTATTCTACAAAAAATATATTCAAATAAATACTACGTGTCATATTAATAATTATTTGTCGCTTATGTAGCGCGACACTTGGCAAAAAGTTGGAATGCCAAATGCCGATGTCTCGTGGCCTGACTAAAAGTTTAGCTTTATATATATATTAGTTACTAGTTTTGTGCCTGGGCGATGCCCGGATTGTCCTAAACTTTTTAGTTTGAATGTTAAATACGATCATATAACCTCTTTTGATAATATAAAATTTAGACATACGATATTTATATAATAGTGTACTTTTTGTAGTTTTATATGTAAATAGATATCTATGATATTATTAACTTGATATTTTGTTATTGCACTTAAATTATTTCTAATGAATTGAAAGTATTTTTACCAAACTGAAATTATATTTTCTGATTAAAACTTATTTTTACTAATTTTCTATTTTTTATTAAAATATATTATAAATAGATCTCATTTAAAAAAACTTTTTAAGACGAATTTTATGATGGAAATAGTAATGAGTTATAAGATATTTATTAAAAGGTATAATTAATTTTGTATCTACGAAATATTAGAAGTATATCGATAATTAAACACTATACAACATTTTTATCTTACAAAAATCTATCCAAAATTCACTTAATTAGCCTCCTATGTATCATAATAATACCTATTTGTCGCCTACGTGGCTCGACACTTGGTGAAAAACTAGAATGCCAAGTCTCGATGTCTCGTGGCCGGGCTGCGAGACCGGCTTCATATATTAGTGACTAGTTTTGTGCCCGGACGATGCCCAGATGGTTGATAAAATATTAATATAACATTGTTACTTTAATGTTAAATACGGTCAAATAATTCTTTTGATAATGTTGGATATTTAGACATATGATATCATATGGCTTATATTTATATAATAATACTTTTTGTATTTTTGTTTGTAAATAGATATCTATGTTATTATTGACTTGAAATTATTTTTAATGAACTTAAATTATTTTTACTGAACTGAAAGTGTTTTAACCAAATTAAAATTAATTTTACTAATTAAAACTTATTTTTACTAATTCTCTAATATTTTTTTTAAAATAAATTAAATAACAATGCATTTTGTATGCGGCTAGCCACGCCATCTAGCCGAACAAAGTAATCCTTATAAAACTAACCGAGTAACCCCTATAATACCCACCGAGTAACCTCTAACAATGACTAAGTAACCCGTATCTATAACACTGATTGAGTAACCAGTATAACACTGACTAAGTAACCCCTATAAAACTAACGAAGTAACTCTTGTAATAGTTGGTGACACGGTTTGGCCAGCTACGTATAAAAGTTTTGTTATTAAAATATATTATAAATGGATCTCATTTTAGAGAACTTTTTAAAACGAATTTTATGATGGAAATAGTAATTAGTTATAAGATATTTATTAGAAGTTATAATTAATTTTGTATATATGAAATATTGAAAGGATATCTATAATAAAACACTATACAACATTTTTATCCTAAAAAAATCTATCTAAAATTTGCTTACCTACCATCCTATGTGTCACAATAATACCTATTTGTCGCCTACATGGTTTGACACTTGGCGAAAAGCTGAAATGCCAAGTGTCGATGTATCGTGGCCTGGCCGCAAGACCGACTTTATATATTAGTGATATGATATGATATGATTGCATAATTCGATTGTGTACTTTGAATGTTATATCATGAGTAAATAGTTCGGGATAATAAAATATATATAACATAAAAGAATCAGATTAATAAAACAAAACATATTATAATAAAGGATTTGTATTGTTTATGTGTTGGAATTAATTAAGGTACGTAGAATAACTCTGAGTCTCGAAACAAAACTCCAGATTAATTGAAATTTGGAGTTCAAATAAAGGAAAATATTTATGAAGGATTAAGGCTAGTTTGAAAGGCTAGTTTGAACAAATTCGAAAGTCTATTAAAAAACGAGGGTATTTACCGTTGACGAAGGTGTACGGCAAAGAATTGAAGGTGTTGCCTTAAGATTTTGATGATGACTCATCAGTTGAACTTATTCACTTTCTAATAAGTGTTTGATTGTTTAGCATGTGTTTAAAAAAACCGGAGTAGGGAGTTTCTTTGCTGAACACACGAGAGTAACAAGGAAGACACAAAATCACAACTAGCAAAATACATTCAAAAGAAGAGCTCAAATAAATTGGAGCTTTATGATTTTTTTGGATAACAAAGTGAATGGAAGAGGAGGGACAAGGTAATGTTATATTTTCCTACTAACACTATGTTTAGATCGAAGGAAATGGAGGGAAAGGAAGGGAAGAGAAATGGAGGGATGAATTATCTTTCATTTGGATAACAAATGTGGAAAGAAGGGAATTGGAGCGACGAGAAAGAGAGATTTTAAATTGTAAGAAATTAATCTCTCCAATAATAGAGAGATTTGGAAGGAAAACTCATCTTTCTTCCCTCCTTTCACCACCCTCTCTTTCTTTACTTTCCCATTTCTTTATCCACACACCATAAATCTTTTCAATATTGGAAGGATTTGGTTTATTAGAAAGGTAAGGTGGGGTGGGGTGGGGTGGGGTGGGGGAGGGGGGGTTAATGAATTCCATTCCCCTTCCCTTCCTCCTATTAAAAGGTATCCAAAGTAGGGAGGATGAATCCCTTCTTTTCTTTTCTCTTCTCTTCTTTTCCCTCCAAGTTTCTCAATCCAAACAATGTGTTAGAGTAGAAGCCATGAAGGAAGAGAAGTTCCCTAAAAGGAACATAAGCTTTGGAGTAGAAACTTCAATGATGGACAAGCATGAAGACTAAAATCTTATGTAATTTAGGATTTGTGCAAGTGTAAGATATGCATTTAGATGTTATGTGGAATAGGTAATGAATTACGTGAGCTTGATTTTATTATTCAAAAAAAAAAAATTGATATTAGGAAAACAATTGGGTTAAAATCCCGTGCAATGCACGGTTGTTAAATATTTAAATATTTTTGAAAATAATATTATAAAATATAAAATATATAAAAGATATTTAGAAATATTTCATTTGGGTATATATGGAATATGTTTGTCAAAGTGAAAAGAAAATATCACAAGGTATAGATAGTTTAATTAAAGATTTTGCAAAAAAAAAAAAAAATGAAAAGGGCGGGAAATTTTTGTACAAGTTAATGACAAGTGCCACGGAAGGATTTGCTCTTAATATATGTTAATAATAGATTGTTTCATATAGTTTTATCTTTTTATGAAAATAAATGAATTATTTTTGTTTATAAAAGTTGATTTATTCAAATAATAAAATCTGTCTTAACTGCTTCTTATTCTAACGCCTAAGTTTGTTGAATAGGTCTTACTCCATGATCTTGCGCATTATTTTTAGTAAAGGAAAGGAAAACATCTCTTTAGTTCTAAGCTAGGGGATGTCCTTGCTCAGAGTATGTGTAGGAGTAGTGGCGTTGGTTTGCAGCAGTTTGTGCGTTTTTCCAAAGTTGAGTGAGTGTATTAATAACGCAACATTTGTATTAAAAAATGTCACCATTGCTCAAATATATTTTTTATTTTTTTATAAAGAAAAACTGTTTGAAAAAACCTTTTAAAACAATTTTTTTGTTTATAAAAACCTTTTAAAAATTTCTTGGCCACATGAAATATGTTTATAAATATTTTTTGTTGAGGACAACCAAGGATCTCTAATACACTTAACTAATCTCTAATTTTCCTTATTTCATCTAATTAATTTTATTAAATAGCTAAGAAAGAGGGGTGGCTGGCTAGTGGTGGGGTGGTGGTTGCTTTTTTAAAATTTATAAATTAATTTTATCAAATAGTTAAATAAGAGTTAGAGGGTAATTAGAAGAAATAAGGAAATTAGAGGTTAATTAGGTGTATTAGAGGTCCTTGATTGTCATCAACAAAAAAATAAAATAATAAATAGGTTTCATGTGGCCAAGAAATTTTTAAAAAGTGGTTCCCGACAAAAACATTGAGGAACTTTGTGTTTAGCTTTTAGTGAAGCTAATAGTGAGAAGGGGAGAGCGTAGGGAATGAGAAGAGAAGGGAAACATGTTGAGGAAGTTGTTGTTGGGAACTCTTACGAACTTAGAGAAAGAGTATTTAGCTTGTAATAGATTATTGCCTTAAATAAAGATTTTTTGTTTAACTTCCTATGTGGTCATGGGTTTTCTTCGTAATTAGGCCCAAGATTAGAAGTTTTTCACGCTAAATCTCTCTTTGTACTCTTTAGTTCCTTAGGCTTTATTTTTTAATATCCGCAAAAAGTGTGCTAATTAGCCACAATACAATTCTAGAACATATTACATGCGGCTTGCCAAACGAAACAGTTCGTGCGTCAAAACACAAATCTAGGAATTAAAAAAAGGCGCGGGTTTGACGCTTGGTTGCACCGGGCTTCGGGGGCTCGATTAATTTCTTGCCGTTTCTTAGGATTATCACCTCATTCTCAATTTCGAAGAACAGAATCGAAGAAATTAACGAATTGAAAAAGAAAATCGAAGAAACTAATCAATTACAAATAAACGATCGAGTATTTTGAAGAAATCGATCAGCAAAATGAATCCTGGTAACGTCAACAAAGAAATTTTTATATCAGATAAGTTTATTTAATTGATTTTAATCTTATTTATTTATTTATTTATTTTTTTTTTTTGGTTTTGTGCAGTGACTTTGACGATGTATACAAATTCACCAAGCCTTGAAATTACTTTCAATGATGAGTGTAAAAATGGATTAGTATGTACTTCATCGTTTAATATCGTTTTTTAATAGTGTTCCTTATATTACGACTAGATCATATCCTTAAAATACTAGATAATATCCTCTAATGACTAAAAGATATCAACAAACATTATAAGATATTGTAGAATCCAGAATAGTGTAAGATATCCTTAAATGACTAAAAGATATCAACCAACATTATAAGCTATTAAAGATATCCTTAAAAGGCTACATTGTATCATCCAACTAGAGACTAACATCATCTAAAGACTAGATGATATCATCTAAAGACTGGATGATATCCTCTAAAGACTAAAAACTAGTTGATATCCATCTAAGTTAAGATGATATCCTTAAAAGGCTAGATTGTATCATCCAACCAGAGACTAACATAATCTAAAGACTAGATGATATCATCCAAAGAATGGATGATATCCTCTAAAGACTAAAAACTAGTTGATACCCTTCTAAGTTAAGATAATATCCTTAAAAGGCTAGATTGTATCATCCAACCAGAGACTAACATAATCTAAAGACTAGATGATATCATCCAAAGACTAAATACTAGTTGATATAATCTAAAGACTGGTTGATATCATACAAAGACTGGATGATATCCTCTAAAGAGTAGATAATATCATCCAAAGATTGAATGATATCCTCTACAAATTAGTTAATATCCTCCTAAGACAAGATGATATCATCAAAGATTAGATGATATCCTGTAAAAGACTAGATGCTTATCTAACATTGCTTATTGAATGTGCAGATTCAACAAGTATGGAATGTGCAATTGCTTAGAGTAACAAAAGATACAACAAGTTGCTTAATTTTTTTGAATCTTATTTTCTTTTTGTCATATATCATCCAACACTTTAATCAGTTAAGTTGTATGTATTTAATTTGTCATTTTATTCAAAGAATCTTAAATAGTAAAAGTAAATTTTTCTTTTGGTAGTGTTTAGTCTTTTGCAGCATTATTTTTTGTTTTTTTGGAAATCATAAACATATGTATTAGTCAAATTTTAATATTTCCTATGTGTAATATCTGAATTAGTCAAATAAAATTTTATCTTTTTAAACGTATAAAGCTAAAAATCATGTTTATATCAATTTTTTTTGTCAAACTATATTTTAATGATTTATATAATCAAGAATAGATTATATCATTCCATAAAAAGAATCTATCCTTTAAAGACTAGATAATATCATGTAAAATACTGGATGATATCCTCAAAAGAATTAATGATATCAGGTAAAGACTAAATGATAACTTTCAAAGACTAGATGATATCATCAAACGTATGGATGATATAAGACAAAGTTATCAACTATTTTAAAAAACATAAAATAAAATATATACAGCTATCACCATTGACAAAAAACACTTTAATCATATAGGTTGTATATATTTGGTTCGTCATTTTGTTAAAAGAATAATAAATAGTATAATTACATCTTTTTATTAGCAGCCTTTAGATTTTTGGAATGTTATTTTTTGGAAATCATATGTGTGTGTATATATATATATATATATATATATATATATATATATATATATATATAGTAGTCAAATTGCAGTCCTGTTAGAATTAATCTTCCTATTTTTTATATCAAATATATGAATAAGTCAAATTGCATTATCTTAACATTTAATTTTTTCACACGTAAATAGCTATTTAAAGCATTTACCTATAAAAAACCTTTTCCTATATATAGCTTGTGTCTATCTATATAAACCTTTGAGTGTATATAAATTATACTTACTCTTCTTCTTATTCTTCTTCTTTTTCAAATAAAAAAAAAACCTTCCTCTTTGAAATGGAGAATGAGAATTTTAATGAAAATATGTAAAACTGCATTGTGAAATGGAGACCGTCTTGCAGGATTTCGATTATAAGATTATATTTTTATATATTAATGTGTGTTTTCAGCCTCTTCTTGCCAAATGGAAGTTATTCCTGCTTTCATTTATAAATACAGCAAGAGTGTACCGAGGGAACAATAATGGACGTGATTGGAACGTCAAGGTGCTGAGTGTGGAAGAAGATACAGACAATTGTGGAGGATTTTTCATTGATCAAGAATGGCAGGACTTTGTGGGTAGAAATAATTTAGTTGTTGGTGAAAATCTGCATGTGTATTAGAAGAATAAAACTTTTTATATTAGACTTTTTTATAATGACGGTAAAGAAAGGCTTCCTACCAAAGCCGAAAATGGTATTTAAGATGTTGTACTATTGTTTTGTTTCGGTCATGAAATGTTATGTATTATGTATTATTATCACTTTCTTTATTAATATAATAAAATAAGTAAAATGATGTATTATATATTTTGTAACTTGCTTTATCACAAATATCATATCCTCAAACATACATATCATATCCTCAAACAAATATATCATATCCTCAATTGAAAAAAAAAAAATACTCGTAAGTTAAGATGATATCCTTAAAAGGCTAAATATCATATCCTCAAACAAATATATCTTATCTTCAAACACACATATGATATCCTCAAACGCACATATGATATTCTCAAACAAATATATCATATCCTCAAATAGACATATGATATCCTCAAACACACATATGATATCCACAAACACATATATGATATCCTGAAACAAATATATCATATCCTCAAACAGACATATGATATCCTCAAACACACATATGATATCTTCAAACAAATATATCAAATCCTCAAAAAATATATAATATCCTGAAATGAGAAGAAAAAAAAAAGTTTCTCAAAAAGACATATCATATCCTCAAACACATATGATATCCTCAAAGAAATGTATTATATCCTCAATGAAGAAAAACAAATCCTCAAAAACATATACAATATCTTGAATTGAGAAAAATAAAAACATCAAATAGACATATAATATCCTAAAACACACATATCTATCCTCAAACAAATATATCATTTCCTCAATCAAGAAAAAGAAATCCTCTAAAACATATATATCCTCAAACATGTATACACTTGCTAATATGTAATATGATTCTCACAATAAAGGATATCTTTTATACATAAGAGGATATGATTCTCGCAATAAAGGATATCATTTATTCATAAGAGGATATGTTTCTCACAATAGAGGATATAATTTATACATTAGAGGATATGATAAAAAGCAATGAGAATACAGTATGTCAACTGAGAATTATCAATTAAAATGATTGATAACACAAAAACTTATATAAATTAGAGGATATGACTTACAAAATACAGTATATAATTTAAAGGAATTTAGGATATAATTTACACAAAAGAGGATATGTTTTACACATTAAAGGATATGACACACAGCAATGAGGATACCAATTATAGAGAATATCATTCAAAGGACTGAGAATACGATTCACACGTAAGAGGATATGATTCTCACAATAGAGGATATTAGTATGTTTAATGAATTTAAAAGTGTTTCAATTAATAAAAAAATATTAGTATAATGTTTTGAAATTAATATGTTTGTGAACAGAGATATATGTATGTGAAATGAGGATATAAGAATGTGAAAAGAGGATATAAGTACATCAATTGAGGATATATGTATACTGAGGATATCTCTATCATCTATTATACAAATTATTAAAAATATCCTAAATAAAATATTAACATTATTAAAATATCTTAAATAAATTATTAATATTATTTAAAATATCTTACCCTAAAAAAAAGGACACAATGTTTCAAACAAAAAAAAAATAAAAAAACCCTAAACGACATATAACTTGACGCCCCCTATATAAAGTAATGTTTTCCTTATCAAAGTTTCACTTCTTCAAATCTATCCTTTTCTTTAACAACCCTAAATCAAATTTTTTTCTGCAAAAATGGAAAACAAAAATTTATCACGAAATAAAAAAAAAAAGTACGATTCAATTCGGTTGATACTGAAGAGTCTGATATAAAATCATTGGAGATCTGTTTGGGCTATCTCAAGGGTCAATTACAAGGAGCCACTGATCGATGCAATGTTGAGGAAAAGCTTTGTATTGATTTAACAAAGGAAGTGAACAAGATTGAAAACCTCGTGAAAGAGAAGAAGAAAAAGGCGTGGGAAGATGTTATTGCCGCTGTTGTAGAGGCTTCTGATGGAATTTGGGAGGAAATGCAGAAGAATAAGAGGGTGGCTGGACAATCCTCAAAGTAGTTACCCTTCATTGTATCTCTTCTTTTCATCAGTTTTGGAGAACTCAATAGGGGAGTGTAATTGCGTTTCTTTTATTTTTTCAACCTCAAAGGCAACATCTTATAACTTTGAGCCTGCAAGACAATACTTACAAACATCACTCTTTCATTTCCCAAGTTCTCGAAAATATCCTAATTTTAAAAAATGGGATGTTTTAGAGAACTTGGAAAGTGAAAGAGTGTGGTTTGTAGGTATTGTTTCCAGGCTCAAAGTTAAAAGATTTTATGTTTGAAGTTGAAAAAGTAGGAAAAATGCAGTTACACTATCGTAGTAAGTTCTTGAAATCTGATGAAAATAATGATATAATTAAAAATTAATGTTTTTTTTTAAAAATATATTTTCATATCCTGAAAAATGTTAGAAATATGTAATATGTATACACTTGCTAATAAAATTTACGTCGTTATCTACTAATTATTAAATATCATTTTATTTCGTATTCAATTTTTTAGAAGGCCTGATTTCTCTTATAAATAAATTATATCTTCTAATTAAATGAAAGAATCTAACACATATCATATCCTCAAACCCTTATATCATATCCTCAAACCCTTATATCATATCCTTTGAGAAACTTAAACAAACATACCTTAATTTAAAATCATTAAAAACAAATCCTGAAACACATATATCATATCCTCAATCGAGAAAAACAAATCCTCAAACCGCATATATCATATTTTCTTATAAATAAATTAAATCCTATGATTAGTTAAAAGAATCTAACAAACCTACCTAAAATTATAAAACCAAATCCTTAAACACATATAACATATCTTCAATCGAGAAAAACAAAACCTCAAACCCTTATATCATATCCTCTGAGAAACTTAAACAAGCCTACCTCAATTTAAAATCAATAAAAAAAATCTTGAAACACATATATCATATCCTCAATCGATAAAAACAAATCCTCAAACCGCATATATCATATCCTCTTATAAAGAAATTATATCCTCTAATTATATGAAAGAATATAACACACCTACCTCAAACACATATATTATATCCTCAATCGAATTAAATAAATCCTCAGAGCTTTCTATCATATCCTCTCAAAAACTTAAATAAACCTACCTCAACTTAAAAATCAACGAAAACACATCCTGAAACAAATATTATATATCCTCAATCAAGGAAAAAAAATCCTCACACATATGTATCATAATCCCTTTATAAATAAACTATATCATCTAAATCAGTTTAACAAACCTACCTCAAAAAAAAAAAAAAAAAAAAAAGCACAGGTTTTAAGCCCGACCAAAATAGGGTTGTGGGCTTATATATATTAAAAAAAAACCTAGGTTTTCACGCATATATTATTGTTCAAAAAAATCAACATAAAAGTGGAATATCGATGGAAGAAAACTTAGCAAATTATCAACAAAATGAACCAAATGATAAACAAAATGCAAAAAAAAAAAAAAAAAAAAAATCAATGGAATAAGTCAATTTCCCCAAATTTATCTACATTAACGTCAAAAAATTATAGAAGCTCGATTGAAGAAAATGAAGCAAATGCTCCGGAAATTGAATCAAATGATCAACAATCATAGAATGATTATGAAAAAGTATCAATTTCTCCTAATGCTACTTTAACATCTGAAAATATAGGTATTTTGATCTAAATTTTTTGCTTCATTTGAAAATGTATGTACAATTATTTTTAATAGTATATTTTAACGTTCATATGCATCTGAAAATATAGGTATTTTGATCTAGGAACAAAAAATTTAGGTAAAAAATAGAGCATCATATGTACAACAGGTCATATAATTTATAATAGAATAGATGATATCATGTTGAATATATATGATATCCTCTATAATAAATTTGATAACCTCAATACTACGTTTGATATCATCTTTCGTACAAAACATATCATGTTATCCAATGAATAAAGAATATCTTCCATAAAACAAATAATAACTTCAATACTACTTTTGATATCCTCCATACAATATATGATAACCTCATTAATAATTTTGATATCATAATTCCCTAGAGATTATATCATGTGTACAATATAGGATGTCATCCATATAAGTAGAGGATATACTGCGTATAATAGAAGATATCATCAATTATATAGAGGATATCATTAATATTAATATTCTCTATAACTTATTAAATATTTTTTTAAATTGGAGATTTAGAATATTTGAAATATGATAATGATAAAAACATCAAGTTATCTTTGATGGGAAGAGTTGTTGATGATCATGAGGATGCGTTGCGTTTGTACAAAGCTCACTTAAGAGCAATTGGATTCAGTGTAAGAAAAAATACTCTTAGGCGAGATAAAAAGATGGAATAGTATCTGGATTTTACTTTTGCTGCTCAAAAGAGGGTTATTTGGTACAGAGAAAGAAAAAAGAAAAGGAGATAGCAAATACAGAATTCATAATAGGAAATAAAAAAGCCATCAAAGAAGAGAAAATTAAGGTATGTTAATGAGACTAGAACTGGTTGTAGGGCTAATATAAGATTCAAGAGGACAAAATCTGGAGAGTATTGTGTTATTCAACACAATATAAAACACAATCATGGTTTGGTTAATCCTTTAGAAAGACATCACTTGAAATATGAAAGAAATGTAAAAGAAGAGATAGGATGGGTTATTGAAAAGACGGTATAGAGTGGAATTAAACCAATGGACTGCTATGAGTTTCTTAAAAGAGAAGTAGGATCAGAGGAAGCTTTAGGACACACAAAGAGAGTTCTATTAAACTAAGTAACTAGGTATAAATCTAAGATAATTGAAGGAGGTGGTATGCAAAGTGTACTGGATACACTACAAGAGATGGCAGAATCATATTTCTTTTTTTATTTTATTTTTTTTTATTTTTTATTTTTTATTTTTATTTTTTTACAGATTAAATTTTAGTGAAACTGATCATATAGTAAGTTATTTTTGGCGTGATTCAATGATGTTGGAAGATTTTAAAGCATTTGGAGATGTAATAATATTTGATACCACATATACAACAAATATGGTTTAATATGTGCACCATTTGTTGGAGTAAACAATCATTAGAGAACAACAATGTTTGGGTGTGCTTTTATAACTAATGAAACTATATAAACTTTCAAATGGGTACTTGAAACTTTCAAATAGTCTATGGCTGGAGCAGAACCAAAGACAATTTTCACTGATCAAGATCAAGTAATGAGCAATGCAATTGCAAAGGTAAGTAATACTTTTCAGTTAAATTATAGTATTTTAATTTCAGTGGTTAATATCATATAACAAAAAGAATAGAGTATATCATCCAATAAAAAAATGAGATACTCAAAAAACTGAATGATATCCTACAGAAATTGGATGATATCCTCCGAAGAAAGGATGATATCCTCTAAAAACTAGATGATATCCTACAGAAACTGGATGATATCCTCCAAAAACTGGATGATATCCTTTTAAGGCTGTATGATATCCTCTAAAGTAAAGATGATATCCTCCGACATTTATACAATATCATTTATTATAATAATTTCACATTTTATAAATAAATTTTTTAGGTTTTACCAAATTCAAGACATATGTTGTGTTTGTGGCATCTCCAAAAAAACTTTGTATTAAGATTTGGCCAGCTAAAAAGCAATGAAGATTTCAAGAACATGTTTGACAAATGCTTATATGGCTGTGATGATGAGAAAGAATTTGATGATTGTTAGAATGATATGATTCAAAAGTATGGATTAGAAGAGAAAGAGTGGTTTGATAGACTATATGAACTAAGACATGAATGGTGTCATGTGTTTAGCAAAGACATATTTTTTGCTGGAATTTTGTCGTCCCAAAGGTCTGAAATTACAAATAAAGCAATATCATTCAAAGGCAACAAAGAAACTTCATTATATGAATTCTTTCATATATCTGAAGCTACAGTACAAAGGCAAATAAGCAATGAAAAAGCAGATAACTTTAGATGTAGAACAAAAAAGCTAGAGACAAAATGCAAACTCTTGAAACAGGTTGCTGAAATTTACACTTTGAACATTTTTAAAGACTTTGAAGAGGAATATGACACAAGTATGAGATCGTATATTCGAGATGTGTTAAATGAAATGAAAGTTGGCCTAAATATGTTTGAAGTGTCTTTGCATGAAGAGTTCAAACACAGTCATAGTGTGTTTTACAGTGACAGGTTGAAGGAATTTGCTTTTCCTGTTTATGTTTCAATGAAACAGGAATAATTTGCTATCATATACTAAGGGTAATGCATATGCATAATGTGTTCATCATTCCTCCAATATATATTATGAAAAGATGGACAAAAGCTGCAAAATCTTCAATTTGGGAATACATAGAAGGTATGTATAATAAGATATAAGTTTAAAGTTGTAAAATAAATTTAATATGCTTATTCTAATATTACATTTTTTATTTAAAATTTTTCAGGAAATGTGCAAGAAGTTGGAGATTAAAATACAATGCTAGACACTCGACGAAGACACATTATTGCAAGAAATTTTTACAATTTAGTATGCATTTGTGAAACAAGCACTGATGCTAAAAAAAGTGTGTGATGAGTCTCTTGACAAGATGTATCATCAGGCGGTGAAGAAAGAGTTTCAATATGATGAGGAGAATATTAAGGAAATTAATGAAGAAGAAGAAAGAAGAAAAACAGTACCTAATCCTTTACTACCAAAAACCATGGAAGAAACAAGAGAATTAGAGGTCACTTCGAGAAGAGAAAGACAACTACTAGACATGCTAATGAATTTGGAACAAAAACTCCAAATCCACAACTAATTTAAATTTATTTGGCAGAATATTTCTATTACATTTTATAGACTATTTGACTTGACAATTATATTATCATCTTTCCTCTATCGCATTATTAATATCATATATACTACAAAATATATCAACAGTCATCAATTACATATCCTGTATCGTAATATCATAAGTCTAGAAGAAACATATCCTATATCGTATTTTTGATATCATAAGGCCATATGAAACATATCATGTATTGTATATTTGATATCATAAGTCCATATGAAACATATCCTCTTAAATCACTCATGTATAAATGATATCCTCTAAGGGATATATAATATCATGAATTAATAAAACATATCCTATATCGCTTTACTAAAATCCCCTTAAAATCAATCTTATTAGTTATTAATTGACTCTTAAATCAGTTAGACACCCTCAAACAAATAAATTATATTCTCAAACGGATATGTAATCCCTTAGTTAAGAAAAAATCCTCAACCAAAAAGTAGAATATGACCCTATATTACAAAACAATCATATCATCTTTTAAGTAAATAATATCCTCAGACAAAATTAAACGTATCCTCCATGTATAAAATATATGATATAATTACAAATTAAAATATATATCCACGTATATATCTATATATTACATATAAGTATATAAAAAAACCTATAATAGAATTGTAAAACATAAAATATATATATATCTATGTATATATATATATATATATACACACACACACATATATATATATACTACTACATTTTTGACCTAATGCCACGGCTAAAATAAGGCTATTGCAACGGTCGTTTTATTACCGTTGTAATACCATAGGCTAATGCAACGGATTCAGCTCTAATATTCTAAAAGGAAGAGCTAATACAACGGCTCTAAATAACCGTTGCGTTAGCCTACCTATTTCAACAATCAACAAAGCTAATGCACGGTATGTAATGAAAAATTAGATGGCGCCGAAATTTTTGTGACTTCCCTCTGCTTTTACCCCAAAAATTTAAAACCCCAAAGCTGCTTCACTCGCTTCTCTGAACTAAACCCTTTTTCTCACATCTTGGCACTACACCCATTTTCCCCCAATTCTCCATTTTTGAAACCCTAAATTACTATAGGAAAATTATTGAAAAATTTCTGAGAGGTAAATTAAACAAAGAAATCTGAGCAAGTAGACGAATTGAAGGCGACACTCAAGCGGTGGCTGATTGCTTGAACTTCAGGCGGTGGTTGCGAGTTTCAGGCGGTGGCTGCGAATTTCAGGCGGTTCCGACAAATCCCATTTTCATCTTGCATGTTCCTGCCTTGTGGTTGATTGCTCGAATTGCTGTTTAAGGTATACGGCATAGTTTTGTTTTTGAGATTGCTTAATTAAAATTTTTGTTGTTGCACGGTGGTGTTAGGGTTAGGGTTCCACCACGGAACCACTCCATAACCCACCTTCATTGACGAATTAGGGTTTTTTTGATTTATATTAATTTGCTTTTTCTTGTTTGCTTTGGTTGTAGTATTTGATTTGTGTCCATTTACTTGTAGAATCTGATTTGTGTTCATTCACTTGTAAAATATGATTATAATTCACTTAAATCTGATAAATTTTAATCGGGTTATTTTACATTTATGTGACTGTTACTGAAATTTTGTGTTAAAAATTATGCGTATATGCTTTGTTAGGGCTTTATCAATATTCTGTTTTTGCATGGAGCATATATTGGGTATGAAATTTTTTAATGTCAAATTAGCTCAATAGATCTCTTGGATGGATCTCTGATCTAATATTTTCAGAGCCTCCTGCATTTGAAGTTCTTCCAACTCTGCGAAGACAATGCATAATTGCTAATCGTGGACAATATGATGCTGTTTTTATGTTGGAAGGTGAGTTTCCAATGTTTGTATGCTATAATGCTGTAATTCATTGTACTTGCTGACATCTTTCTTCAAGGTTTTTGAACAAGTTAAAGTCATTTGTGCTGAGCCATAACCCCCAAAACCCCTGTATCTGCAGTTAGAGTGAATGCAACATTCTTGCTTATTCAGTAATGTCATATATGCATTTCATACAACTGCAAAGTCTTTCCAGACTAGTTTTCTCATACACTACATTTATCGTAGTATTTATGAATTGATAGTACTATATGAAGTATACTAATACTACAACCCTTTATCTTTGAAAAAAAAAATTAAATTATTTTATTTATGTGATTGGGGTTTGAGTTTTGTTGTTGTTTGGGTAAGAACTTTGTGGTACTTTTGTAAATACGTTGACTGCAGTATATATATATATATACTGTTGTGTATGAATTTGTTTCCTAAAGCAATATGTTTTTTCAGTGGCGATTTGCCTTTTCTACCTTGGTTGTATATTTGATTCTAGAAACGTTGTGGAGTATCATGAATGTAAGGCGGTTGCCTCGTAATCACGTATATCTCAAAATGCTGTTGAGTATCTTGAATGTAGGAAGTCTGTTTTTGAGTGGTGGTGTAGGTAATTTCTTCGGTCGATTTTTTTAGTGGGGAGGGTATTGCCCATGAATGTGTGTTTTCTTTCGTTTTTTTCATTTTTGATAATGTGAATAATGAATTGAAGTCAATATGCATACAGAAAATCACATTGCTGGTGGTGTTTTATGTATAGCAATTATTAAGAATAAGTAAACATAGTTTACATTCACAAAGTATGTTTACTTTGAATTACATATTCATGGAGAGTTGAACATTAGTGCTAGTAAATTAAAATCAGAATTTAAAAAAAAAAAAAGACTGGAAATAATGGCTGTTTTCTTTGCAAAGGTTTGTTAATTCTTTTCCCTAAAAAATGGCAACTATTTGCTTACTCTGCCTCTTATAGAGCTTTAAAGTTCACAATTACCATTTTGTGGCGTCCCAACATGAACTTCAATTTCATTTGTTATAAAAAATTATAATCGATAACTTAGAGCCTGTTCATTTCATTGTGAAATATCAGTTTCTTTGAAACTGAATAAGATTAAAAGAGATTATGAAAACCAAAAGTTTCCTGATTTTTGTTAGTTTTCAAAGCTGACTCGATTAATCTAACTAATTTTAAGTTTATTGTTCAACATATATGAACATATATCAAATGACTTAATATCCTAAAACCAAAAACTGAAAGATGGCAGAGATATCGAATGGCCTTGTAGGTATTATATCTTAATTCTTCCCTTCAAAATTCTGATTTAGTTTTATTCTATGTCTATGTAATCCCAATTATTTCGATCATGCGTCTAGTAAGTACTCTTATTCTCTGTTATTAGCTCAAGTGTGAATCAATTTTTTAGATGATTGAGTGTTTATAAAAAACTACTATTTTCTTTCCATTACAGACTACCAATGCTTTGTTGTAAACAGGTCTTCTGCCTAAGTTCCCCCCTGAATCTGTTAGAATGAGAAAGCCGTTCCATATGCAACCTTGGAACTCTTCCTTGGAGCTTGAGAAGAAACTTTTTAAGGTATATTAATATGATTGTTCTTTCCGAATTTAAGATATAGATGCATACATCCAACAATGAAACGAATTGATAATATTCTGAATATAATAGTTTTGTTTGTTATTAAGTGACAGTAAAGATCCTTAAAGGTATAATTTATTTGTTTAGATATTATTTAGTATTTTCTATGGTATTAGGTGTTATGATTTTAAAGTGCCAAGTGAGCTTCCATATGTTGCTGTTATGCATTTACAATGCTTATAGACACTTTATGTTTACATTGATGTTTGTTTAGCTATCTTAATGAATATAAGCATTATTAAGGAATATGTTGAGATCTTTGCTGGGGTTCTGATCTTTGTACTTGATTTGTTTCAGATGTCTTGAACTTTATATTGATGAATATTATATTTGTGAACAGGCTCTTCACTTTCTGTATACTTATGCTGTAATACTAGATCTTTATCCATTTACCCTTGATGATTTTGCAAAGGCATTTCATGATAAGGTGAGTTACTTTGTTTTCCTTGCTGCAAAATTTGACTATTACCAATTAGACTGCTCCACTGTTTCTTTGACTTTTGTAGCATGTCACATCTTGCATCTCAATAATAAGTTGAGATATGAAAAGATAAATTTTGACCCCTTCTAATTGGCTTTCAGGATTCCTCATTACTAGCTTTTGGAAGGGATGCTATTCCAGCATGATGTAATCTGTATCATGTTTTTGTATTTTTGCTGCTCAGAAAAATAGCTTAAGTAATTGTAAATTTTTAATGTGGCAGACTGAGACACAGGATTCTGTTGTGAACTTTTGGAAGACATCTCTGAATCCTTTGACATGGACTGAAATATTGCGACAAGTCCTGATTGCTGCTGGATTTGGATCAAGAGATGGTAACCAAAGTAAAGGATGCCTTACCAAGGTTTGTGGCTTTGTGTTGTTCCTTGGCAAACGAGATGAATTTGTGTTGCTCTAATACGCTATTGCTATGTCTTTAGTGTTGAAATAATGCATTTTATTAGTTTAGGCTGTTGTTTTCTTCCCCATTTTTTCAGATTGGCCCAATTATTGTGGGGCAAGAAATGACGAGGCAGTTTTCTTGGTATTTTTGCTAGCCTTTAGGCTCTGGATATAAGTGAGTGATCTAGAACTGAAAAGGATATAATTAAATCTAACTATCTCTTCTACCAGATAGTTTTTGAATTCACTTTACTAATTTCTCTTCAACTACAAAGTGATGCTGATGTTGTATATGATTAATTCTATTTAGCATAAATCTTGCATAGCCTAAGGGTTCTAAGTTGTGTAGTCACTATCTATATTTGTTTTTCAAGGTTTGATTTCCAGGAGTTGTGGCTCAGATGTATGTGTTTATCAAATGTGATATCTCTTTTTTATATTATGCATTACAAGCATCTATGCTTTCATGAACTGATGTTTTTGGATATATATGTTTTTTTTTTCCCATGAAACAGATCACATGTCCAAGTATGGATTTCATGAATTACTCTACGAGAAATTGAAGAAGCAGGAGAAAGAAATGATAATGCGGTCCAAAGAATTGCCGAAAATATTGTTTGGCGGACAAAATGATTTAGTTTTAACTTTTAATTGTTTTTTTTAGTTTAACTAGTGATAATTTACTTTGTATTTTTCCTTATAGATAACAATGTACAAACTTTGAATTTATATTAATAAAATTCTAATCAATTTTTTTTTTTTTTTAAATTCTGATTTTAATTGTATTATTATTATTATTATTATTATTATTATTATTGTAAACCGTGGCATTAGGGTATATGCTTGTGTGGCATAAGGTATAGGGAACCGTGGCATTAGGGTATATACATAGTGGCATTAGGTATAGGAAACCGTGGCATTAGGTATTATAGCTAATGCCACGGCAATAATGTTGCCGTTGCATTAGGTATTGATCTAATGCCACGGATCATTGATGCCGTGGCATTAGGTGTCATATGCCGTTGCATTAGACCTATTGTAACGCCAGCAGATGCCACGGTACATGGCCGTTGCATTAGGCCTAATGCCACGGATTTTGACGCCTAATGCAAAGGATTTGGGGGTTGCAATAGATAAAAAATGTAGTAGTGATATATAAAAACTTATAATCACAAATTTTCATCTGGCTTTGATTCTTCTTTTTTCTATAAAGTAAGTTTAGAAGAGAAAGCCCTTGCTTCTCTTTCTAATTAATCTGGCTTCCTAATTTTCAGCTCAGCATAATAAGCTTCTTCCTCTTTCTTCCTAATTTTGTGCTGCAAGAAGTTGTTTTTTCTTTTGACAAAAACTTACACAATCCATTCGAATAGCATCAACATAGGGGTTATTAGGGTGAAGCACCAATTCTAATGCTAGCTTACACCTAAAAACCTTCCTATTAACTTTCTGTAAAAGAGAAAGGAAAAATGAATATTGTAAGTTAAGAAAAAAACAAAAATTATGTAGATAAAATAATATATTACTGAATTCAATTCTGATAGAGTTTCATCGCAACCACCATTATATAGCTCCATAACTTTGATTGCATACAAACCACACTCTTCAACTGCTTTTGTTGACCTCCATTGAAATTAAGATAGTTAATATCACCCCATGTACTAATATGCCACAACTTTTTATTTTTGAAAATTTTCCCACTAGCTTCTTGTACACAATTAATCTACATGAAAGGTGTTTCGGGGTTTTCTGATGTCCTGCGGGAGAGTTACAATTTCGAGACTGGAACCGGACGCCTGTACCTGCAAAACAAACGGACACTCCAGATGATTGGAGGTCCGCCTCCAACGGTCAAGTTAGTACTTGATTTAGGAGTAATTAATGCGGAAATAATGTAATTTAGTCTCTCCAGGTGAGTGTGTTTAATGTGCGTAATCCCCTTTAATGAGGATTAATGAGCATATTTATATGCCTTGGGATGCGTGCCAATACCTAGGTTTAGGTTAAACATAGGGCTTACTGGGCTTCCCACAAAGATTGGGCCTTGTTGGCTGATTTACCCATTTGGCATGGATGGACACGTGTCGCGTCGCAATTCGTCCAAGGAGGACGTATCTCTGGTTGACACGTGGCAGCTCCCATTGGCCTACGTGAAGGACACGTGGCGGAACCTGGTTGGTCCACGTGTCAGATGGTGATTGGTGGACAAAAATCCCCTAATCATTTGCCCCTCACAGGTGGCACGTGACTGGTCACGTGTTACCTGTGACAGGTGTCGCACCGTAACAGGCGACGGCCTGCTACGGGTGTCACTTGGTGAAAGGCCGAGAGATTTTCCCGCCCAAATTTTGAATTTGGGAGTGACCCTTCGCCTTCTCATTTTGCCTATATAAGGGTGTGTTGACTTCAGTCATTTTCACACTTGAGAACTTTTGAAGAGAACATTCGGACCCCTGAACTTGCTCTGACATTCCGGACTCTTTCTGCCTACCGCCTGCTCTGACAAGCCGGCTACTTAGAATTTTCAGAACTTCGTCAACTTCACTCGTTCAGGTAAACGTCGGTTCTCTCACTCTTTTAATTTTTCTTTATTTTTTTCCCTTTTTGAAATGGCACCACGGAATCACACGACACGACCTAGATTAGTGATCAGCCGGTCACCGGGGACGGCTGAATCTAGGACTAGGAGTGCCGCCTGCCCTTTTTCGAACCAGTCTTTGCCCTTTATACAAAGTCCGACTGTCTCTGTGTCTATGCAGAACATAATGGCAAGAACAAAAAACTGCTAGGATCTCAAACTCAGACGGCTCCTCCTACCGGATGCCGATTAGTGAGACATCTGACCAGGTGCCAGATGCTGAAGTGAACCAAGGCGGCTTGACCGCCGACAGCTCTGAGGGAGGGGTTAAGGTGGTCCCTTCCCATTTTACAGTTGACATGTCTACATTTTCTCCCACTCCTATTGAAGGAGAGGAGGCGGGCCCCTCTGGGAGAGGAGAGGAGTCGTTCTCTTCGGATTCGTCAGAGGACGAGTCCGAGTCTGGTTCTTCTGGTCATACTTCTCTAGGCACAGAAGAGAAAAACAACCGCCTACAAGAGGCGAGGCTTTCTCACGCAGTTGAGAAAGGAGATAATTGGGCGGAGCCGTCCGCCTCCTACAGAGAACAAAACACCCCCTACTATTGCACAGTTCCACAGGGCCGGATCAAGGCCATGCAAGAGAAAGTGGGGAGCTTTATTGCGAACCACACAATGGGCCCCGGCTTTTTAGTTTTCGTGCCAGATCCGGAAGACACAGTCGTCTGGCTGGCTGGTACTAGTTATGATAGCGCCTGCTTTGGCTGCTACGAGGCGGCCATCAGGGCTGGGCTGCGCTTCCCACTACATCCGGCTATTCAGCGGATCTTGGATGGGTATGAGTTGGGGTTATGGCAGTTAGCCCCAAACTCTTGGTTCAACGTTCTCGGCTATGTGGCCGGGTGCGAACTGCACGGGGTGGAGCCAAACTTCGAGGCTTTCGCCCACATGAACTACCTCAGCCGGACCCCTAAGGCAGGCGGAACCGGCTGGTATCAATTGACGAGCCATAGAGGCTACCTCATGACAAGAGGGAAAGAAAATAAGTGGAAGGATTGGCGAAGCACCTTCCTTATCATTGAAAGTTCAGACACCGAGCTGAACAAGCGCTTCAACAGGTGGAACAGGGATCCGCCTCTTCTTGCAGGCGGTCGCAGCATGCCGCCTGTTCCTCCAAAAGCTAAAAAAGAGATCTTGGACAAAGGACTCTTTAAAGTAGAGTCGAGGGTCGACTCTAATACAGGGGTGCGAGAGCAAGTACCCCTGCACTGCGTCCCGAGCTTCAAATGGCTCTATGACGAGTACTTTTTGGCCCCCTGTGGCCTCAACAGTCGGTGTTCAAGAGGTAGCCGGCCTGTCGAATACTCTCTTTTGCCATGCATTATTGCTTAACTTTTTATTAACTTTGGTATTTGTCCTTGCAGCGGACGCCATGAGCAAAATCACCGCTTCTAAGACAGCGGCGGCTATGTTGCGAGCCTCTATCATGCAACAATCCTCTGCCGACTCCCCCAACAAGGAGGCGCCCTTGGTAAGTTCCAAGCCTTTCACCTTTTCTCCTTTTTGAAGTTGGGTTTATGCAGATATTGACCGTGTGGTTTTTTTTATTTTTTATTTTTTATTTTTTAGACGGGCACTCCAAGAACTTCTTCTTCCCAACAGCCGGACTCCAAGACCTGGAGGACGACTGTTGCGAGCTCTCCTGGCACTGCCAGGAAACATGCGGCGGCTGAGAAACAGCCGTCCACTCCTTCTCAAACTCTAAACAGGCCGCCTAGAAGTATGGAACTATCCTTATGCATTCGGACTTGCTTCCTTTTTACTGTTTCTAACATTTTTGTTTATGCTTGATGCAGCCGGCTCTCAGGAACCGGACCTGGTCGAGGTGGCCAAGTCTATGATCAAAGCCGTCTCTCCGGCTGAGAGAGAGGCGGTCAGGGGTGTCGGCACCCTTGACCTAGACGGTATCGCAGGGGTCCTTGCTGAGGTATACTTAGCATATTTTTGTCATTTAAACTCCAAGACGCCTGTTTTTTGTTTGACAACTGACGCCTGTTTCCTTTTACTCAGGCTCTGCTCCGAGTGAACGGCCTTCGCAAGCCGCTTGATAGGAAGAACAAAGAGGTAAAGGCTGCTAAAGCTATGGCCGCCTCTGACTGTGATAAGGCAATGTTTCAAATTGCCCAAAATGAGATTTTGACAACTGATATTCTTTATTATCAGGCGCAGGCTACTTCTGCTATCAGGACTCAGTTGGAGGCGGCCTAGAAGAGGAATAATGAGCTGGAGGCGACCATCACCAACCTCAAGGCCGAGCTGAGACCTCTTCGCCAAAAAATGAGCTCATACGACACCTTGGAGAAATCCTTGGCGAGCGTTAAAGAGCGCCTGGCGACTCAAGAGAAGAGCCTAACTGAGGAGCTCTCGGCACAGGCCGAGCAGGAAAAGAAGGAGCTGGTCCGAGAGATGATGGAAGACTCGGCTCAAATCCAGCGCCTGACCTGGGGCCGCCTCTTCCCCAATGCCGACTTTGCCTCATGGGAAAAAACGTACCGCCAGTGTTCCGAGAGATATAATCAAGAGATTCTGGCGGCTGCTGAGGACGAGGCATTGCAGGTGGAGGAGCCGGTATTGGCCATTGTGCCAATTGGGGTGGATGCGTCAAAAAAAGATGCGGCTGAAGCCGAGTCAAGCAAGAAGAATGCTGACCAGGCGGCAACTGTTATTATTGAAGATCTGCCCCCAACTTAAGCTTTTTGTCTTCTTTTTTCTTCGGCCTGCGTGCCGTTTGTTTCTCTTTACCCGGCCAGGGGGCCGGGGTTCTGAACATTTTGCCGGTCTTAATGGCCGGCTTCTTTCTGTATCTTTACCCGGCCAAGGGGCCGGGGTTTTAAATATTTATGCCGGTCTTTATGGCCGGCTGTTAATATAACTTAGGCGACCATTATTTTAGGTCGCCTTTTTTGCCAAAATGTTTCGAATTTTCGAATTTGTGCTTTAATTTTTCTAAGTATCGAAACTCTGATATCCAGTTGCATACTATACCGACTGTTTTGCATGGCCGATAGTTGTAGACCGGTAAGATGTAGCCACACTGCCTATGCCCCTGGACGACTGGTTGTCTGTTTCCAGGCTAGGCGATCAGTCGGCCATTTATCCAACCGGTATCTTACTCATATTGAAGACTGGATCCCCTTTAGAATTAACCAAGTAGGAAGGTAATTTCCTACCCGCCATGGTTTTAGGCAAGAGACTCTAGGCGGTCTAGGCCGGCTAGTTCCTGCTATGTTAACTTAGTGAGAACAGGCGATATAAGAACACCTTTTTAGTTTCATACCAAGGTTTAAGGAGTGACCAAGTAAACATGGTTGTTACTTAGTCGCCGAGTGACTGAGTAGTAGGGGCTTCAAGCGGTGGGTACCGATTGTTCCCCTTTATTCGCCAATGTTTGTTGGCTATTAACTCATAGGGTACCGACTGTTCTTATCCCAAATGGTTCAGTCGGTTGGTTGACACGGATGGTTACTGCAAACACTTATTGGACCTGATTAGTCGGTCAAGTGAGAGGTATCCTTGTCTGAGAAACGGCTACGTGGTTGTCTTGGATAGACAGTCGTATAGGTGCCGTGTAATTATTTTATAGAACAATGTTCCACCCAAAAGGGAGCTGCTCTCTGCGACGAATTTCATCCGAATGGATGCCGCTGGACGCCTGCTATGATGTTGGGACAGGTCGGATTAGTTTAATATTTTAATCAGTTGGCATGGCGCCTGGTCTGATTATTTCGGCCATGAGCCTTTGAAAGTTCTTGGTGAACTGTGTTATGGGAGAGTAGCCGGTTGTGTGGAACAAGCGGCATGCCCCTTGTTAAGTTAGACTCGAAAAACAAAACATGGAGAGTAGCCGACTATTTTTCAGTAGGCATGCCCCTCTTAGTACAAAATTGAATGAAACAACAAACTTTTATTAAGTAGCTCTCGGCTATTTACATCATTCAAAAATAATATTTCTTAAGATTATCTACATTCCAGGTTTGAGGCAACGGTTGGCCGTCTGGTGTTTCCAGCCGGTAGGTACCGTCCCTGACCTCTTCATAGATTCGGTAGGGTCCTTCCCAGTTGGGAGTTAATTTGCCAGACTTATTAGCCCTACCGACTGCTTCCATTTTTCTTAGTACAAAGTCCCCCACTTTGAGTGGACGCCTGTGTACTTTTTTGTTGTATGATCTGGTCATTCTCAGGCGGTAAATTTCATGGCGCAAGACGGCATTGCCCCTCCTTTCTGGGAGTGAGTCTAAGGCCAGGCGCATGGATTCCCAGTTCGCCTCTTCGTCGTATAACATTACTCGAAGAGTCGGCTCGTAGTGTTCAATTGGAATAACAGCTTCCGCACCATAGGTTAGGAGGAATGGAGTCTCTCCAGTCGCCCCTTTTTTAGTCGTCCTAATGGCCCAGAGAACATGTGGTAGTTCATCTGCCCATAGGCCGCCTGCTCTTTCAATCTTCTTCTTAAGACCGTCTGAGATGATTTTATTGAAGGCTTCTACTTGGCCATTTGCTTGTGGACGGCCGACTGATGCAAAGTGGTGTGCGATGCCTTGGTCACTCAACCAGCTTTTGAGAACAGGCGTCTCAAATTGGGGACTATTATCAAAAACCATAGACATGGGAACCCCGAACCGAGTGATGACATTTTTCCAGATGAATGAAATTACATCCTTCGTCTTGATTCCCTTTACAGCCACCGCCTCCACCCATTTAGTGAAGTAGTCGACTGCAACAAGTATGTACTTCCTCCCGCCTGTAGCAGGCGTATAGGGACCCAGAATATCCATGCCCCACTTAGCAAACGGTAGTGGGCTATGAATGGTAGTGAGGTCAGTAGCCGGACGGTGAATTAGTTTGCCAAACTTTTGACACTTATCACATTTTTTTCACCATCTCCATTGCATTTGCTTCTAAAGTAGGCCAAAAGTAGCCCTGCCGCCTTGTCCGTTGGGTAAGCGACCTGCCGCCTACATGGGAAGAGCAGTAACCAAAGTGGAGATCTTCTAGGATCTCTCGTCCTTTTTCTGGAGTAACACACTTCAAGAAGGGTTGAAGATACCCTCTTTTGTGAAGTTCTCCCTTTATCATTTCAAAACTGGCTGCCCGTTTTTTCAGTGCAGTCGCCTGGTGATGATCATCCGGCAAGGTGCCGTCTGTCAGATACGCCCTGATTGGATCTATCCAGGTTGAACTTCTATCTAGGATTCCAATGGGGTCTTCCTCTATGCTTCTTTTCTCCATTACTTCCCAGAAAACAGTTTGTGGAGTATCACAGGAGGCCGAGGATGCTAATTTTGAAAGAGCATCCGCCTGGTTGTTTTCTGATCTCGGCACTTGAGTCAGATGAAAATCTTCAAGGGACCCGACTGCTTGTTGTACCGCCTGTAAATACTTGATCATTGCCGGATGGGTTGCTTCGTATTCACCATTATACTGACTCACTATCAATTGTGAATCAGAACAGGCGTCTATCTTTCTTGCCCCTGCCGCCTTGCACATGCGGATTCCGGCTAGTAAAGCTTCATATTCTGCCTCGTTGTTTGAGGCCTGAAAATTGAAACGCAGAGCATACTCGTACCTGTCGCCCTCTGGCGACTGACATATGACGCCTGCTCCACAACCATTTGAAGTAGAGCTCCCGTCCACATATACCTTCCAGACTTGGTCTGGAACTTGAGAATCAGGAGGACGAGTCATTTCAACAATAAAATCAGCAAAGGCTTGCCCCTTCACTGCTTTCCTAGGCTCGAATGTGACTTCGAGGCTCTGAATTTCTAAGGCCCACTTGATCATCCGGCCTGACGACTCCATGGTGGTCAGTGGCCGCTTGATAGGCTGATCTGTGTACACGACGACTGCATGTGCCAAAAAGTAGGGCTTCAATTTTTTAACATCCATGAAGAGTGCGAGACCAAACTTCTCCACTAAGGGATACCTCAACTCGGCATTTTTCAGCACATGACTGACAAAGTAGACCGGGAGCTGGCAGCCGTCTCTTTCAGCAAGAAGAACAGCGCTTAACGCATGATCAGAGACGGCCAGGTACATGTAAAGTACTTCTTTGGGCAAAGGGCTGACCAGCCTCGGCAAGGAATGTAAATGCACTTTTAATTTTTGGAAGGCCGCCTCAGCATCCGGCCCCCATTCAAACCTTGCCTTTTTCTTAATGGCCTGGAAGAAGTATAAGCATTTGTCGCCTGATCGACTTAGAAATATTCCCAAGGCCGCCAGACAACCTGTTAACTTCTGAACCTCTCGGACGGTACGAGGCGACTGCATGTCGATGACCGCCTGCACCTTCTCAGGGTTCGCCTCTATTCCTCTCTGATTGATAAGGAATCCGAGAAATTTCCCAGACTCAACCCCAAATACACATTTCTTGGGATTGAGCATGACATGGTGCCGCCTGAGTGTAGCGAAAGTTTCTCGGAGGTCCGACAGATGATCTATCTGAAGCTTAGACTTAACAATCATATCATCAATGTATGCCTCGACGTTGCTCCCAATCTGATCAAAGAACACAGTATTTATCATTCGCTGGAAGGCGGCCGGGGCATTCTTCAGACCAAACGGCATGACCGTGTAACAGTATAACCCTTGATCAGTGATGAAGGCCGTCTTCTCCTGATCTTTCTTCCATAGAGGAATTTGATGGAAACCAGAGTAGGCGTCCATAAAGCTCATCAGAGCATGGCCGGCTGTTGAGTCGACCAGATTATCAATTTTAAGCAGAGGGTAACTGTCTTTGGGACACGCCTTGTTTAGGTCCGTGTAGTCCACACACATTCGCCAGGTACCATTCGGCTTTTTAACCAGTACTACATTTGCAACTCAGTCTGGGAAGTAGCATTGCCGAATGAACCCTGCATCAAGTAATTTCTTAACTTCGACGGCTGCCGCCTGACTTCTTTCTTCGCCATGGTTCCGCTTCTTCTGCCTTACCGGCTTCTTCTTTGGATCCACAGCCAGTTTATGTACCGCCAGGTCAGGACTGATGCCTGGCATTTCATGGACTTCGAATGCAAAGATGTCTTTGTATTCTTTCAAGAGTTGATGAAAGTCATCACCCATAATTCTCAGAGCAGTCGTCCCTACCTTGACTGTTCGGTCAGGGCGCGAGTCGTCTAGGATCAGGTCCGTATGCTTCACCAGCCGGCTGAGGGCGGAATTCATTTGACCGCTCCTCTGCCAATGATTGCTATTTTTTCTCTCTTCTTGCGGCCCCCAACTGTGCAGCCTTTCTTTTCTTGCCGCCTGCTACTTGAACAGGCGCACTCTCCTTGATATTGTCAAGGTCTGTTTTTCCACCACTTGACCCAGCGGCCATGACAGTGGGCTCGATATCCGAGAGATAGCACTCTCGGGCCATCTTCTGATCTCCCCTTAGGGAGCCGACTGTTCCGTCATCCTTCTCAAATTTGAGCAACATAAGAGACGGGATTATAACAGCCTTGGAATTATTCAGGGTTGGTCGTCCCAGAATCATGTTGTAGGCCGAGAGTTCCTCAACTACCAGGAACCGGACCACCATGTGTCGTCCTTCCCCTTTTTCACCCAGGCGGATGGGTAAATCCACTCGTCCCACTGGGTGGACTCCTCCTCCTCCAAACCCTACTAGAGGGTGGAATACCGGATGTATGCAGTCAGTCTGGTATTTGAGCTTTGACAGACATTTGCTACTGATAAGATCTGAGGAGCTGCCGATATCTATGAGGATTCGGCCAACTCTCTGGTTGGCCACTTTACATTCAATAACAATAGGGTCGTCATGCGGCCCCCTCACCCCTCCTAAATCTTCTTCAGTGATGACAATTTCAGGAAATGAATATTTGGAGGGCCGTTCTTGGTGAACGGAATTAACGTCTAGCCGCCTGATATTGTCTCTGTTGCCCCTAATAGTGGGGCCGCCTCCTGAGAAGCCGCCTGCAATGGTGTAGACGACTGCATCATCTGTATCAGAGCTGTCGGCCTGTTGATTCTTTTTGGCCGACTGTTTTTTCGAGGAAGTGTTCCCCTTAGATTTCTTGACATTAGAGTCAAGATCGCCTTGTTCAGCCAGGCGGTCCAGATACCGCATGAGACTGATGCATTCGTTGGTTTGATGACCAATATCTTCATGATAATCACAGAATTTTTCTTGGTTCCGATTGCTCGCAGAACCCTTCATGGGGGCCGGCTTCTCAGTTGAGATCCGTCCCTTGATTTCTTTTAGGATAGCCTGGCTATCCTTGTTAAACACATACTTCGGGGAGTATGGTTTGAATTCTTTCTTCTTCTTCTGGGCCGGCTGTTTAGATGAATCGGCCGCCAAGACCTCTTTTCTCTTTTTCTCATCTTTGTTGGACGACTGCTTCTGTCGTCCTTCTTTCTTGTTGAACCTCTTTCCGTCCGACTGCTTTCCAGTACTACAAAGATCAGTCGCCTGTATGTAGGCTTCCGCTTCAATCAAGGCTTCTTGAAGAGTCGCCACCCTCTTTCGAACCAAATCAAACTTGAAGGTCGACCCATCCTTGAGGCCTCTGAAAAAGTCAGTATAAGCTACCTCATCCGGTAGGCCTTGAATCTGTATCCTCATCAGGTTGAACCGCCTGATATAAGAACGAAGCCCCTCCTTCTCGCCCTGCTGAATCGTCCTTAAATCAAGGGTCGTCTTCTTCGCAGGTATGTTCATGGCAAAATTGGAGGTGAATAAGTAAGCAAGCGTCCTGAAGTTATTCACACAACCAGTCGGCAGGTTGCCGAACCATTGTTGTGCAATTCCTTTAAGAGTCGCTGGAAAACACTTGCACCAAGTGGGATCATCCAACCCTTGGAGGTACATCAGGTTGGTGAATGCCATCAAATGGTCTTCTGGGTTAGTAGTGCCGTCATAGGCGCCTACTAACACATTTTTCACTTTGGCCGGCTGGGCGGCTTCAGTAATTTCCTTGGAGAAGGCCGACGGCTGTTCCCCAAGTCTAAGCAACCATAGCTTCCAGTCCATAGGTTGGACATTTTTTGCCGCCTGTCCTCCAAACAGAGGTGGCTGCAGAAAATATTGTTGTTGCGGTACAAATGGTAAGTTTGGTACCGCCTGGTCACTATGAAAACCAGACTGACGGGAGGTACCGCCTGTCTGACTCTCATTATTGGACTGAGTATACCTAATAGAGGTATTGCGCAGACTGTCTTGAAAATCCGAAGTAGTGGCCGACTCTAACAGTCGGTCATTCTTCTTCTGCTCTAGCAATAGCCGAGCGTCTGTGTATGTTTTCTTCGACCCGTCCGCCTGAATATGACGAACGGATTTCCTCTTTCTTGGAGTAGGAAAGCGGTAATTTGTGAAATCAAGGACAGGCGGCTCCCACTTCCTAGAGTTAGGATGAGGGGTCGCCTCTCGCCCTTGAACAGGCTTCCTCTTCCCTGAAGAGGAAGGTTTCTTAGCCGACTGCTCCTTGGCCAGAGCAGGCGTCTGTTTATTGATCAGCTCCTGAATCTCTCCCTTGAAGCCCCTCATGAAGGTCATGAGTTCGTTCCTGGTAATGGGAGCAGACCCATCAGCCGGCTGCTGCTGAACAGGCGGTGCGCCGACTTGATGACTGAGTCCAGTTTGAGGATCTTCCCGTTCTCTCCTTTTGGTATGACGGGTGCGCCGGGCCCTTAGGGTTCCGTCTGAAGCTGTATGAGCTTCAACTTCAAACTCCTCTTCAGTATCATGGTCCGACTGGACTTGAGGGTCGTCCAGGGGACGCCTCTCTTCAGGAGTCGGTACAGACGTGGATGCCATCTCAAAAGTACTCTCCCCACAGACGGCGCCAAAATGTTTCGGGGTTTTCTGATGTCCTGCGGGAGAGTTACAATTTCGAGACTGGAACCGGACGCCTGTACCTGCAAAACAAACGGACACTCCAGATGATTGGAGGTCCGCCTCCAACGGTCAAGTTAGTACTTGATTTAGGAGTAATTAATGCGGAAATAATGTAATTTAGTCTCTCCAGGTGAGAGTGTTTAATGTGCGTAATCCCCTTTAATGAGGATTAATGAGCATATTTATATGCCTTGGGATGCGTGCCAATACCTAGGTTTAGGTTAAACATAGGGCTGACTGGGCTTCCCACAAAGATTGGGCCTTGTTGGCTGATTTACCCATTTGGCATGGATGGACACGTGTCGCGTCGCAATTCGTCCATGGAGGACGTATCTCTGGTTGACACGTGGCAGGCTCCCATTGGCCTACGTGAAGGACACGTGGCAGAACCTGGTTGGTCCACGTGTCAGATGGTGATTGGTGGACAAAAATCCCCTAATCAAAAGGTATATATTAAGTTAATAATAGTAAATTAGACGAAAAAAATTGTAATAAACATAAAATAAGAAATTAAGTTACCAACAAATCTTCTCTATTTTTATATTTTATAATTTTATCCCTTCTATTATCAATGATCTCAACTTCAGCTCTTCTTTTCTCATTTACAATTGTATTAACCACAATATTTGCATAATGATTGTGCTTATGAACAGGAAAAAATATCTGAAAAAAAATTACAGGATATCATTAAAGCAAAAGAGGAAATCATCAATTCGAATATAGGATATCATTAAAGCAATACTGGAAATCTTTTATACAAATAAAAGATATCATCAAAGCAAACGATGAAATCATGAATACAAATACAGGATATCATTAAAGAAATAGAAGAAATCTTTTATAATATTCAGGATATCATTAAAACACTAGAGAAATACATTAAAATAGTATAGGATATCATTAAAGCAAAAGAGGAAATCATGAATACAATACAAGAAATCACTAAAGTAATAAAGGAAGTCATTATAATAGTACATGATATCATTAAAGAAATAGAGGAAATCATTACAGAAATATATTATTAAAAATTAGTTTAGAATAATATAGTAAATTTACTCACGAAAATACTGAGTGTAAACCAAAATTTCCGAATACGCTTTTACTGTCAGGAGAAGTGCCACCATGCTGCTTCTCAAGTTCCACTTCTTTTAAGTTAAAGAGATAAGCACAACAACCAATAACATTACCAACCACCCAAGTACTTGGGGCCAAAGATAATATATCATTCTTCGTTAAGGAAACTTCGGTGTCTGTTCTACCAAACTCTGCAAGCATGTCTGAATTATTTTCAAAGAAAATATCTTGATTCTTTTGTCTCCCTTCTTCAGTTTCAACTATCTCCAAGGTAGAGTTTTCTAGAAAAGGATCACAAAATAAAAAATTAACTAGCTGCTTCTCTTCTAGAGTTAATAAGTTAAAGTCCTGCTTTCTCTACTGCAATGTCCTAGCCACAAAAAATCACTAGTGTCTAAAGTTATTTCAGTTGGTAAAGAAGGAATATTAGTAGTCTTCCTTTGAATCCTTCTATCTTTCAGTTCCTTCCTCCTTTTATCTCTCTTATCAGAATTAATAGCAATGATAGTTCATCAAGTTGTGCTTTATTGAAAGTAGTTTCAACACTAACAATAACAGAATCCTGATTAGGATTTGCAGCATCAGAAACTTGAGGAATGTCAACAACATGAGCAGAAGATCTTGGTGTACAAACAAAAACATGTATTGCAGAAGTATGAACAGATTTAAGTATTGTAGAAGAAGAAACTTGAGAACTATCAGCAACATGAACAACAAGAACAAAACTTATTGGTGTATATACAGAAAGAGGTATTGCAGAAAAAAAAACTAAAAGGAATGGTGTCCTTCAAACAAGTGTATTATTCCGATAGAGGGTTCAGAATCAATTAAGGAGTTAATTATTCAGTAAAGTCGAGTGATCGGAAAGTCGGGATAGAGGCTATCTCCGATTAGTGAGATTAATTATATCAATCTCACAGCTTTCCTTTAACTGAACCAAACGGGTCACACCCAAGCGTCCAACCAAACTAAGGTGACGAAGTAAGCCGAAGGCCTTAGTACGTCAAACAAGAGGATACGTACTCCGATGTCGGATTCCGAGCTTAGAGCGTCGAAGCTGACCATCGAGTCAATTCAAGGAATCGACGAAGACGATAAATAAGTCAAATAACATATTGTAATAGGGCCGAAAGCCTAGTACAAGATCTTGCCATACCACGAGAGTGGGGCAAGAGCCATGGCGCAAGTGCGTGCCATAGGCACCAGCAGCACCGCAAAGGCCTAGCATGCCGCTAATCTTGTGTGTGCTAGCTGGTAGCCTTGGCACAAAGCCTAGTAAGCACGCTAGGCTAGCGGGCAGCAAGGCCGCCCAGCACGAGGCCCAGCGCGCATAGCTGGCCTGTGAGTGGGCTGGTTGTGCTGCACAACAAGGCTGGCAACTAGCTAAGACTTGTAGTAATCCCAGCAACTAGCACAACCCTTGGAGCACAAGGCAGCCAACACGGCACACCTTGCTGCCCAAGGATGCTGCTACCAGCTGGCGTATGGTGGGCGGACAACCATCCTTGGTCCCCAAGGCTAGGTGGTCCTCCCACCTACCATCCTTGTTCTTGCACCACTTGTCGTTTGTTAATTGTTTAGATATTCAATTTAATTTAGAATTAAATTAAATACTATTTTTTTATCACTTCATGAAAAGTCCCACATTGAAAGAATCATGAGGGGTTGGAGATTCCATACCTATAAATACCCAAGTATGCCTTGGGAATTGTTTGCAAGAGTTGAACTCTATACAAGGCATCTCCATCAAGAAAACCTTATAAAGAGATCCTCTTGTTAGTAGTGTTAATATTACCTAGCCGGTAATATTAGCCAAGTTTGGACGCGTGGGTGGACTACGTTGGAAGGGTCGCGTTTGACGCTCTTTCTCCGTTCGTGAGTTCATGCTCGTGCTAAGTGGAAAACACACATCAAGGGTATGATCGTCTTTTCCTTTCTCTCTCTCTCTCTCTATTATTATATGTTTATTGTTTAATTAAGGCAAAATAGGCCTCAACACTCTGAACAATGGCTTGGGTGCACCCAACACCCTATACTTTGTTTAGTAGTCAAAACACCACAAACTAATGACTTGGGTGCAAAGCGCACCTTTAGTGAGTTTTCCGGCCACTATTCTTGCAGGAGCCGGTGAAATTTTTCGATTTACGTGCCGGAAAATGTCCTGTTAAGGTTTCGGGGGTCATTTTGATCCTAAAGGATCCAAATCAAGCTCAAAACAAGCAAAAAAAAAAGTAGCGTAAATGACTCGATTCGGCTTATAAAATAATGACACGCAAATCGAGATATTTAATAACACGCTAAACAAATCATGTACACTATTTTTTCGCTTATTTTGAGCTCAATTTAGGTCCTTTAAGTGACAAAATGACCGCCAAAACCTTTACGGGCATTTTTCGACATGCAAATTAAAAAAAAAAAATTTAATTCACTCGCTTCGGTGAGAATGGTGGCCGGAAAACTCACAAAAGGTGCGCTTAGCACCCTAGTCATTAGTTTGTGGTGTTTTGGCCACTAAGCAAAGTACAGGGTATTGGGTGCACCCAAGCCATAATTCAGAGTGTTGAGGCCAATTTTGCCTTTAATTAATTGTATGCATGTTTAGTTGCTTTAATTTATGCACGGATCTTTGGGTAGGTTTTGTTTCCGCGCGGTGTTTGACACCGCAAAACCCTACAAAAACTTCATGACTATCAACAACATTAAATTTCCGCGCGGTGTTTGACACCGCAAAACCCTACAAAAACTTCATGACTATTAACAACATTAACAATAGGAACAAAAGTCTTTGGTGTAAGAACAGAAACAGAAGAAATAGGCTGAAGAACAGAACCCTGTACTGAAATAGCAAGTAACTTCTTTCTCTTCTCCATTAAAGCTTGCAATATTTGAATAGTGCGCCTTAAATGCTTTACCTGTAATAAATATCATCGAGTAAAAGATAACACAATAGATGAAATCATATAATAAATAAAAGATAGAATCCATTAAAGATATCATACATACAAAGAATATAAAATATCAAGAACATATATAATCGATAAAAATAATTTCAAACATAAATAAAATATATCGATTATTCTGAAATAAATATCAGTTACATAAACCATTCAAAAACACTAGAATATTTTATATTTATGTTAAACATAAATATATTACAACATGTTTTTATATTGAAGATACCTCATCATGTTTTTTGCACAGAAAGGAATAGGAATAAAAGTAGTAGGAGGAAAAGAGGTAGAAGGAGGAAGAGTAGTGGTAAAAGAATGTTGTGAAGAAATGGGAGGAAGAGAGGTTCAAAGGTTGGTGAAACAAGTGGATTAGATTGTGAAAAAATAGGAGGAGGAGGAGGTAGAAAGGATGGTGAAACAAGAGAAGAAGGTTGTGAAGAAATTGGAGGAAGAGTAGGGGTTTCTTGACTATTAATAAGCTTAAAGTTAGGAGGTGTAACATTAACACCTATCTGTTTAGATACAAAATTAACAGGAACTTTTGGAGTAACATTCTCATTTGACTCCAAATTTATCCTTAGACTTGAAAGCAAATTTGGAGCAGCAGATTCTTCAATATACTTTCCCATATCAATAGAAAGATTCTTTGACGACGCTAATGTGCTTAGAATATCACCCTCCAAATTACCTTGAATCAAACCAGTGTCCTGTAAATAAAAACCAGTTCGACCCAAATCATTTGATATCTTGTTCTTATTAACCATCACAGGATATCCCTTATTCTTCTCAGCAATCTCTTTTTGTTTGAGAAAATTCTCTTCTACAGAATCAAGCATCTGAAAAAACTCTTCATTCATGTCAAAATCTGAGTCTGGCTGAGAAACTTCTTGTGATAAATTTTCACCATCTTTCCTAAGGTCCTTAATTAAATCGAGATTAACAGCAACACCAATTTGAATGTTGCGCTGTACAATCATCAATTTCTTATCAACATCATGAAAAAGAAAAAAAATTATGGGTTTAGGATATTGTTTCGGGGTTTTTTGGATGTCCTGCGGGAGAGTTACAACACCAAGACTGACCTCTGGACGCTTGTACCTACAAAACAACGGAGACTCCTATGGGTGGGAGTTCCGCCTCCGACGATCAAGTTAGAACGTGTTCGGAAGTAAAGATGCGGAAAGTAAAGGGTATCAGGCTCCGCTCAGAAGGGGAGTGATCATTCGACTGTCTAAGGCAGTCTCGGAATCCGAGCCTTAGCTCTCAAGTAGCGCAATTAAAGCTGGAGTTAATGCTCAGTATGTAATGTATGCGTGTGTTTAATGATTTTTGAATGATGTTCCTCAGAGGGAACATCTCCCTTTATAGGGTCTTTGAGATGCGGGCCCAGTATTAGGTTTCTATAACCTAGGACTGACTGGGCTTGCCTTGGAATTTTGGTCATAAAGGTCGCTTTCCCAGTTGGCAATCCGTTTTCCACGTGTTGTGACCTGATTGGTCCACCATGGGCCTCTCACGAGGTGACACGTGGCGGACTCTGATTGGTCTACGTGGACAACACGTGGCAGAGCTCCATTGGTCCACTTGGCGGGAAAAAATCCCCCTATAAATAGGGGATGTCCAAATCACTTGTTTGGACATTTCCAAAAATTCTAGAGAGAACTTTGTCTTTTTCTGAGAGAGAACGACTTCCGACTGCACCAGACCGTCTGCTTTTATAGCCGCTGTAGACTTTCAAGCGCCTTCATCTTCACCGACTAAAGGTAATCGTCTGTTTCTTTTTCTTCTTTCGTACTTTCTCTTTGTTTTTCTTTTGAAAATGGTTTCCCAAAAGCACACGGCACGGCCTAGGTTAGTGATCAGCCGGTCACCGGGGACGGCTGAATCTAAAACTAGGAGTGCCGACTGCCCCTTGCTGGATCACCCTTTGCGAACCGCCCCAAGTCTGACTATCTATGTGTCTGTGTAGGACACCATGGCCATAACTAAGAGAACGACAAGGGTGACAAATTCAGATGGCTCTTCCTTCTATGCGCCTGTCAGCAAATTGTCTAACGTGCCGCCTGGTGCCCCCTTCACTCCTAGTGATTCCATTTTAGACGAATTAGGGGAGGAGGTGCAAAATGATATGCCAGGCTTTGTTGATCTAGCCTACCAGGCGGACACCAGGTCCGAGAGCTCATACAGTGACTCTGAGCTAAGTACTTCTAGCAAATTCTCAAATGAATCTGAAGAGAGGCACTCTCGGCTAGGGGCCGCAAGAGAGTCCATCTCAGTAGAATTGGGAGCAGATTGGGCGGAGCCGTCTGCTACCCGCCGAGAGCAATTTTCCGCCTACTACCATCATGTTCCCGCAGGCAGGCGGAAGATGATGGCCGATAAAATTGGGAGCTTCGGAGCAGACCATGTCATGGGACATGATTACATTCTATACACGCCGGATGCTGAAGACACCGTAGTCTGGCCAGAGGGGTACAACTATGGGGATGAGTGTTTTGGCTGCTATGAGGTGGCTATTAAAGCTGGCCTAAGATTTCTCTTACATTTGGTCGTGGAGCGAATCTTGGACGGATACCAGCTGGGTGTTTGACAACTGGCCCCAAACTCTTGGTTCAATATATTGGGCTATGTTGCCGGCTACGAAATGCATCAAGTAGAGCCCAGCTTCGAAGCATTCGCCTACATGCATTACCTCAGCCGGACCCCAAAAGCAAGCGGGACCGGCTGGTTTCAATTGTCTAGCCATCAAGGCTATATGATGAATTTGGGGAAGGAGAGCAAGTGGAAAGATTGGAGAAACACTTTCTACATCATCTCTTGCCCTGACAAAGTCAGAAACAAAAAATTCAACAGGTGGAACAAGAACCCACCTTTCCTTACAGGCAGTTCGGAGCTGCCGCCTGTTCCTCGCAAAGCAAAAGAAGAGATCCTTGACAAAGGACTCTTCAAAGTAGCGAACCCCGAGACTGGGGTGAGGGAATTCATTCCCCAAAATTATATTCCCAAGTATAACTAGTTATATGAGGGGACATATCTGGCCGCCTGTGGCCTTAGTGAAGAAATGCCGAGCGGTAGCTGACCGCCTGTTCAAGTGTCTTGTAAACTTGATTATTTTTGCGTCAAACTAACTCCCTAATTTATCTTTTGCAGACAAAGCTATGGAAAAACTCTCGGCCTCAAAGAAAGCTGCTGCCCAGTTTCGCTCGGCCATCTTAGGCAAGCGATTAACTGAAGAGTCACCTGCTGCGCAGGCGCCTAAGGTGAACTTTCAACTGAACAAATCTCATTTAGCTTTTCTGCCGCGTGCTTCTTACTTATTGTGGTTATTTTGCAGGGTAACTTAGCAAAGCCTTCCTCCTCCTCCCAGCCGGATCCTAAAGTTAGGAAATAGACGGCTGATGACATAACGACCCCTAGGAGAGCCAGGAAACATGTGGCCTCAAGGCCGGGAGCAATCAACCTCCTAAATCTCCAACCGTCCCTATGGGCAGTCGAACGGAGAAGGAGAAGGAAATGGAGAAGCAGGCGGCTGCTGAAGGTATCAAAGACTTGCTTTCTTTCCCTTACCCTTTGAGGGTCAAATTTAATCAGCAGTCATCCAGCACTTCTGAAAGCAGTCGTTCTATTAGCTGAATTTACACCAAGTACTTACAAGGTATTGATTGTGCAGATGTCTCTCAAAGGTCGGAACTTGTCCATCTGGCCAAGTCCATGCTGAAAGCCGTCTCCCTTGAAGATAGGGAGGCGGTCAAGGGAGTCGGCACCCTTAACCTGGATTCCATCCTCGTTCTTCTCGCTGAGGTATACTTGTAATAATTTTTCGTTTCTTATTTATATAACTTTTGAGCCGCCTGTATCTGATGTCTGTTTTTGGCTCGGTCCAGTCTATGCTGCGAGTACACGGTCTTCGCAGGCCCATAAGTGAGAAGACCAAAGAGGTAAAGGATGCGAAGGCTCAGGCCGCCTCTGTTTATGACAAAGCTATCTTCCAGATTGCCCAAAATGAACTTCTGACTAATAACATACTATATTATCAGGCGGCTGCCAACTTGCAAGTTAAAACGGACTTAGAGGCGGCCAAGAAGAGGATCTAAGAGCTGGAGTCGTCTATTAAAGACCTCAAGACTGAGCTCGGGCCTCTTAAAGAGGCGGACAAAGAAGCAGCCGACCTCTGCACTAGGGTGGACAAGCTCCAACTCCGCCTACAGAACCAGGAGACCCAGCTTGCCAAGAAATGTCTCTCAAGGGCTAATGAAGAGAAGGAGGCCCTAGTCAAGGACATGATGGACGACTGCAACGCCATCATGAAGAGGACATGGGGGGTTCTCTTCCTAGAGACGAGTTATGAGAAGTGGGAGAATTAGTTTGTCGCCTCCACCAAGGAATACAATGATCAAATCCTGAACCAAGCCCAAGAGGGCGAGGAAGAGGAGGAGGAGGAGTAAACTGATTCTACTTCAGGGGAGTAGGACCAGGAAGAGGAGAAGGAGGGGGAGGTTGATGAAAAAGAACAGCGGCCAACAGGGGACCAGAAGGATGCGGCTGCTGATGCTGATGTACCCCCTCCAGCTGCTTAAGCTTTCCCTTTTTTTTATCAACTTTCCTTCGGCCTGTGTGCCGTCTGTGTTGTATCATTACCCGACCAAGGGGTCGGGGTTTATTAACAATTTCAACTTTTTGTCGGTCTCATGGCCTACTGTTTATATGAAACACCCGGCAGTTTTGTCGGATTTTCCAATTTTCACTTTGCTTTTGAATTTTTGCATTTCATAATTTTGCCAAGTGTAACTTGCCTTTTTATATGAATGCTTTGAATATTTTTCAAAATGCCGATTGTTTTGGTAAACCGACTGTTCTTCTTGCCCCTGGCCGGCTGTGCGCCTGGTTTTCTAAGGTTGATGGATTAACATGGAAATCTTTGTTACTTTAAAGAGTATGGCTGATTTCTAGGTCAATCAACAACTATGGTGATTGCCCCAAACCAGGGAGACATACAGTCATACAGTCAGCATGATCCAGCTCTCGGCCTCAATATAGTTCTTTAGACGAACCACGCTTTGCCACTATGTTTTGTACTTAGTTTTGTAAATACTCCGTTTGTTTGGTACTTAAACAAAACAGGGGCCAAATTGGATGCGTAATCGAAGCGGCAACCGCATGTTGGGTTACAAGCGATAGCTTTAACTGTTTTGCTAACCTAAATAGGAATAGTGGTCGAATGCCAACTGTTTATCAAAAGGACAGGCGGCTTCATTCGTATCGTTTAGGTTCCGTGCTAGGTGGGTGAGTGACTATGAGTTAACCTTTGGGGTTAATCAGTCTCCGTCACTTGAACTTGAGTGAATAGAAGAAACAGTCGGCTGTGGCCGCATGTTGTTTTTCCATTTGCTAAGTTAGACTTAGCTTATTACTCAAATAGCTGCCAAGTTTAGAACTCAGCTTATGCCGACTGTATTGTCCTAAGCAATAGCAGGCGGTTTCTGACTTAGATTTTAACTGTCTACCGCTTGTTTAAAGTAAGCAGTACGTTTATCTTCGTCTCATGTCAAACGACCGTGTGGTTGTCTTAGAGACATTCGGTAGGTCCATTTGTTTTAGGTTTATAGAGCAATGTGCCACCCAAATGGGAGATGCTCTCTGCGACGAATTCACCCGGATGGATGTTGCCGGACGCCTGCTCAAGTTTGGGACAGACGTATTAGTTTAATTTTATTAGGATCATCCGGCAATGGGCCTCATTAGGTTGTTCAGAAAAGAACATAGTTGCCAAGTTGTCTAGACTTAACATTTTTACTCATGTTAGAGTAGGTGATTAAAAGAAATAAGGCCGACTATGTGTTGCACAGGCGGCTTGCCCCACTGAGGAGACTTGCAAAAAACTGAAAAATAAATTGCGAATTTTATTAATATGCTTTAATGTACAAATAATTTACAAATCTCAGAAGTAGTACTTTTTCAAGTTATCTACGTTCCAAGTTCTGGCTAGCTGCCTGCAGTCTGATGTTTCCAGGTGGTAGGTGCCTACTCTAACTTCTTCATAGATTCGGTAGGGGCCATCCCAATTAGGAGTCAACTTTCCCTGTTCGTTGGTCCTACCGACTGCTTCCATTTTTCGTAACACAAAGTTCCCTACTTTCAGGGGGCGCTTGTGCACTCTTTTATTTTAACCTCTCGTCATTCTCAGACGGTATATCTCATGACGCAAGGCCGCATTGCCCCCGCGCTCTGGAAATGAGTCCATTGCTATCCGCATGCCCTCCTAGTTAGCCTCTTCGTCATAAAGCATGACTCGACGAGTCGGCTCATTGTGCTCAATAGGCAGAACAACTTCTTCCCCATATACCATGAGAAATGGAGTTTCACCAGTGCCCCTTTTTCAGTCGTTTTGATGGCTCACAGAATATGCGGTAGCTTGTCAGCCCATAGGCCGCCAGCTCTTTCAATTTTCTTTTTGATGCCATCAGAGATTAACTCATTGAAGGCTTCAACTTGGCCGTTTGCTTGGGGGCGGCCGACTGATGTAAAACAGTGAGAGATCCCTTGGTCTCCCAACCAGTTCTTAAGAGCAGGCATCTCAAATTGAGGACCATTGTCAAAGACCATAGACATGGGTACCCCATACCGGGTGATGACATTTCTCCAAATGAAGGAGATAACATCTTTTGTTTTAATGCCTTTGACTGCCTCCGCCTCTATCCATTTGGTGAAGTAGTCGACAGCAACCAAAATATACCTCCGCCCGCCTGTAGCAGGCGTATACGGACCTAGAATTTCCATGCCCCATTTGGCGAATGGTACTAGGCTATGGATAACCGTCAGGTCAGTGGCCGAACGATGGATGAGCTCGCCAAACCTTTAACACTTGTCACATTTTTTCACTATGTTGAGTCCCTTAGGTTTTGATTGATAGTTTTGAATGATGACAAACAGCTAAGGGAAACAGGTCTTTGAAAGTGTTCAATACAGTTGGGGGAACCAACTAAAATAGAACACTGTTTTCCTAGATAAGTTATTGATTATATGAGTTATCTATTGAACTAACTTATCTATATACAGGAAACAGTTAGATGATAAATGTGCTATGTACTGGTGGGGAACCAGTATGAACCGTTTCCTTGACTGCTATGCGGAAAAGCAGTCACATACTCTTTATTGTGCATTAACCATGTTACATGTGCAGTAGTTGAGTTGATTCCAAGACTTGGAGCATAGAAGCCTTTCGAAGATATTTCGAAGAAAGATTGTTTGCTCATAATAGAAGTATTCAAGGAAGATTCAAGTCTTGAAGATTACATGAAGAAAAGACGATTTATGCTTTAATATGTTATCTAGGTTTTCATGTAATATGCTCCGTAGTATGCTTGCATGTTTGGGTTATATAAGTGCTTAAAAGTATATTGAAGTATGATATGAAATCTGGTACAAAGTTGGAACAGGTTTCATAACATGTTTCAATTCAGGGAACCAGGTCGGGGAACCAGGTTCACTGTACGAAATATTCGAGCTGCCGTTTTGGAAAAAGATTTTACAAAAAAGATTTTTTCGAAAAGATTATTTTGAAAATATTTTGTGCAGCTGGAAATAAGATGAAATATTCTTGGTTACCTAAAAACTAGGAGTATTTATCTTAATTGATTCTATCTTTGTGATTAAATCAAATAAGATAAATACTTTCCTAAAATTACAATATATCTTATTCTCTAAGATTGTGTGATTTAAGGAAACTAGGTTTTAGGAATCTAAGCTTATATAAACTCATCTTATTTCACATATTTCGGGTGTCTCTCTAGAAATTAAAAAGAGAAATTATTTGAGAGCATATACTTAAGCACTAATCCCATTCATCAAGTCATATACAAGAGCATTCTAGTACAAAAACATTTTCTCTTAATTAGCTTCGTAGAAGTGAGATCAAAGGAGAGTTCTTGATTCTTGTATTGAGTCTTTAACAAAGGGGTTAAAGGCTGGGTGAGTGTTTGTGAGTTCAAACACATTGGGCTTACGAGTGTAAGTCGAGAGCACACTCGGAGTAAAGTGTGGGGTAGACTGGTTCCCGGAGTAGGGAAACAGTAGAGTGTTCTTTGTCTTTGTTTTTCGGAGTAGATTAATAAAGGACTTAGGATAGGAGGACGTAGGCCTGAGTTGGCTGAACCTCGTTAAATTTGTTGTGTTCTTTATTGCTTTGTTTTATTCCGCTGCATAAGGGAACCAGCACAACTGGTTCCTTACACATAATCCGAAAAGAAGCAAAAATCGCTAACGATTACTTAACACTCAATTCACCCCCCCTCTTGAGTGCCCATTGAACCTTCAATTGGTATCAGAGCCTAAGCTTCTCGAAAGAGTAACATCTAGAGGAGTTAAGAATGAGTACTCAAGAATTAAGTGCAATCGGTTATGACAACAAGTCACCCAAGTTTAATGGAAATAATTATGCTTGGTGGAAGAACAGGATCCAGAATGTTATCATGGTTATTGATTATGAATGCTGGCTCGTAGTTAAAAATGGTCCTAATATCATTCTCAAGACAGATGTTGAGGGGAACCAGGTTCCCAAGAAAGATAGCGAATTGGTCACTGCTGATCACAAGTTGCTGGAGAAGAATGCTAAGGCAATGTCAATACTACAACAAGAAATAGGTGAGACCGAAACAAATCGTATATCTGGCTGCAGTAGTGCTAAGGAGATATGGGACACCCTTGAACTTGCGTTTGAGGGAACCAGTGAGGTAAAACGGTCTAAAATTGATTTAATCATGTCTAAATATGAATTGTTTGCCATGAATAAAAATGAAAAAAATCAATGATTGCTTTCGTAGGTTTATGACTATTGTAAATGATCTTAGATCTCTTGGTAAAAATTTATCTGACGAGGATCTTGTGAGAAAATTATTGCGTAGTTTAACAGATGCATGGACAGCCAAGGTAACAGCAGTATACGAAGCAAAGGATTTGTCTACCTTGTCTCTGGAACAGCTGATTGGTTCCCTTATGACTCATGAGATGCTGATTGACTCTAAGTCTGAGAAGGAACCAGCAAGAGGCATGGCGCTTAAGGGAACAGTAGAAGATGATGAAGATGAAATTAGCATGATTGCAAAAAGATTTGAGAGATCTCTTCGAGATCAAAGAAAGAATTTCAAAGGTAAGCATTTTAAAAACTATAAAAAATCTAACTCTAATTCTTCTTCTACAGGATGTTTCAAGTGTGGAGAAAAAGGACATCTTATTCGAGATTGTTCTAAGTGGAATGACAAACAGTCTAAATCCGGAGATAAACAAGCATACAAGAATGCCATGATAGCTTCCATGTGGGGAGACTCTGACTCAGGGTCAGATGAAGAAGAAGGATCACCCAACTCAGATGTTTGCCTAACTGCCTTTACAAACATCAAGGAAAACAACACTGGTCCAGGAACCAGAGGGGGAACCAGTACATTCAACAAATGCTTTATGGCAAAGAAGGATGTACTACATGAACGCAAGGTAAGCTTAGAGCAAATTAGAGAAGATATGCATGAATATGATAGAGAAAATATGCTTGCTTGTATTGATTCCTTACTAGATGAATGCTATAAATTAAGTGAAACATACATAATTTGCAAAAGAGAATTAAAAGAAAAAAGTGGTGAATGTAATATTGCTATTGCTAGCTGTGATCATCTAGAAGGAGTCTGTTATGAACTAAAAAATCAAGTAGCAGAACTAGAGGTTGAATTGGACAAGTGTAAAGTGGAACTAGAAAAGGAAAGATCGTTTGAACCAATTGATGGTGAAGAGGATCTGACCTCCTGGTTCCCTAGAGACTTATCAACCACTAGTGATACTCTTGATTTTTCAGTAGCTATAAGTAAAGCAAATTCATGTACTAGAACTTCCTTGTTGAAGGCCTTTGAAACATTGGCTTACAACCTGGAAAATTCTCACAAGGAAATTGCTTCACTTAAAGCTGCACAGTTCACTGTTTCCCCTACAGGTACCAGTGTAGATGTCAGTAATATGATTGATAAGTATGAAAGTAATATTTGTGATTTGCATGCGGAAATCAATCAACTGAAAAAGGACAAGCAACCAGTGGTTGTTGACATGTCTATTGACCGTATGGTTTCAAAGCTTAATCTACAATTCGAAGCTTTAAAAAGTAACTTTGATTTTCTTAAAGAGAAAAACGAACTGTTGACTAAGACACTTGAAACCAGAGAAAAAGAACTTAATGATAGTCATAGACATGTGGACAAATTATTGAATGCTCAAAAATCCTTAAATTACCTGACTTCATCAAGAGGAAACAGAGGAAAAGTTGGTCTCGGTTATACTAGACAGAGAACCAGGACTAACTGGTCTCCCAGAGAAACCACCTGGATCAAAGAATATCAACGAGGCAAGTATGTCATGACTAAAGAGATGCATGTGTGTTTTCATTGTGGTAAAAATGGACATAAGATACATGAATGTCCAGCTAAGAAAATTAGTGCTAATAAGAACAGCAAGGGTGCAAAGTGTGTTTGGAGAAGAAAGGATCAACAAGTTGTTAATATTGTTGAAAAGGGACCCAAGTATGTTTGGGTTCCTAAATCTAATGTTTTATTTGCTCTTGCAGGCTAGAGTGAAGGGAGACACCTATTGGTATTTGGACAGTGGTTGCTCAAGACACATGTCCGGGGATAAAGATCAATTCCTTTCACTAGTGGCCTTTGATGGAGGAAGTGTCACCTTTGGGGATAACAGCAAGAGAACCATCACTGGTTTAGGTAAGGTTGGTAAGACACTTTCTAACGCAATAGATGATGTTTATTATGTTGAAGGCTTGCAACATAATCTCTTGAGTATTTCTCAATTATGTGACAAAGGTAATAGAGTTGAGTTTCAAGCCAACCTATGTCACATAGTTAACTCACAAACAGGAGAACTTGTATGTGAGGGAACCAGGAAGCATGATGTTTACATCACCTTCTTAGATAAAATCCCTCAAGACAAGTCCATCTGTTTGAGAGCTGTTTCTGACAATAATCAATGGATTTGGCATAAGAGGTTTGGACATGCTAGCCTAACACTTCTAAACAAACTTAAAATACGTGACTTAGTTGTAGGCCTTCCTAACATTAAGTATGAAGCTGATAAAGTTTGTTCTGAATGTGTAAGGGAGAAACAGGTCAAAATTTCTTTTAAGCCTAAAACTATTATGAGTACCAGCAGACCCTTCGAACTTGTACATATTGACTTGTGTGGTCCCATGAGAGTACAAAGTCGAAGAGGTCATAGATATGTCTGTGTTATGGTTGATTATTATTCTAGGTACACTTGGGTAATGATGTTACACACAAAGGATGAAACGTTTGAAGAATGGGTAACATTGGTGAAACAAGTGGAGAACCAGCTCACCCACAAGCTGGTCTCGGTAAGATCAGACCATGGTACTGAATTTGATAATGCTAACTTTATTGATTATTATAGGGAACATGGAGTTAATCACAACTTCTCAGCCCCTAGAACACCTCAACAAAATGGTGTTGTAGAAAGGAAGAATAGAACTCTTGAGGAGATGGCGAGGACGATGCTCATTGAGAGTGGTCTCCCAAAGAGTTTTTGGGGAGAAGCTGTTGACACTGCTTGCTATATATTGAATAGAGGTCTCATTAGACCAAAGTTAAATAAGACTCCCTATGAACTTCTTAAAGGTCGAAAGCCCAACATCACATACTTTCGTGTCTTTGGATGTAAATGTTATGTGCATAATAATGGGAAGAATCAACTTGATAAGTTTGATCCTAGAAGTGATGAGGGAATCTTTCTTGGATACTCTTCTCACAGCAAAGCATATAGAGTCTTCAATAAAAGGACTCTTTGTGTTGAGGAGAGTGTCCATGTCATTTTTGATGAATTTAACATGTCTTCTGAGATTGCGCAGGTACAACCTGATGAAGTGATTGGATTGATGGATTTTACGGGGAACCAGTATACTGGTCCCACGGATGAAGTGCAAGCAGATCTAGGCCTACCAAATACTCCACCAGATGATAATGATGAAGTGCCTAGAGAAGAAAATGAAGATAATGAGGACTCTGAAGGGGAACCAAGTCCTGATGGTTCCTCAAATAATAGACAGGTAATGAGTTCAGGGGGAACAGAAGAAGGTACCACCCCTGAACCTGAGGTAAGTAATGACAGCATGAATGTGAATCCTCCTGGCTCCTCAGAAGAAGGAGAGATCCATGAACATGCTGGTTCCCAACTTAATGAGAAAGCACAAAACAGTCTTAATTTTAAAAGTTATAGATATCAATCTTCTCATCCCACTGATCAAATAATTAGTGATATAAATAAGGGGATTCAAACGAGAACAAATGTTTTTCAAAACTTTTGTGCTTTCTATTCTTTCCTGTCTAATGTAGAGCCTACTGACTATAAAATGGCATTGACTGATCCTGATTGGGTACTAGCTATGCAAGATGAGTTAAATCAGTTTCAGAGGAACCAGGTTTGGCACCTGGTTCCCCGTCCCAAGGAAAGATCAGTCATTGGCACTAGATGGGTCTTTAGAAACAAGTTAGATGACCTTGGTACTATAGTCAGAAACAAAGCAAGGCTAGTGGTGCAAGGGTACAATCAACAAGAAGGAATTGACTATGATGAGACGTTTGCACCAGTAGCTAGGCTAGAGGCTATTAGGATTTTAATTGCTTATGCTGCTCACATGAATTTTAAGCTGTTTCAGATGGATGTAAAGACTGCCTTCCTCAATGGATATTTAAAGGAAGAAGTATATGTGGAGCAGCCACCTGGTTTTGAAGATGCAATGTTCCCCCAACATGTGTACAAGTTGGACAAAGCATTATATGGGTTGAAACAAGCTCCGAGGGCTTGGTATGAAAGATTGTCCAATTTCTTGATGGCAAATGATTACAAGAGGGGAACAGTAGACAAGACCTTGTTCATAAGAACCAGGGGGAAACACTTGATTGTAGTACAAATTTATGTTGATGATATTTTATTTGGTGCTACTAATCAGGTTTTATGTGATGAATTTGCTAATCTTATGCAGAGTGAATTTGAAATGAGCATGATGGGAGAACTAGGATTCTTCCTAGGGCTGCAGATTAAGCAAATGGATGATGGAATAATGATCCATCAACAAAAGTACTTAAAAGAGTTGCTGAAAAAATTCGGCATGGAGAACAGCAAAGCTTATGATACACCTGTTCCCCCATCTACAAAATTAGATGCTGATCTTAAGGGAAAAGATGTTGAAGCTTCTCTTTATAGAGGAATGATAGGTTCTCTACTTTACCTAACAGCTAGTAGACCTGACATTGTGTTTTCTGTTGGTTTGTGTGCTAGGTTTCAAAGCAATCCAAAGGAATCTCACTTGAAGGCTGTTAGAAGGATACTTAGGTATCTTGTAGGAACAACAAATCTGGGATTGTGGTACCCCAAAGGCAGTACCATTGATCTTATTGGATACACAGATGCAGATTATGCTGGTTTCTTAGTTGATAGAAAGAGCACATCAGGTATGGCACACTTTCTTGGCTCTTGTCTAATTTCATGGGGTTCTAAAAAGCAAAATTCAGTGGCCCTATCCACAGCAGAGTCTGAATATATAGCTGCAGCTTCATGCTGTTCCCAGCTACTGTGGATAAGGAACCAGCTGAAAGATTTTGGTGTTATTTATAAAAGTGTTCCTATTTTTTGTGATAACACTAGTGCAATCAATATTTCAAAGAATCCTGTGCAACACTCCAAGACAAAACACATTGAAATAAGACACCATTTTTTAAGAGACAATGTGGAAAAAGGATTGGTGGAGATGTTGTTTTGTAAAAGTGAAGATCAAATTGCTGATATCTTCACAAAGCCTTTGTGTAGAGAGTCTTTTTGTAGGTTAAGAGTCCTTTTAAGTCTAGTTAGATTTTAGGTTTTGGCTTCAATTACTTCCTTCAATGATTGGTTAGAATGGTATTCTCTTGTATAGTGTGTGTACATACTTATGTTGATATCTTTCAAGTGTTGTGTAGATGGTTCAAAATCTCAAAAGGATTGAGAATCATTGTTGTAAGAAACAGGTGAAATCAGGCTGAATTGCCAGAAACAGCGTGACATGGTTCTATACAGGTACCAGCAAAGGGAAACAGCAGACCAGCTCTGATATGTCATCCGATAATATCTTTTATTTTCGGAAGATTACTATAAGATATTTCCTTTTGGAAGGAATTTATCTTATTTCAGTTATTTAATCCCATATAAAAGGCAAACATATCATATGCCTTATTTATAGTTGGTTGAGATAATTATGGTAAAAGATAATTACCAAATTTTTGATTTCAATTTAAAAATATCCTTTACAGTTGCTTTTTATTGGCTCAACTAACTCTTTTCTTTCCTTCTTCTCTCTTTGTGCTTCATTGTTAAAAATATACACTAACCCTTTGTGCAGATCATCAATCATCATCAATCGAAATTCTCTTTCTCTCTCTCGTATACTTTAAATTCATCATTGTTCATTCGGTTACTGTTCACTCAAGGAACCAGCTCAGTCTCAGGGGGAACATCAGAAGGAAGCTCAAATGTCCTTAAGCCCGAAGTTGGAGGAAATTCGGAAAAGTCAGAGTGAAGAGGATGAAATAGAGATTGTTGGTTACAATGAGGAGACACTCATTGTTAAGACCATGGTACGAAGTAGAGTAACTCAATCTTCATTAAAGAAATTCACTGAGAAGGTGTAGGAGGAACAGTCCATTAATTCTCTTCCGGAAACCAAGAGAAAAAGGGTACCAGCAAGAACCTTTCACACCACAAAAGGGTGGAGGTCTTTGCTTGATTGATGTGATGCTAGTCTTGTACTCGTTATGCAACAAGGAGAACTTTATGAATAAGTGCGGATCTCTCATGATTTATAAAAAAAAAAAAAAAAAAAAAAAAAAAAATAGAGGAACCAACAGGTCAGGAAGTGGTTTTGAAACAGATTGGGGAATCACAAGAATATGCTTAGTAATATAATGATTTTGGTTTAAGCAGAGCATGGTGACAAGGATGAAGAGGAATCAGATGATAATACAGAAGATGTTGCAAAGTTCGAGGAGGAGGAAGGGAACGAGAATGATGATGAGGAGTGATGCTGTTTCTGTTCTTGTTTCCTCACCCTCATGTTTATTCTAAAATAACTGATTTTGTTGGTCTGTCTACTTCTCTCCATTCCATGAACTTTCTTTTTGGATGGATTTGGGCTTCTTTGGTTGAACTTTGTTGGCTTGTATGAACTACTAACTCTGCTATGGTATGAACTGTTTGACTAATCTCTTTTTGCAGCATAATGCTTGAATGGTGGTTGATGCCATTGTATGGATAAGCACATTAACTTGTGCACATTGCTTTTACTTGTGGATACTTTTTAATGATGCCAAAAGGGGGAAGTAGTTTGAAGTTGAAGCCTAAGGTTTGGCTAGTTTAGATTGAGTCAGTTTGAGGTTTAGCTAGTTTAGATTGAGTCAGTTTGAGTCTTTTTATTTCGTATTTTCTATTTTCTGTTTAGGGGACCAGTTAGCCTAACTGACTTGTTCCAAAGAGTTTTGAGTCCTTGAAGTTTTTGACGGTTTTCTTTTTGAGCATGTCCACAGGTTCAAGAACTTCAAGAGTTTGTCATCATCAAAAAGGGGGAATTTGTTGAGTCCCTTAGGTTTTGATTGATAGTTTTGAATGATGACAAACAGCTAAGGGAAACAGGTCTTTGAAAGTGTTCAATACAGTTGGGGGAACCAACTAAAATAGAACACTGTTTTCCTAGATAAGTTATTGATTATATGAGTTATCTATTGAACTAACTTATCTATATACAGGAAACAGTTAGATGATAAATGTGCTATGTACTGGTGGGGAACCAGTATGAACCGTTTCCTTGACTGCTATGCGGAAAAGCAGTCACATACTCTTTATTGTGCATTAACCATGTTACATGTGCAGTAGTTGAGTTGATTCCAAGACTTGGAGCATAGAAGCCTTTCGAAGATATTTCGAAGAAAGATTGTTTGCTCATAATAGAAGTATTCAAGGAAGATTCAAGTCTTGAAGATTACATGAAGAAAAGACGATTTATGCTTTAATATGTTATCTAGGTTTTCATGTAATATGCTCCGTAGTATGCTTGCATGTTTGGGTTATATAAGTGCTTAAAAGTATATTGAAGTATGATATGAAATCTGGTACAAAGTTGGAACAGGTTTCATAACATGTTTCAATTCAGGGAACCAAGTTCACTGTACGAAATATTCGAGCTGCCGTTTTGGAAAAAGATTTTACAAAAAAGATTTTTTCGAAAAGATTATTTTGAAAATATTTTGTGCAGCTGGAAATAAGATGAAATATTCTTGGTTACCTAAAAACTAGGAGTATTTATCTTAATTGATTCTATCTTTGTGATTAAATCAAATAAGATAAATACTTTCCTAAAATTACAATATATCTTATTCTCTAAGATTGTGTGATTTAAGGAAACTAGGTTTTAGGAATCTAAGCTTATATAAACTCATCTTATTTCACATATTTCGGGTGCCTCTCTAGAAATTAAAAAGAGCAATTATTTGAGAGCATATACTTAAGCACTAATCCCATTCATCAAGTCATATACAAGAGCATTCTAGTACAAAAACATTTTCTCTTAATTAGCTTCGTAGAAGTGAGATCAAAGGAGAGTTCTTGATTCTTGTATTGAGTCTTTAACAAAGGGGTTAAAGGCTGGGTGAGTGTTTGTGAGTTCAAACACATTGGGCTTACGAGTGTAAGTCGAGAGCACACTCGGAGTAGAGTGTGGGGTAGACTGGTTCCCGGAGTAGGGAAACAGTAGAGTGTTCTTTGTCTTTGTTTTTCGGAGTAGATTAATAAAGGACTTAGGATAGGAGGACGTAGGCCTGAGTTGGCTGAACCTCGTTAAATTTGTTGTGTTCTTTATTGCTTTGTTTTATTTCGCTGCATAAGGGAACCGGCACAACTGGTTCCTTACACATAATCCGAAAAGAAGCAAAAATCGCTAACGATTACTTAACACTCAATTCACCCCCCCTCTTGAGTGCCCATTGAACCTTCACACTATCTCCATGGCGTCTGCTTCTAGGGTAGGCCAAAAGTAGCCTTGCCGCCTGGCTCTCTTTGCTAGGGTCCTGCCGCCTATGTGGGAGGCGTAGCAACCCGAGTGCAAGTCTTCTAGGACCTCTCGTCCCTTCTTTGGTGTGACACATTTTAAAAAAGGTTGGAGATAGCTTTTCTTAAAAAGCTCTCCATTGTGGATTTCAAAATTGACCGCACGTTTTTTCATTGCGACTATCTCTGGGTAAGTATCCGGCAAGGTGCCGGCTGTTAAGTATGCCCGGATGCCATCCATCCAGGTTGAGCTTCAATCTAGGATTCCAATGGGTTCCTCTTCGATGCTCCTTTTTTCCATCATCTCCCTGAAAACTGATCTTGGTGTGTCACAAGAGGCGGATGATGCCAATTTGGAGAGAGCATCAGCCTGGTTATTCTCTGACTTGGGTACCTAACTTAAATGAAATTCCTCAAGCGTCCCAGCCTCTTCTTTGACCGCCTGTAAATACTTGATCATTGCCGGATGCGTGGCTTCATAATCACCATGGTATTGGCTAACAATCAATTGTGAGTCAGAATAAGCGTCCACTTTCCTTGCCCCAGCCGCCTTACACATGCGGATGCCGGCTAGTAAGGCTTCATATTCTGCCTCATTATTTGAGGCTTGGAACTTGAAACGTAGTGCATACTTATACTTGTCTCCTTCAGGAGACTAATATATGACGCCTGCACCACAACCGTTCAGGGTAGAGCTCCCGTCCACATATACCTTCCAAACCTATTCAAGGTTTTCAGGATCAGCTGGCTTGGTCGTTTCAGCAATGAAGTCAGCAAACGCTTGTCCCTTCACTGCTTTCCTTGGCTCAAAAGTAATTTCAAGGCTTTGGATTTCAATCAACCATTTGATCATTCGGTCGGATGATTCCATGGTTGTCATTAGCCGCTTGATTAGCTGGTCAGTGTAGACCACGACCGGATGCGCCAAGAAGTAAGGCTTTAACTTCTTGACTGCCATAAAGAGGGCAAGTCCAAAATTTTCAACCATGGGGTACCTCAGCTCTGCATTCCGTAGAACATGACTGATGAAGTAGACCGTGAGCTGGGTGCCGCCTCTTTCAGCAAGGAGAACAGCACTAAGCGCATGGTCAGAGACGGCTAGGTACAAGTACTTGTAGTTTGGATTTGACTATCATATCATCAATGTACGCTCCCACATTCCTTACAATTTGATTAACGAAGACTATATTAATCATTCTCTGGAAGGTAGCAGGTGCATTCTTCAAACCAAACGACACCACAGTGTAACAAAATAACCCCTGATCAGTGACAGATGCTGTCTTTTCTTGATCTTTCTTCCACAGAGGTATCTGGTGAAAGCCTGAATAGGCGTCCATAAAGCTCATCAAGGCATGGCCGGCTGTAGAGTCGACAAGACTGTCGATCTTTGGGAGAGGATAGCTATCCTTCGGACATGCCTTGTTGAGGTCTGTGTAGTCAACACACATGCGCCAGGTTCCATTCGGCTTCTTTACAAGCACAATATTGGCAACCCAATCAGGGAAATAGCATTGCCGAATGAACCCAGCACCTAACAATTTTTTCACCTCGGCAGCTGCCGCCTGGCTTCTTTCCTCACCATAGTTCCTCTTCTTTTGCCTTACTGGCTTCTTTTTAGGATCCACAGCAAGCTTGTGGACGGCTAGATCCGAGCTGATGCTTGGCATCTCATCCACCTCAAAGGGGATGTCTTTGAATTCTTTTAACAAGTTATACAAGTCTGCACCAAGTTTGCAAAAGCAGTCGTCCCCACCTTGACAGTTCGTTCAGGACAAGAGTAATCCAGAACGATGTTCATGTGCTCACCAGCCGGCTAGGGACAAAGTTCATCCGGCCTTTAACCAGTTAGTGATTGCTATTGCTTGTCTTTTTTCTCGGCCACCATTTGGTTGGCCTTTCTCTTCTTGCCGGCTGTCGTGGCAACAGGCGCGGCTTCCTTGATTTGCTCAAGGTTGGTAGTTTCTCCACTGGGGCCGGATAGGACCACAGTGGGTTTGACATCAGAGAGGTAACACTCCTTGGCCATCTTTTAGTCTCCCCGAAGGGAGCCGACTGTTCCATCATCCTTCTAAAACTTGAGGAGCATAAGAGTAGGGGTGATAACAGCCTTGGATTCATTCATGGTGGGACGCCCCAAAATCATGTTATAGGCCGTCAGTTCTTCTACAACTAAGAAACGGACCACCATGTGGCGTCCCTCCCCTTTTTCACCCAGACGAATGGGTAGGTCTATTCGACCAACCGGATGTACCACACCACCTCCAAATCCAACTAAGGGATGAGAGACTTGGTGCATGTTCTCGGGCTTGTACCTGAGCTTGGCCAAGCACTTGTGATTGATGAGATCAGACGAGCTCCCAGTATCAACGAGGATTCGGCCAACTCTTTGGTTGGCCACTTTGCATTCGATGAAAATAGGGTCATCATGCGGCCTCCTGACTTTGCCCCTGTCATCCTCAATAACTACTACTTTGGGGAACGAGTCCTTGGACGCCTGCCCCTCGTTGACTGAGTTGACGTCGAGCCGTCTGATGTAGTCCTTGTTACCCCGGATCGTTGGGCCGCCTCTAGCAAAGCCGCCTGCTATTGTATAGATCGGAGTTTCATCAGTGTCCGAACTATTAGCAGAGTGAGGCTTCTTCTTAATCGACTGCCCAAGGGTAGTTTGTAGGGTAACCTTGGACCTCAATATATAAGACTTGAGAACTCCTTTATCTGCCAGTCGGTCCAACAACCGCTTAAGACTAAAGCATTCGTTGGTATCATGGCGTATATCCTCATAGTAGTGGCAATATTTATTTTTGTTCCGATTTTTGGTGGAACCTTTCATAGCAGCCGGCTTGTCAATGGAGACCCGGTCCTTAATTTCCATGAGGATGGAGTGACAGTCTTTATTGAATTCGTACTTTGGGGAGTACGTTTTTGTTTCTCTCTTTCTCTTTTGAGACGGCTGTTCAAAAGTATCAGCCACCCAGACTTCTTTTCTCTTCTTTTCTTTCTTAGCCAGCTGTAATGGCCGACTCTCTTTTTTGTCAGACCTCTTTGAGACCGACTGCTTAATAATGTTGCAGAGCTCGGTTACTAAAGTATCCGCCTCCATCAGTGCTTCTTGGAGGGTAGTAACCCTCTTCCTGACAAGATCTAACTTGAAGGCCGACCCGTCCTTCAGACCTTTGAAAATTCTGTATAGGCCACCTCACCAGACAGTCCTTGAATCTGAATTTTCATCAGATTGAACGGCCTGATATATGAGCGTAGCCCTTCCTTCTTACCCTACTGTATAGCTCCCAAGTCAAGACTTGTTTTCTTTGCAGGAATATTCATTGAGAAGTTTGACGCAAACAAGTATGCAAGCGTCTTGAAATTATTGATGCATCCGTATGGCAGGTTGCCGAACCATTACAGCTAACAGGCAAATCACCTACCCTACTCTGAATTCCAACTCTTACCAGCAGCTGAATATGAAGGAGAAAGGTGGTTTTGATATTGGAAATAAGAATCCTATCGAGGGTGATGGTAATCCCTCTATAGGAACATGATAATTCTATCATGGAAAATAAGGGGTCTTAACGACCCTGGGAAGGTAGTTGTTTTAAAACAGTTACTTGCAGAGTAGAATTCTGATGTGGTTTGTATTTTGGAAACTAGAGTAAAAGAGCATAAGAGTAAGAATATTCAGAAGAAATTTGGAACTCCTGGGGCTTGGCACTGTAATTATGCTAGCTCTCATAGAGGTAGAATATGGGTGAGATGGAAGGCCGATTGTCTTAATCATGATATTCTAGCTTCCACTGAGCAATTTGTGCATTGTCTACTGTGTTCTAAGGATCTGCAGACTCAGGTTCTAGTTACTTTTGTTTATGGACTGCATTTTATCCAGGACAGGAAACAACTATGGTCTGGTCTTAAGGAGCTTACTGTTTCTATTACTCCTTGGTTGTGTATAGGTGATTTTAACTCCATTCTGTCTGCTGCTGATAGGTTGAATGGGGCTACAGTCTCTGATTATGAAACTAGGGATTTTCAGCAGTGTATTGATGAGTTGGCCCTAGTTGAAATAAAGAACAAGGGTGCTTCTTATTCTTGGTGCAACAAGGCGCATACTGGTCCTAGAACTTTCTTAAGGATTGTTAGGGGCTTAGTTAACCAAGAATGGCTTAACCTGTATGGGCATGTGGAAGCTATTTCTTCCCCCTTCCCTCTCTGATCACAGCCCTATAGCCTTGGATATTCTTCCTTCTTAGCCTGGGAAAGGGAGACCTTTTAGATTTCTTCACTGTCTGGCTGACCATGACAGTTTTCTAAGTACAGTTGCAACTACTTGGCAAGCTCCCATCTCTGGTTCTACTATGAGTAGAGTTTGGCACAAGCTAAAACGAGGAAAAGTGCTCTGAAGACCTTAAACATATAAAAGTTTGGTGATGTCAATGCTAAGGTTGAAGCTGCTCATAACCTCCTTATCTCTATTCAGCATCAAATTTTTGAAGATGTGACCAATACAGAGCTTCAGGTTAAGGAACTGGAAGCTATTGAGGCTGTAAAGAAATGGGTGGGGATCCAAGAAAGCATTTACAAACAGAAATCAAGGGTTGATTGGTTGCAACTTGGTGATGGGAACAATAAATATTTCTTTTCTGTTATTAAGCACAGGCAAAGCAGAAATAGGATTGATTCCTTATACACTGATCAGGACATCCTTCTCCGGACCCCTGCTGATATTGAGGAGGAGCTTACGGGATTCTATAAAAAGATTCTTGGCGCTATAGCTATATCTCTACCCTGCATTGATCTCAGCATAATGAGAAAAGGAAAGCATATATCTCGGGAAGCTCAAAATGCTCTTATTGCCCCTGTTTCTATTGATGAGATTGACATGGCTCTTAAAGGGATTGATAATTCAAAGGCTCCTTGTATTGATGGTTTTAATTCCCTTTTCTTTATGAAATCTTGGAGTACTGTGAAGAATGAGGTGTATGAAGGTGTCTTGGAGTATTTTAGAACTGGTAATCTGTTGAAGCAATGGAACTGCACCATAGTAACTCTTGTTCCTAAAGTTCAGAATCCTTCATATGCCAAGGAATTTAGACCTATTGCTTGTTGTACTGTTCTGTACAAGCTGATTTCTAAGATTCTTATTGCAAGGCTTGCTTTAGTTCTCCATGAGATTATTGATAATTCTCAAGCTGGGTTCATCCCTAGTAAGCCTGTTGGGGACAATATCCTTCTTGCTACTGAAATGATCAAAGGATACAGTCACAAGCACATCACCCCTAGATACATGATAAAAATTGATCTAAAAAAGGCTTATGATTCAATTGAATAGGGCTTTTTGGAATCTGTTATGCTTGAGCTCAGTGTCCCTGGCCAGTTTATTGCTTGGGTTATGGGATGTGTTTCTTCAATGTCTTATTCCATTATGATTAATGGTGCTCCTACTGTGCCTTTCTCTGCTAAGAAGGGGCTTAGGCAGGGTGACCCTATGTCCCCCTTCCTGTTTGCAATTGGAATGGAATACCTTTCTAGATGCTTCTCTGATCTGCATCTCAATCCTGAATTTAACTATCATCCCAGATGTGAGAGACTGGCTCTTACTCATTGATAAGTGGCATTTATGCCACTATTTAGATCCTCTAATCGCGGTATTTTTCTATGTTTGTCCCTTGTTTGTACCCCTTTTGCTCCGTTTCTCTCTTTATTATGTTTTTGTGCTTTTCCTCGTGTTTTGTAGGATTTTGGAGTTGATTTTGAGAGAATGAAGAGCTTGGAGAATTGGATTTCATTTGAAGAGCTACAAAGGAAGTTAAGGAGCAAGCAAGCAAGGCCATGCGGACAGCGCGGGTCGTGCTTTCAGAATGGCGCGGGCGCGCCAAACCAAGCGCGGGCGTGCCTAACATTGGGGTTGAAAATATTGAAGGAGGCAGAATGTAGGCGCGATTTGGGCGCGGCTTAGGCGCGGGCGCGCCTAAGATAGGCGCGGGCGCTCCTAAGATAGGCGCGGGCGCTCAAGGGCCTGAACTCCGAAACTAACCTTTGTTCACTCTTTTAGCCATAACTTTTGATCTACAAATTGGATTGAGGTGATTCAAGTTGCATTGGAAACTAGACTTAAAGAGCTTTCCAACGGTAGGTTGAACGCCTATAGAAGACTCCTAGAACAGAAGTTATGGCCGTTTGAAAATGAATGTCGCTGTCAGGCCAATCCCAGTGCGCGGGCGCGCAGGCAAATATCGCGGGCGCGCACGAGCAGCTACGGGTCTTTTAAAAGCTTCTTCCTCTCCTCTTTTTATAAGTTTTGGTGGTGGGTTTCTTTGGGGTTTTCTCTCTCCTCTTTGAGGGGTTAAACCCTAACATCTCTCCATCAATCTTCACATAAATTAGGCTTAGATTTAGTTTTAATCTTTGTTTTTATACTTTGCAATGTAGATTAAGAGTAATTTAGGGTATTTTAGAGAGAGAAAGTGAAGAGCTTCAATGGTGGATTGAAGAAGATGAAGATGCAAAGTGACATTGTTTTGGATTCCTTTTCAATACTTCAATGAGCATTCTAAACTCTATCTCATTTATTGTTCTTTCTTAATTTCTTGCTTGATTAGAGTAGTTGTTTAGTTTAATTGCTTCTCTTTGTTCTTCTTGTTGGGTTTTGTGTTAGTTGTTCATGATTAGTGAGTAATTCCCTTTACTAAGGGATTGGTGATAGCATGTGGTGAATCTTGAATGTATTAGGCTAGACAAATGTTGGTTATATGTGATTAAATATACCTTGTAACCATGTTTTACTAATTACTCCATGTGAATGGCCAATCATGTGTTGTAATTGGGTGGATTGAACTAAGTTATGACGATAGTGTAACTTAGGGATATCCATTAGGTGATCGATTCTATGCAAAAACCTTAACTTTCACAGCTTATGACGATAGTATGAGCATGTGTTAAGTTGGGAAAGCCTTTGACCCCGATAGGTGGTTAGATGGTATTGTTGGTATTGCCTTATATGAGATATTTGGTTTGCATGTAAACTCATTTCCATTGCCTAACTTTATTGAAGATCATTGTCATGTTTGACCCTCTCCCTTGGTGTTAGTTTAACTTAATATAAATCTCATTTTTGTTTATTGTTCTATCCATCCTATCTCTTTGACCTAGCTTAATTGGTGGTGGTGTTGATAGTGTTTATGTCGTCTCCGTGGTTCGACCCTCTACTTACCACTAAACTTGTTTAGTGTAGGTGTAGGTTTATAAATATTGTTTGGTTGAGGGTAGTTAGTCCAACGACCTAATTATCCTTCACCAAAATGGCGCCGTTGCCGGGGACGGCTTCCATTATTGTTATATTACCTTATTGAGTCTAGGTCTTTGCGAATATTTTCTTTTCTGTTTGTTTTTTTTTTGTTTAAAAAAAAAGGAAAAAAAAGGGGAAATTCCAAAAATATTTGAGCTTTCTTATTTGGTTGCTATTTGTTTTGCCTCATTGAGTCATGGATCAATTTGTCCAAAATGAAATGTCATGTCCTTCTTTGCCTCAATTTGAATATGAGCCCTTTTGGGTATACTTTAATAGGTTTGAAGACTTCTCTAATTACCTTGGTTGTACTTTAAGGGAGTCTTGTGAGATAATTTATTGGGGTTTGAATGAGTACACTAGGGGGGTGGTTGAAAACAAATTTAATGGTGAATTTCGAGCCACATCTTCGGATGAGGCTTGGGATTTCTATTTGTGGTTTGCTCGGGATAGCAATGAGCAAGATAATTATGATAATTGTCGTGATTTTTCTAACTCTTGCATAAACTCTAATGATGATTCTTATGTTCCCCATGATGATCCCTTGATGCATGATGGCAACCCTTCCCTTTTGTATGCTAGTTGTAATGAGATGCATCCCAATGTTGATAATGTTCATGATATTTTTCAATGTTCATCAATTATGTGCATGAATTCCAATGATGCTTCACACACCCAAAATTCTCAAATGCATAATTCTTCATCTTCCTTTCCTTTTTCATACACGATTCCTAATGAGTTCCCCTATGTGTCTAATGAGCCTTTTTGTGAGGGTAATTCAGTGGGGAGATCGAAGGAAGAAGAGTGTATGGAGATGCTTAAGGAGTTTATGAGAAAACAAGATGAAGAGAGGAATGAAAGGGAAGCTTGGATTAAAATGATGGAAAGTAAAATTTCCCAACTAGCCTCATCCCAAGAGGATGCCTTTCCTTCTTCTCCCTCCTCCCATTTGAGTGAGCCTAAGGGTAATCATTTGAGTGAGACAACTCATTTGGAATTTGAGAATGTGATTGAGGATGATGATTTTGAAAGTGATGGAGGGAGTATGGATGGTGAGATTTTTCATGACTTCGTGGATACCAACCCCTCCACCCAATTTGAGCCTCAAAACTCTTCGCAACCCATTGACGATACAAAATTGATGCAATTAAACATTGATTTGAGGTTGCTTAGAGAAAAGTTTGGTTTAGGTGATGATGAGATACCAATGTTCATTCATGGTGACTTGGGGAATGTTAAAAATGATGATCATGCTCTTGTTGAGAGTGAAATATCCCAATTGGTGATTGAGAATACATCGAAAATCTTTGAGGGTATTGAAGATGAGTTGGAAGAGAAAGCTTGTGATTCAATGCTAGGTGGTGTAATTGAGGTGGTGAGTGCGATCCCAATTCAAACCCCTTCAACTTACATCCCTTTTTCAAGGAAGTTTAGCAATATTCCTTCTTTTCCCATCTCACTACCATATTTTCTTAAAAATAAACCAATTGAGGACCCCCTTGCCTCTCTATACCACCATGACCTTACTTTTGATTTCAATGATGAGCTTTCACCTTCCAAAATGCAACTAAATGAGTTTGTTCCCTCTTTTTCTTTTTCTTATTTTAATTTTTCTTTTGATTCTTTTGATTTTTCTTTTCCCCCTCCCCTCAAGCATAGAGTTTCTTTCAACTTTGTGCTTGCTTGTCATATGAGCATCGTATATGCTCTATTTCTTGAAATATTTTCCGATGCATATGACAAGCTTTTGCGTTCTTTGTCCGGTTATTTACTAATAAGGTCAATCTTGGACCTTAAACAAGACTTTCTCGGGAAGTAACCCGTGTTTATATTGCTTTTAATTTTCTTTTATATCTTTTAATTTTGTTTTCCTCTTGTTTATCTTTGTATATAGGTACTTGATGTCTATACTTTTGCGCATGACCTTTGACCGAGAACCATAAGAAGTAGAAAACCAAGGAATATTTGTAAATGGAAGTTGAAGCATCAAAGAAGAGCAATTTAATGGAAATGAGGAAAATGACTTAATTTGCGGGTTTCTACACCCACCTAACATTTTGGTTCACTCTTTCCATCTCCTCTCTTTTGTTGCTTTACCCTTTTATTTTCATATGGTTTGAAAGATAAATGGTTGTGGTTTTGTTGTTTCCTTCTTCCCTTTCTTGGTCTCTTGATTGCTTGATTTACCCCCCATACATACCAAGGTTTATTTTTGACTTTGGTTATTCTATATTTGGATGGCCATGAGTGCCTTATTGACTTGACTTTTGGTATGCATGGCTTTGTCGTTGATCATGCTCTCTTCTAGCGCAATTTGTATATACATTCTCAAGTTGTTCTCGTTTTGTGAATATTTGTTTGTATAGCGTCTTTTCCTTTGAAAACAAGGCAAGTTTGCATATGTGTTTTGATCCGTTCTTGTTTTGGTCTTACTACTTTGAACTTGTGTCCTTGAATGTTTTCCTTCCTAATTGGTAATGGTATGCACGGTTTGAGAGTGTTTTGGGTTGAGTTAAACATATTTTAATGCTAAGGTAGCGGTTTTAAGAACTTTGGGATACTTGTAGCCTTAATCCATGGTTGTGGTAAGACGGTGTCGCTCTCCATGGTGGATATGAACCCCTTAGGTCGGTAATTGCTATACAAATCCCGTGTGAGGTTTATTTGTTCTAGCCTTCATCAACTTTGTTGAGTGGCATATTTGGATCCTTGGTTATGCATTTTCAAATCCAGAGTTTGACTTCTATCTACCCGAGATCGTGACCGAACCCTTTAAGGGAGGACATAGGCATTTTTCATTTTCTTATCCTTCTTTTTGTTTTGTTACAAAATTGGTTTTCTTTTAAATTTGCCCCTCTTGCTAACCCTTTGAGCCTATTTCCCTTTCTTGATTTTGAGCCACATTACAAACCGAATGACCTTTTGTTCCCCTAAACCTTTTGTTTATGTGAAGCATGTTGGTTTGAGAATTGTTTTGTGTTGATTTTGAACGCAAATGAGAAAGTTGTAGTTCTTTGGTCAAGCAAGTGAGTAAACTGTGTTTCTATTCAGTGAAATAAGAGAAAATGCTTATGAAAAGCCGTCCTTACTCAAATAAGGTAAGGACCAAAAAAAAAAAAAAAAAAAAAAAAAAAAAAAAAAAAAAAAAAAAAACTTCATATCCCTCGTGTTTGAGCATTGAGGACAATGCTCCGTTCAAGTGTGGGGGAGTCCTGTTTCTTAGTCTTGTTAGTGTGTGTTTATTGAATAAGTGTGGGGGAATACCACCAAATTTTTAAATTTTTTCAAAATTTTTCCCACCTTACACCCCAAGCATACCCTTACAACCAATAAAAGACCTTTAGACCCTATAGAGTTTAGTCTTTATCGATGGAGGAAGATAGTTGTCAAGCTTATAGAGAGAGAGTGCATAGCCAAGACGTCGGGATAACCTTCTCATCGTTTTCATTTCTTTATCTTTTTCCGGTTCCTTCGAGGAACCATGAGAAGCCCACCTAATGGTTGACTTGAAGCTAGTGGAGAGAACGCGGCTAGCTAGTTTGGGATGAAAGGTGAATTGTACGGCTCTTAGTTCTCTATGCTTAGCTTAGTCTATGTTTCTTTCAACCCTAAACATCTTGGAACGTGCATACCCTTATTTGTTTAGAAAGTTGTGCATTCATTGGTGCTTGTTTCGTTCCAAAAAGTCCACCAAGAACGTCTTGTTTTTGTGTTTATTTTATTTGTCTATGCATTGCCTTGTTTGTGTTTCTTTATGTGTAGAGTTATGGGTTAAACTCTTTGGAAACCCTTACGAGAGCACACTCGTCCTCATAGGCGACTTTGAGGTTTAAATGGCTTGTTGTTTACGCTAAAAACAACCGTGATTCCTACGAAAGTGAGTTAGTGTATATTCTTTTTCACCCCTCTCCTTTTAGTGTTATTAGATCCTTTTTCTTTCTTTTTGTTTCTGCTTCTGTTCTTGCTTGAGGACAAGCAAGAGGCAAGTGTGGGGGAATTTGATAAGTGGCATTTATGCCACTATTTAGATCCTCTAATCGCGGTATTTTTCTATGTTTGTCCCTTGTTTGTACCCCTTTTGCTCCGTTTCTCTCTTTATTATGTTTTTGTGCTTTTCCTCGTGTTTTGTAGGCTTTTGGAGTTGATTTTGAGAGAATGAAGAGCTTGGAGAATTGGATTTCATTTGAAGAGCTACAAAGGAAGTTAAGGAGCAAGCAAGCAAGGCCATGCGGACAGCGCGGGTCGTGCTTTCAGAATGGCGCGGGCGCGCCAAACCAAGCGCGGGCGTGCCTAACATTGGGGTTGAAAATATTGAAGGAGGCAGAATGTAGGCGCGATTTGGGCGCGGCTTAGGCGCGGGCGCGCCTAAGATAGGCGCGGGCGCTCCTAAGATAGGCGCGGGCGCTCAAGGGCCTGAACTCCGAAACTAACCTTTGTTCACTCTTTTAGCCGTAACTTTTGATCTACAAATTGGATTGAGGTGATTCAAGTTGCATTGGAAACTAGACTTAAAGAGCTTTCCAACGGTAGGTTGCACGCCTATAGACGACTCCTAGAACAGAAGTTATGGCCGTTTGAAAATGAATGTCGCTGTCAGGCCAATCCCAGTGCGCGGGCGCGCAGGCAAATATCGCGGGCGCGCACGAGCAGCTACGGGTCTTTTAAAAGCTTCTTCCTCTCCTCTTTTTATAAGTTTTGGTGGTGGGTTTCTTTGGGGTTTTCTCTCTCCTCTTTGAGGGGTTAAACCCTAACATCTCTCCATCAATCTTCACATAAATTAGGCTTAGATTTAGTTTTAATCTTTGTTTTTATACTTTGCAATGTAGATTAAGAGTAATTTAGGGTATTTTAGAGAGAGAAAGTGAAGAGCTTCAATGGTGGATTGAAGAAGATGAAGATGCAAAGTGACATTGTTTTGGATTCCTTTTCAATACTTCAATGAGCATTCTAAACTCTATCTCATTTATTGTTCTTTCTTAATTTCTTGCTTGATTAGAGTAGTTGTTTAGTTTAATTGCTTCTCTTTGTTCTTCTTGTTGGGTTTTGTGTTAGTTGTTCATGATTAGTGAGTAATTCCCTTTACTAAGGGATTGGTGATAGCATGTGGTGAATCTTGAATGTATTAGGCTAGACAAATGTTGGTTATATGTGATTAAATATACCTTGTAACCATGTTTTACTAATTACTCCATGTGAATGGCCAATCATGTGTTGTAATTGGGTGGATTGAACTAAGTTATGACGATAGTGTAACTTAGGGATATCCATTAGGTGATCGATTCTATGCAAAAACCTTAACTTTCACAGCTTATGACGATAGTATGAGCATGTGTTAAGTTGGGAAAGCCTTTGACCCCGATAGGTGGTTAGATGGTATTGTTGGTATTGCCTTATATGAGATATTTGGTTTGCATGTAAACTCATTTCCATTGCCTAACTTTATTGAAGATCATTGTCATGTTTGACCCTCTCCCTTGGTGTTAGTTTAACTTAATATAAATCTCATTTTTGTTTATTGTTCTATCCATCCTATCTCTTTGACCTAGCTTAATTGGTGGTGGTGTTGATAGTGTTTATGTCGTCTCCGTGGTTCGACCCTCTACTTACCACTAAACTTGTTTAGTGTAGGTGTAGGTTTATAAATATTGTTTGGTTGAGGGTAGTTAGTCCAACGACCTAATTATCCTTCACCACTCATCTTATGTTTGCTGATGACTTGTTGATGTTTTCTAGAGCTGATGCTGGTTCTGTCTCCCTTCTCTTTCAAGCTTTCACTAAGTTTTCTGAGGCCTTAGGACTCTCTGCTAATTTGGATAAGAGTGAAGTCTATTATGGGGGTTTGTCTGTTGATGAGCAGGCCACACTTAGAGCCTTGATTGGGGTTGCTCCTGGTTCAATCCCCTTTAGATATCTTGGTGTCCCTCTGTCATCCAAGAAGTTAAATATTGCTCAATGTAAACCCTTGATTGACAAAGTGACTGTTAGGATCAATGGCTGGTCTGCTAGAAATTTGACTTATGCTGGTAGGCTTCAGCTCATCAAAAGTGTTCTATTTGGTATGCAAACTTATTGGGCTCAGATTTTTGTACTTCCTAAGAAGGTGTTGAAAGAAATTAAGGCTAGATTTAGGGTCTTTCTTTAGACTGGGAAGTCTAACCCCTCCAAGAAAGCTTTGGTCCCCTGGTTTCAAGTGTGTCTTCCCAAAGTTAGTGGAGGTTGGAACTTGATCTCTCTTCCTAAGTGGAATCTTGCAGCCATTACTAAACTTCTCTGGGATTTAGCTCACAAAACTGACAGCCTTTGGGTAATATGGGTTCATACTTACTATTTTAAAAACAAGCCTTGGTGGAATATGCCTTCCCCTAAAAAATGCTCATGGGTTCTTAAGAAAATTCTGAAATGTAGAGCTATAATTGATACCATTGGTGATTGGGACACTGTGAAGCAAGGTAGTAAGATTAAGATTAAAAAACTTTATCAGGCCATCACTGTTCAGGTTCCTAAGGTTTCTTAGAGAAGGGTCATTTACAACAACCTGGCTTCACCAAAGAGTCTGTTTGTCACCTGGCTAGCTATTTAGAACAGACTTATTACCAAGGACAGGTTTAAAAAATGGAATATCCCTTGTGATCCTGTCTGTTTTCTGTGTAATCAGGCCTCAGAAATAATGCAACATTTGTTTTTTGACTGTGCCTACAGCAGAAACGTTTGGCTCCACGTCTTAAGGCTGTTTGGAGTTCAGAGAAATATTAGTGGGTTTGATGTTGAAGTATCCTGGATTTCCAAGATCTGCAAGAAGTCTAGAGTTAAAAACAGGTTGCTGGGAATGTGTTTTGCTGAAGCTGTTTATCAAATCTGGCTTCAGAGGAATGCTATGATCTTTACAGGAAGTTCAAAGCCTGTTGAAGTGGTTTTTAGGGATATTTTGTTCTGTGTAGCTTGTAGATGTCCTGTCAATGACAGACATAACCTTATGCTGTAATTTTTGCTTTTGTAGGCAGGTTCTTGCTTTATTATTAGGTTCTCTTGTGTTGTTGCCTGTCTGGTCTATCATCCATCTGGTGAACCCTTCCTAGAAGGTGGCACCAGGTGGTTGATAGTCTAGGTCAGGTTTGGGTTGGGTTGTCCAGGGCACCCTTCATAGAAGGTGGCTCTGGCCTCCTCTTCCCTTGTGTGGGTGTGTGGCTTGTCAAGTCTTGTAATGTTCTGTGGTTTTCTTTGTTGATTTCAGCTTAGCTTTCTGTAAGTTGTAATCTTTTCCTTTTGGTAATAATATGTTCTATTTACCCAAAAAAAGAGCTTCGTTAATTGCATGAACTAATTGCGTCTTAATCACATAAAATGTTAAACAACTTTGACTAGTTTTAATTAGGCGCGTTAATTGGATTAACCACCTAAGTAGTTATTAGTTCGTGCGCGTTATGCATTGTTACTTGTTTTTCGTTGTAAAATGCATGGGCCATTCACATTTAGTGAATGGATGAATGAAAAATATATTGTTTCACAGGTTTCGTGAAAAATGGCAACTAGTGGGGCCCGATTAGGATAGTAAATACGGACTGCGATCCGTTATGTATTTTCGTAAATCTAAATATGGTCTGCGTACTGTTGCATATTTTTGTACCTTAATATTTAGATTAATCCTAGTCGTAGTAGCTAGTAATTTTATTTTGGCGAAGATGTCTCAAGACAGCGTTTCTATGAAGACGAGCCAAGATGAAGACTCTTGAAGATTTGAAGATTTCAAGAGGTCATGCTAGTTGCCAAATGCATCTTATTTCATGTTTTCTATATATAATTGTTCTTATATATGTGAATGATATGTTAGGTGCATGTTTAGGATTTCAAATGCTGTGATGATTAATTGAGTTTACTTAAATCAACCAATATAGAAATCCTAGGTCCCTAAAATATTGAGTTAAAAATATGCCATTCCAAGAACAACACTTACCGAACTAATGCACGTATGTGATGGGCTACGCCAAAGCGAGGCATCACTACATCCCTAGGAACGTAAGGTATACTAGGTATACAAGTTGTCTTGGTTAAGCTCAACGATATTGGTAAAGGAGTCCTTTGATGTCGTGGCAATGGAGATAAAAAGTCAAGGAAGCATTAGATGCGACGTTTTATCGAACCAAGAGTAGCTCGGAGCTATTAGCAATTGGATTGCTTACCCTAAAATATTAAGTGTTAAGACAAGCCAAAGCATGCTTAATCACTTTTTGATTTTTGGGATCTTGGAATCATTTTATTCTCGCTTAAAAGGGACTAATGTTAATGCGTGGATAAAATGCTCAATAAGATTGAAAATTTGCATGAACGCTTTCAATTTCAAACTTATTGGTTTATGAATGGTTTTTCATTTCAAATTCTTTCAATTGTAGAAACATGTCTGCAAGTAACTCAAACAACAACTCTATGTGCCCGGAACTCCCCGACAAGTTGGCTTTTTGCCTTAACTTGGTCAACTTCAACGAATGGGAGGAGGAACTCAGGAAAACTCTTCGGAATTATTCCTTGGAGTATACTCTTGATACTCCTATTCCAAGCTTCTTCTCTAAGGGAATCATGAGCGATGAGGCTCATGATAAATGGTCTTCCGATTGCAAGAAAGTCACACATCTTATGGCTAATTCCATCCCGGAAGATTGGAAGGAAAAGCTCTCCTTCTATTTTTCGGATATCATTGGAGGATGTTGTCAGTATAAGAGTCACCAAGAGTGACAATGGCAACTATGATGGACTCGTGTTTGATTTGATTAGGTCACTCTCAAACATGAAGATAAAGCCACCGAATGCGGGTGTCTTGCTAAGGAAAGGCGCCGGCTTTGGTCAAGGGTCTACAATACCAAATTGAGACCCGGCATGCCCCTCTGACCTCTTGTGCTTGTAATGACTAGGCTCTTCAAACACATGCAGCTTCTCGGAATCCCATTGGAGGATGAGATGGCGGGGCATATCTTGCTCGCTTTACTCCACTCGGGCTATGATGCACTTAGAGTGCATATAGCTGCGGGAAAGGAGACACGCTCTTTAAAAGAGGTGGTGCAACTGCTTGGCCATGCCACCGCCTATGGAGTGACCGAGAGGCCCTTAAGAACAAGGAAGAGGGAGTTCAAGAACAAGGCAAGGATGCGATGCTTCTATTGTGGTGGGCAAGGCCACTACAAGAGGGAATGCAAGCTCTTCTGAAAGGAGGAGGAAGAGAGAAATGTGGCATCTGCCTCAGGTATCTTCATTAACACTTGTGTTTAAAGCTATTCATAGGTATTGGATACAATGTGTAACTCACTTCATGTTTCCTTTTCAGGAACCAAGTGAGAAGGCATCACAAGTGAGAGGGTATTGGATACCATGTGCATCGATAAGCAGACGACAAAGATGGTCTTTTGATCGTGCTTGTGGGCACATTTATTTTGTCTATGAATTGTAATTAAACAATGGTTGTTTCTTATGATTTTGAACATACTTTTGAACTATGGTGTTGGACACCAAGTTATTTTAATCACAAGACTTAATCAATGGTTGATTTGTTAAAATGTCTTATTTATATGTTCTATAAAATTGCATATGTTTAGACGAATTTATGATACCGCCAAAAGGGCTAAGACCATCGAGTCGAATCAAACCTACTTGTGGCATTGTCGTCTTGGCCACATTAACGTCAAACGTATCAAGAAAACTTCTTCAAGAAAGTGTTCTTGACTCATTCGACTTGGAGTTGTTTGAATATTGTGAAGGATGTCTATTAGGCAAGATGATAAAGCAGTCATTCTCCAAGTTGGGAGAAAAGACCTATTGGGTCTAAAAAATACGGATGTATGTGGACCAATGAGTACACCCGCAAGGCAAGGTTATCGATATTTCATTACCTTCACCGACGAATATAGTAGATATGGCTATGTCTACCTTATGTCGAACAAATCTGAATCTTTTGAGAAATTCAAAGAATTTCAGAGTGAAGTTGAAAATCAACTTGGCAAGAAAATAAAAGCACTTCGATCGGATCGAGGTGGCGAGTATTTGAGCCATGAATTCGACGGTCACTTGAAAGAATATGGTATTCTTTCAGATTTGACACCTCCCGGAACTCCACAATGGAACGGAGTATCTTAACGGAGGAATCGAACCTTGTTAGACATGGTTCGATCAATGATGGGTCTTAGTGAACTTCCTATTTCTTTCTGGGGACACGCACTTCTAACTGCGGCACTAACACTGAATCGTGCTCTGTAAAAAGCTGTCGAAAAGACTCCATATGAATTATGGACGAAGAAACATCCGAGGTTGTCTTTTCTTAAGATTTGGGGTTGCGAAGCATATGTCAAGAGATTAATTTCTGACAAAACTTCACCCAAAATCAGACAAGTGTTTCTTTGTGGGCTACCCATAAGAAACCAAGGGGTATTAATTCTACAATAAATCCGAGAACAAAGTGTTTGTTGCTCGTGATGGTGTCCTTTCCAAAATGACAAGTGGGAGGAAAATCGAACTCGACGAAGTTCGAGAGGTAGAGCAACAAAGTCAACATGACAAAACTGACAATTAAAGTGCTTTAGAAGCAGTTGTTGACATTGGTCAGAGTCAAACCGACAATGCAAATGCTCAACCTATTACCCTGCGTAGGTCGCAACGGCCAAGATCTCAACCAGACAGATACCTTGGTATTGTCTTAACCGAAGATCAAGACATCCTAGTTATGGATGGAGATGAGCCAGTGACATACAAACAAGCTATGACGAGCCCCGACTCTAATAAATGGCAAGAGGCCATGAAATCCGAGATGGACTCCATGTCTGAAAATCAAGTTTGGGACTTGGTTAATTTGCCCGAAGGTTACACACCTATTAGTTGCAAATGGATTTCCAAATTGAAAACAGACAAAGATGGAAATGTATCTATATACAAAGCTAGACTGGTGGCATAAGGTTACAGGAAAATTCACGGAGTTAATTATGATGAAACCTTTTCACCAGTTGCAATGCTTAAGTCCGTCCGGATCATCCTAGTGATTGCTGCATATTACGATTATGAAATATGGCAAATGGATGTCAAAACCGCCTTCCTTAATGGGATTTTGGAAGAAACTGTGTATATGACACAACTGGAAGGTTTTGCTGATCCAAGAAATGCCGGGAAGGTATGCAAGCTTAAGAAGTCCATTTATGGACAAAAGCAGGCAAGAAGAAGTTGGAATCTGCGATTCGATGAAGCCATTAGCATGTTTGGTTTTATCAAGAATCCAGATGAGTCTTGTGTCTACAAGAAGGTCAGTGGGGGTGACATCGCATTCCCAGTCTTATACGTCAATGACATATTACTCATTGGAAACAACACTAAACTGTTAGAGTCCGTAAAGGGCTGGCTGGGAAAGTTCTTTTCAATAAAGGACTTGGGAGAGGCACAGTACATATTGGGCATCAAGATCTATAGGGATAGATCTAAGAGGATGATTGGATTGAGCCAAAGTACTTATATAGATAAGGTACTGGCACGATTCAACATGGAAGGGGCCAAGAGAGGGCACCTACCCATGTCCCATGGCATAACTCTCAGCAAGAAACAGTGTCCATAGACACCTAATGAGCGAGAGAGAATGAGTCAGATTCCATATGCTTCGCTTATTGGATCGATCATGTATGCCATGATATGTACTAGGCCGGATGTATCGTATGCCTTGAGTGCTACGAGCCAATACCAATCAGACCCTGGAGAGGCGCATTGGACTGCGGCCAAGAATATCCTAAAGTACTTGAAAAGGAACAAGTATAAATTCTTGGTCTATGGTGGCTGTAATGATTTGGTTGTTGAAGGTTATACTGACGCGAGCTTCCAGACTGACAGAGGCGACTCCAAGTCGCAGTCGGGGTACATATTCTGCCTTAATGGAGGAGCGTTTAGTTGGAAGAGTGCTAAGAAGAGCACCACTACAGATTCTGCAACTGAAGCCGAATACTTGGCAGCTTTGGAAGCAGCTAAGGAGGCAGTTTGGATTCGTAAGTTCATTGGTGAACTTAGTGTTGTACCCTCAATTAGGGGTCTAATAACCTCTATTGTGATAACAATGGAGCTATTTCTCAGGCCAGGGAGCCAAGGGAACACTAAAAGGTCAAACATGTCAAGCGGCGATTTCACATGATAAGGGAATGGAAATCCGAGGGTAAAATAAGAATTTGTAAGATTGGAACGGACGACAATGTAGCTGATCCTCTGACTAAACCTTTGTCTCAAGTGAAGCACAACAAGCACGTTGAGGCAATGGGAATCAAGCATATTGGAGATTGGCTTTGATTTCCCTACATAGACGTTTTAATTAAACTCGATGTCTTAATGTAAAACACTATGCTGAACCATTCAATTTTGGAGCAATTACATTTTCTGCAAATTTATGATTACTCCATATCTATTTAATTGTGGTTTAGAATTAAATATTGAGTCCATTTGATTTCAGAGAATATTCAAAACAGGATATCAAGACCATGTCTTGGATAAAGAAACGCTTGTTAAGTGAACATTGAATATTTTAATCGAAAATTATCCCTAATCGAGGTCATTTAAACGATGGACGATTAATGACCACTTGAGATTAGTGTTTAGTATGATTTATAGCACCGTTTCTTGTGCTACAAGGACATGATAGTCATAAATCATTTGCACAGGTACTAGTTTGGAACTATACCGGATAGACCTATGAGAATACTTTAAGAGATATCAAATCGTCATAAGTATATTTCTCATTATAGCTATCGGAACCTTTTTCCTCAACCATGAGTATTGCAAGTTCTCTTGTTTGAGTACTCGTCGTTTTGATGTTGTCAAACGTCTGCCGTAAATAGGGATTATAAAGGCCACTCCGGCGACTAGGTCCTCTTAGTAAGGGAAGCTTACAGTACAAGACTGGGAATGTCCCCATATTAACAATAAGGCACATATCTTTGTCGTTTACAAGGCCTCTCGAAGAGCGAGACTGGGAATGTGCATGGCCGTGCTCAGATAGATTTTAGAAATCATCTGTTTATTGACAGTCAAAATCGAGAATCGAGAAATACTTCTGGACATAATAAGGATGATGAAGAATTTTACCTTATAGTTCATGAAGAGACATTAAGTGACATAGGAAAAGAGCTATACACAAATTACACACTTGTCCGGAAGGACAAGTGGGAGACATGAAAGGAATGGTGTCCTTCTAACAAGTGTATTATTCCAGTAGAGGGTTCAGAATTATTAGAAAGCTAATTCTTCAGTAAGGTCAAGTGATCGGAATACCTAGGTGGAGGCCGCTTCCGATCAGTAATGTTAATGTACAATTAATATCACAGCTTAATCTTGACTAAACCGTTCGGGTCGAACCCAATCGAACGACTAATCCGAGACGAAGAATCAATCCGAAGGATTTGATGAGTCGTCAGAGTTTTACGAACAAAGACGTCGAATATCGAGCTTAGAGCGTCAAGACCGAGCGTCGCAAGTCGAGTCGAATTTAGAATTCAATGAGATGTGAAATCAATCAATTTACAAGTTTGAGTTAGGCCGTAGCCTTGCATTGGCCTGGCCATGCGAAGGTTAGGCTATCTCGAGCTAGCATGTGCATGTGCATCGCAATGCTAGCTGCAAGCCTAGCATGCTAGGCATGCTAGGCCCATGCATGCTAGCTAGCCACCGAAAGCATCGCAGCCTTGCGTGTGTGATCGCATGCCATGCGCCCAGCCATCGAAAGGCTAGGCCTTGCTAGCATGCTAGGCGCTGGCGCAAAGCTAGCCCAGCAAGCATCGCAAGGCTAGGCCTTGCTAGCATGCTAGGTGCTGGCAGCAGCAGCATAGCATAGCACCACGCACCAGCCAGCAGCGTGCTGGGCATGCTGGGCTGTGCGTGTGCTTCGCAGAGCAGCGCCCAGCATTGACACACCAAGCAGCACACTATGCCTCGCCTAGCAGTAGCGCCCAGCATGCGTGGCTCGCTAGCAGCACGCATGCACTGGCTGGCTGCGTATGCTTGCGGCTAGCTGTGCGTGTGTGCTGGTTGGCTGGTCAGGCTGCCCAGCCTTGGTGCTAGGCGCCAGCTGGCAGCCTTGGCAGCCAAGGCAGGCTGCCAGCCAGCCACTTTGAGGGGAGAGCCTGTTTTGCTTGTGGGGACCAAGGGTTGGAGCTTTGCCTTGGGAAGCAAGGCTATGGTCCCCCCCCCCTGAAAATGGTCCTCACCTTATCTCTCATCCTCCTTGTGCCACTTGTAACTTATTGATTGAATTGCTATTTTATTTTTGTTTTAATTAAAATAAAATGGGAAAATAGCAAATCTCCCACATTGATTGTGAATGGGAAATCAAAGTTCATTTCCCTATAAATATCAAGGTTCTGGGATTTGGGAAGAACACTTGAGTGGAACTAAAAAGGAATCTCCTTAGAAACGTGAGAAAACCTTAAGTTCGTAAAACTCTAGTTTTTATTGGTCGGGTCCCGACTAACCTTCGGGACTTAGACCGTTTGAGTTGGGTTCATGGGTACGAGCTGTCAGAGACCTTTGCATTTGCGGGGTTCAAGTTTTGAAGTAAGAGCTCGGGATTCGAGCGAAGCACGCGCCAAGGGTAAGAATGTATTTTCCTTCTCTCTCTTAATTGTTGTTTAATTTGTAATTACATGCTTAGTTGCCTTAATTAGTGGGTGGGTCTTGGGCGGGTTTCTCTTCCACGTAGATTTGGACTCTACGAAACCCAACAGGACAATCACAAGCCATGTATGCAACCCAAGAGAAGGTTGAATCCTAACATGCAGGAAGTAGTTAAGAAAGAGGTTATGAAATTACTTGATGCAGGTATTATCTATCCTATTTTTAACTCAAAGTGGGTGAGTCCTATACAGGTAGTTCCTAAAAAGGGTGGGATGACTGTGATTAAAAACTATAAAAATGAATTGATCCCACTAGAACTTTAACAGGGTTGCGTATGTGCATTGATTATCATAGATTAAATACTGCCACCAAGAGAGATCACTTCCCTCTCCCTTTTATTGATCAAATGTTAGAAAGGTTAGCTAATCACAAATTCTTTTGCTATCTAGATGGGTACTTGGGATTTTTCTAAATTCCGATTCACCCTGAAGATCAGGAAAAGACCACATTTACATGCCCTTATGGTACTTTTGCATATCGTAGGATGCCCTTTGGTCTATGTAATGCCCCCGCTACTTTTCAACGTTGCATGATGAGTATCTTTTCTGAGTTCATAGAGTCTATCATGGAAGTCTTTATGGATGATTTTAGTGTGTATGGGTCTTCATTTGATGCATGTCTAGCTAATCTCACTAAAATTATAAAAAGATGTGAAGAATGCAATTTGGTCCTAAATTGGGAAAAATGTCACTTTATGGTGACAAAAGGAGTAGTTCTTGGTCTTATTGTATCTGATAAGAGTATACAAGTAGATAAAGCTAAGGTTTCTGTGATTAAGCAATTACCTCCACCAGTTAATGTTAAGGGGGTTAGAAGTTTCTTAGGTCATGCGGGGTTTTATCGTCGTTTTATCAAAGATTTTTCTAAAATTGCTAAACCACTGACTCTGCTTTTACTCAAGGATGCCCCATTTGATTTTACTGACGAGTGTCTTGAGGCTTTTAACAGGATTAAGCAAGCTTTGATATCGGCACCTATCATATGTGCACCCGATTGGAATCTTCCTTTCGAGATTATGTGTGATGTCAGTGATTTTGCAGTAGGAACCGTGCTAGGACAAAGAAAGAACAAAGTTTTGCATGCTATTTATTATGAAAGTAAAACTTTGGATGAAGCCCAAGTTAATTATGCCACCACGGAGAAGGAGTTTCTTGCTGTGATTTATGATTTAGAAAAATTTAGATCATATCTAGTTGGTTCTAAAATTGTTGTTTTCACTGATCATGTAGCCTTGAAATATCTAATAGCCAAGGCGGAAACAAAGCCTAGACTCCTCCGTTGGGTTCTCTTGCTCCAAGATTTCAATGTGGAAATTAAAGACAAAAATGGAGCAGAGAATGTTGTTGCAGATCACTTGTTAAGGATCAGGTATGATGAGGGTAAGGATTCTCTTCCTATTGATGATTCTTTCCCTGATGACCACTTAGCTTGTTTACAGTTGTAGAGCAACACCCTTGGTATGCAAACTATGCTAAGTATTTGGTGGGTGGTACTCTACCTCCTGATATGTCCTACCAACAGAAAAAGAGGTTCCTTTATAATGTAAAACATTACTTCTGGGATGATCCTTTTTTGTTTCGTGAGTATGCAGATGGAGTATTTCACAGGTGTGTTCCAGAATAGGAATTCCACGGTGTACTTAAAAGATGTCACAACTCACCATATGGTGGACATCATGGTCCCACCAAGACGGTTGCGAAGATCAATGAGTCGGGTTTCTATTGGCTCACCATGTTTAAGGATTCTCACTCCTTTGTTCAAGCTTGTGACTCTTGCCAAAGTACTAGCATCATCTCGCGGCGGCATGAGATGCCTCAAACTGGTATTTTGGAAGTTGAAATTTTTAATGTTTGGGGTGTTGATTATCTGGGATCTTTTCCCTCTTCAAAAGGGAATCGCTATATCCTTGTCGCCGTTGATTATGTATCCAAGTGGGTTGAAGCCATTGCCACACCTACCAATGATGCCAAGGTGGTCCATAAGCTTTTTAAGAAAACCATTTTTCCTAGATTTGGAGTCCCTAGAGCCGCTATTAGTGATGGAGGATCTCACTTTCATGAGAGCAAGTTAGATACCCTTCTCAAGAAGTATGGTGTTTACCATAGGACGGGTTTAGTTTACCATCCCCAAACTAGTGGCCAAGTTGAGGTTTCTAACCGTGAGATTAAGGCTATTCTAGAGAAGGTGGTAGCAAAGTCTAGGAAGGATTGGAGCGATAAGTTAGATGACACTTTTTGGGAATATAGAACTTCATTTAAGACCCTCATTGGTACTTCCCCCTATAGACTTGTGTATGGGAAAGCATGTCACCTCCCAGTGGAACTAGAGTATAAGGCTTATCGGGTAATTAAAGAGCTCAATTTGGATGCTAAGTTAGCGGGAGAGAAGAGGCTACTACAACTTACTTAACTAGATGAGTTTAGGTTGATGGCCTATGATAGTGCACGTGTCTACAAGGAAAAGACCAAGAAATGGCATGACAAGATGATCCTTCCGAGAGAATTCAAAGAGGGTGATAAGGTTTTGTTATTCAATTCTAGACTTAAACTATTCCCAAGAAAGTTAAAGTCAAGGTGGTCGGGCCCTTTCACTGTTAAAAGGGCAAACAAATTCGGTTTGGTGGAGTGATATGATGAACATGGTGGTGATTTTAAGGTAAATGGCCAAAGATTGAAATTATACCATGAAGGGGCTACGACTGGTGCAGTTGAACTACTTCACCTAATCGATTCCATCTCATCTTGATCGACATATGGTAAAAAGGTCGTGCGGGACCTAGATAAACCAGCGCTTTGCGGGAGGCAACCCGTATTTTTCTTGCTTTTTAGAATAATTTTTCCTTTATTTTTGTTTTTGAGAAGAAGAGAGAGGGAATTTATTGTGTTCTAGAGTATTTTGTACAGGTTGGAGAAAAAGAGTTAGCCAAATTTTGAAGAGAAAAAGAAAAAAAATCGGACTCATAATGCTATAGCGCGCCCGACAGGGCGAGCATCCGCCCGACTGGGTGCGACAGGAAGTCCGTATACGAGCAATTTCGCCCGACCGGGCGTGAGAAAAAGAAGGATTTTGGCCTACAAATCGCCCGACCGGGCAAACATTCGCCCGACCAGGCGCGAGAACAAAGATCCAAAATTAGTCAATTTCGCCCGACCGGGCGCGAGAGGAAGCCAAATTAAAGTCTTAGGCTCGCCCAACCAGGCGCGTATCCGCCCGACCAGGCGCTAGCCCAGCAAATTTTAATTCGCCAGATCGCCCAACCGGACGAGAAGCCGCCGGACTGGGCACGCCTATATCTTCCTGCGTGACTTCTTCTTCTTTCTCCTTTCTTCTTCTTTCTTTCTTCATTCTTTCTCTTTCCTCCATAGTTTCTCTCTCTAAAACTCAAATTTCTCTACCTTCTCTCTAAGATCTCTCCTACAATTCTCACCCAAACTCAGAAATTTTTACATATTCCTTCTCCTCTCTTCACCCTCTTTATTTCTATCCTAATTTTGTTTGTTTTTGAAACAAAATATTGTAGTCATATTTTCAAGATGTTTGGAAAGAGGGCAAGAACACAAGGGGGACATGGTTCGAGTGCACCGGTTGACCCGGAGTTACAACTACCTCAGTGGCCGACGATCAAGATTACAACTTTGCAACAATGTGAATGGCTCATCAACCTCTACGAACGGGAGGTAAATCCTTCTCGGTGGTTACACCGAGACACCCTTCACTCTCTAGGTTTATATGAGCATGTTAGACGTTTTATGAACGATATTGGCATGCAAAAGTTTGTAGATATGCACTATCCCACATATCGGGAATTAACATGCGAATTTTTATCCTCTTTAAATGTGGTTCAATCAAATAATGGCCCTAATTTGCATTTTCGGTTGAATAATAGAAATGTTAGTTTGACTTATATGGAATTTGCAAATTTATTTGAACTTGATCCTCTTCCCCCCACCTAATGGCATGAAGATTATAAGGCCGATGATATATATCTTGCTTATTCGGGCAAACCTTGCCCAAATTCACAACATGCTAGCGCACTTCCTTTCCACCACCCCGTCCCTAAAATCTCCCAAAGATTTTCGGGGACTTGTTTTCTAGCTCGTCATGAACCTCACAACACCTAAACCAACGAGCTAGCTATCCTGGGACATTATGTTTATGGGTACGGGAAATTGAACATTGCTCGATATATTATTACCCATTTGAGTAGGCACGCCAATGCCTGTAGTAACAATGTCAAGACCCCTATCCATTGTGGCGGCCTAATCACTAGGATAGCGATTAAGAAGGCGGGATTTAATGAGTCTAGATACGAAGGGTTGACCAACTGTGGGGGTGATACTCTTATGAACTTGTCGTACATCCAATTTTTGAACTGGGTTATACCTAACCTTAGCAAAGTCTTAGAGTGGCATGTAAGGGTTGGGAAGGATTACACACCCATTTTCCCTCTTCCTAACCCCGGGGCTGATTGCCTTTCCCCCTAGGCAAGATTCTTACACTTATGATATTCTACTTGCCCATGCCCAAGGCCGGGCACAGCCCCGACCACGTGCACCATCACCACCACAGCCACACCCTGAGGTACCACTACCACCAACCCATGTGCCTCAGCCACCCTCACACCAGCCTAGGCTAGACCCCGAGACCATTTGGGACCTACAGAGTATAGGTCAGGCCATACGTAGGATAGAAGAGACTCAGGGGGAGCTTAGGGCACAGGTAGGTGACATTAGGAGGTTAGTTGGTTCCCTTGACCAGAGGGTGGGCTATGTAGAGCGAAACACGGGTAGGGGACTTTATCCCATGTACGACGACTATGCTCGTCGTGGTGCTATTCCTGCTAACTCCCTTTACCCTGACTGCTTCCAACCACCACCCTAGAGATACGTGGATCCCGACTCCCATGGTATTTACACGGATTACTCTTCATTCTCTGGCTATGGCCAAGACTTTCCTTTTGGGGGGATGGGGGGTAATGTTAAACCTAATTATTTTGGTGAGAGTTCTTCTGGTGGTGCAGGTGGCAGTGGCGGAGGATTTGGTGCGATGGATAAGGATGGTGGTGATTAGCCATGCTGGGCTAATTCCCGAGTCAATGAGGACATTGTCTGATTTTGGCTTCGGGGAGATTTTTAGATGTAGGTATCTTACTTCTTTTCTCTCTTTCATTTTTGGTGTGTTTAGTATAGCTTTATTGCTTTCTAGTTAGATTTATTGCTTTGAAAAAATTAAAAAAATACAAAAAATACGATCCAATGGATGAGATAAATCATGCATCCCTGTGCCCCATTCATGAAAATTGTTTTGATTCTTTGTATATGATGATGAGTATTGTGGATAGGTTAGCCATGATTTGATGTTTGATTGCTTGGATGCCTTAACATGAGTCAATCTTGTCCAACTACTTGTGAATATATTGCTTGACTAGTTGATTTGGTTAGGTTTGTGTGTTAGTTTCTGGTATGTCAATGAAGTTGAGTATTGGTTTATAACTTTGAGTAATGCTTGTATGACTCATTATTATGCACGATGAGGAGGACGAAGACATTTGTTCTTTTAGGTGGCCTTCAGATGATATTAGATACATTTTTTCCCTTCTTGCTACCCATGTTGTTGCTTGTGTTCTTTTATTGTTTATTTAGCCACATTACAAGCCTTTTTAAGCCCCATTAGTTACTAGCTTGGGAGAGCTAATAGTGAGTGAGGTGAGGGAGTTGTAATGTGCACATAATTTGCACAATGTGGGTGAATAAGAGGAGTAATTTGTTCTTTCGATATTGTGATTGGAAAAATTGAGAAATTGTTGTTCAGAGTTGAAAAATTCCAATGTGAGATAAATAGAAATAAAAGAGCAAAAAAAAAAAGAAAAAAAATTGATTCAATGTTCAAATGTTTCAAGTGAAGGTTGATCAAAAGAGAAAAAAAAATAAAAAATAAAAATAAAAAAAATAAAAAAAAAGAAGAAAAAGAAGAAAAAGAAAAAAAATCAAATTCAAAAGAAAAAAAAAAGAGTTCAAAGTTTATTTGTTCACTCAAGTTCTATAATGTTATATTTTGTATATATGAGTGAAGTTGTAAGTGTTGGGAATTTTTAATATAATTGGATGTTTGGTGAATATTTTGTAGAGTTGAGTTGTGTTGGAGATGATTGGTCATTATTTATTTTTTACCTTGGTTTTTTTTAGGATTTGGCTCCCTTAAGCATCACTTTACTCTCACATTTTCCCAAATATTTCCTATCCTTTACCTAAGCCTTACATTACAAGCTTTGAAGACCTTCCGACCTTTGTGCATAGAGTTGTATGAATGTGAAATTAGTTTTGTATCAATGCAAAGAATGATTTGACATATTTCGAGTCGACTTCTAGGTTGAGTGCTTGTTTTCTATAACACACGAGTGTTGTGAGTTTGGGAGGGGAGGGCATTGTTTACATTGAAGGGGTTGTATGAAAGCGATCGGATACATTTTATATCCGCTACATAAAAGACTGAAGAGTGCGTGAGCACTAGTCTTGAATTCCATATACACTTGTGATTTACTCTATTTGACAATTGTTAGGGAGGATGAGTAGTTGGATGGATTTGATTGGTTGACTTTGATGCATATTTGTTAGATTTTCCTTGAATTGGTTATGTTTGGTTTTAATTGATTGTTAGTGTGAAGTATGTTTTAGTTGTTCATTGATGAACTCTTTGCTTTGAGACAAACAAAGGTTTGGCTTGGGGGAGTTTGATATGTTCATTTTATATAACGATTTACCCCCGTCCCTTGGTCATATTTAGGAGTATTATTGGCTATTTGGAGCCACTTTTATTACTAATATGCGTTTCTAGTGTTTTCATAGTTTTGGTATTGTTTTATAGAAAATTGCAGATTTGAAGCATTTTCCCGGACTTATTTGAGCCACTACAAGCATTGGAGTGGGATCGCATTATTATGACCGTATTCCGTAGCCCAAGACCACGTTCGAGCAATCAAACCGGTGATTAAGGGCTCGACAATTGAGAAGAGACCGAGGCAATGGACCAAGTGTTAAGGACCCAAAAAAGACATCCAGATTGGGCCAAGAAAATAGCCCATTGAAGAATTCTTAGTTGCCCGGATGCTCGCCCGACCGGGTAAGCCCTCGCCTTGAGGCGCGCCCGGCCGGGCGAGGCATATAGAAGAAAAGCACGCTTCGCCCTGTCTCGCGCCCGACCGGGCGCGAGTGAAGAAGATACCGGGGAAAAGGCGAGTCTAGTCAGGCAAAGCTCCGCCCGACCGGGTGCGTGTTTCTAAAAGGAATTTTGGCAATTTACTTTGTTTTTTTATTTAGGATATTTAAGTTGAAGTATAAATACGGTTTTAGTAAGTGACGAGTACGGTTTTTTCATTTGTTAATTTCTAGATTTTAGTTTTAAGCTTTGGTTAATACTCTTGTTTTCTCCCTACACTTTTGATTTATACAATTCATCATTACCGTTTATTTTGGTAACGATTTCTTCCCCTTTTATTTTCAGTAATTTAGTTGCTTTGATTAATTATGTCTTGTTTAATTGCTTTTCTTAGTTTAGATTTAAATATGTGTGAGTAGTTTTAATACTAGGGTTGTGGGGATCCATAAATATGAAGGGGTAGTTTATTATTGTTGATTGTCAATGCTTGATTGATTTCCTATTGATTGATTTAATGCTATGCAATTAGACTAAACCTAGTTTAATTATATGAGTTATGCAATATTAATTCGAGATTCGAGAGAAGAGAATTGATGTTTAAGCTTAGTTTCAATAGGCAGGTTAATTTATAAATGGTTAAGTCAAGATTCGAGAGATGCGATTTAATACCGGTAGATTAATTCTGTGATTATAATACGTAGCGAAAGCCCTTTATGATTTGGTCAATTTATGCATTGATGATTGATTATTGTGTTTTACCCTGGAATATTATTTATTGGTGAACCTATACCCTAGGCTTTGATTTATTGATCTCCCTTATTTAATTTGCTTTACTTTAATTGTTTTCCCCTAGTTAAATTTTCACATAACAACAATTCGATTACTTAATAGTTTAGATTATATTAATTATTAGGAATAGAAAGACTTGTTTCCCTGTGGATTCAACCCTACTTCCCTATCTACTTTAGTTAGATGACTTAGGTAATTCTTTTGATTAGGTGATATGACTTTAGCCTATCAAGTATCAAGGATGTGTTTAGAATGTGTTTAGTCTAGTCTAAGAATATGAAGAATCAAGAGAGAGAGAAAGAATATTAGAGAGGGTATTGATGATGATTATTGGTGATTGAAACGGGGTGATACGACCTCTATTTATAGGGAAAAAAGATGTCGAAGGATCAGAAAAAAGTCAGAATTCAAATCAAAGTAAAACAGGTCTCAACGCGGCGCGACAGCTTTGTTGCATCGCGACAGGTTCATCGTGGTGCGATGGTGCTGTCGCTCAGCGATGGTTTTGAAAAGATAGAATCCGTACGGAGTTTGATTCCTAATCAGATTGGGTCAACCAAATATCTGTACGTTGTAACACCCCAATAATTCTCCCTTTTCCAAACCACTTACCTTAAATAAAAGTAGAGGAGAACCATTGGCGTGTTTTCGCCACGTGTTAAAACGTTAAGGCTTTAGCAAAGTATCGCAGCGGAAAACCAAACTTAAGTCTTCAAAAATAATATAGTTTAGAAAACCAATAAGTCAAATCTTACAAACTGGAACCATAAAGGCCCTTATTTAAAACCAAACCAATATTCAAAATCCAAATCATAAATGAAATAACAAAATATAAATAAGGTTCAATACGAATAACGAATACTCTTAATCACACTAATCCCTTGACAATGTGTATGCCAAATCCATGAACTTCACATCATCAAGTTAACCTATGGAATATTGCTACCTAATAATACAAGTGTAATAATTGGATCATCACAGGGTCATTAAAAGACGAAGGCCATGACTAAAAGAAAACACACAAAAGCACGCAATCAGCAAAGCTGAGTACATACAAGCAACAACCCACAAAACTAGCATAAGTATATAACAGTCAACATGAATTCATTAAACAAGACTCCACACTAGAATAGTTCAATCAATTCGACATACTCACTATCTAATTCTAATCCACTTGACTCTTTATGTTTAATTTAATTTGGAGTAAGCAACAGACGAGGTTGTCCAACCCACCAAATCATTTTGGTCCCAAATGACCATTTAAAATAAAAAATATAGCGTGATACAAGAATAGGCGCGACTCCTTTCTCACAAAGTTAGTCTAGGATCCCATCTAACTTTCAGTATAAAATAAAAATGTAATACCAAAAGAAAAGAGGACATGTTGATCAAACAAGCCTCGGAAAGCCACGGGCTACCACCATGTACCCCGACCCATAGTTGTCAATACTCCAGAAGTGCACGCTTTCCAGAGTTTTATTGCTCATCCATGTTTCACTTTACGTGATTACAAGTTTAATTAATAGCCGACTCATTCAAGTAAACCATACATAATAATCATACATATAGTTCACTTTTAATCTTATTTAGGACAACGATGATCACATCACAAATTGACCTTTAATTCCATTAAACTTCCAACATATCCAAAATTGTTGAACATAATCAATCTGCCTAGCCATTTCGGCTTAATCCACCTTTACTCAACATACTAACAAATCATGCTTGAGTAATAAATAAAATAATAATAATAACCTCATGGAATAATTAATAAATTCATTCCACTTAAACCATTCAATTCCAATCCTTCAAATCCAAATGTTGTTAACTAACCAATCCAATAAAAATATGCTTGTATCAACATTCCATACAAACAATTAATCCAATATAATTAAACATGCTTGCATCCATAATTCCATACAAACATAACCAATTCACCAAAATATGTCTCATAAACATAAGCACATGAATTAATTCAATGTTTAACCAAACAATTTCCATCCAAGAGTTCTCTAGACATGAATCTAAATTCTTTCCATTTGGTATCTAAACATGATACTACTTACAACGAAATAGACATGTACGTACCTTGTATAAATAATCCTTTGTGCCACTTTTAATCAATTAAAAGTCTCCTAGGGAATAATCACTTCCTAGAAAACAACCAACAATCATATATTAATACCCAAACAAATTTCCAGCAATATAACTTGAGTTAAAACTCATTAAAACTTCCTTAAAAACATGTTTTTATGCTTAATTAATCAATAGAAATTCAATAGGAACAAAAGCCCTAAATTAATTGATCATTTGAACCCTAAAATCCTAATTTAAATAAATTAAAACCCTAGATTTTAAAATCATAAAATCTGAAAATTATAACAACAATTATAATCTGAAATTATAGGTTTAAAACATCAAAAACATAATTTGATACTAAATAAATTAATTTCAAACAATTAAATTAAACCCAAAACAAATTAATCAAGTAATAAGCAAAATAAAAAAAATAAATAAAAATAAAACAAAGGAGGAGGAGGAAGAGGGAGCCACGGTGGATGGCTGGTGGTGTTCGCCAGCGGTCGGAAGTGGCGACGACGGCCGGAGTCCGGCAAAGTAGGTGGCGGTAGTTATTAGAAATAGTGAGCGATGCTCATGTATAAAATAAGGGGAAAAAAAAAAGAAAGAGAAAAAAAAAATAAAAGAAGAAAAGAAAAGGAAAAGAAAAATAAAAGAAAAATAAAAATAAAGGAGAAAGAAAATAAGAATAACCTTTTTGTGTGGGGAAAATTTGGGGATTCATGGGGTATCTATAGGAGAGAATTGTAGGGTAGAATTGAGCCTCATGAAAATAATGGGCCAATTAAATAAACAAATGGGTTAGGCTTTGTTTTTATGATCATGGATTGTAGGGTATAGGTTCATAAAATAATTTGTACTAAAATAATTTTTGACCCAAATTAATAATTTGAAACTGTTTGGGGTAATTTAACCCCAGCCACGTGGCCCAATGGCAGCGCGACACGTGGCATCTCGCCATTGGTCAGCAGGGCTCCAATCCCCTGCTGACACGTGTCCTAGGAACCCTAAATGGGGAACCAATGCTCCCCACTATAAATAGTGGGGGAATCCTCATTAATGGGCATTCAATTTAATTCCTTCTATTAGAATACACTTACAATCCATTGGCATTCAATACTATCATAAATACATTTTACACAAAAACCGAGCAATCTTAATTGCGGAATTCTCCCATTACGCGAGAAGTAATTACTCTTTTATGCACTTTCTTCCTCCTGTACATCACTGACTTGATCGTCGGAGGCGGAGCTCCACCCAACCGGAGTCTTCGTGGTTTTGCAGGTACAGGCGGTCGAAGGGCATTCTTGGAATTGTAACTCCCCCGCAGGACACATCAAAAAAACCCGAAACATTTGGCGCCGTCTGTGGGGAGAGTACTTCTGAGATGGCTTCTAACCCTGTACCACCGGATCAGGACAGGCGGCCATCGGCTGAGCCTGAGGTCCAGACGGACCATGAAAGCGGTGATGAGTATGAACTCAACACCTATGTGGCCCCAGACGAGTCCTTCAGAACAAAGCACACCCGTTCCAGGGATAAGAAGGAACGGGAAAACATCCAAGTCGCTCCAAGCAACCCAGCCGGCAACACGGTTGGGGCTACCCAGGCGGCAGAGGATTCTGCTCCCGTTACTAGGAAAGAACTCATGACCTTCATGAATAGTTTCAAGGGAGAGATCCGGAACCTCATCCGGTCAGCTACTCCCAAGAAGAGTCAGCCGGCCAGGAAGCCTTCCTCTAGCAAGAAGGCTATTAAAGACCGAGTCCCTACCCCTCATCCAAAGCCGAAGGAGGGGGAAGGCCTTCGGTTCGATCAAAATAGGCTCCGCTTCCTGCAAGCAGAGCCCAGAAAACCCATCCGACACTTGCAGCCGGATGGTTCAAAAAAGGTGTTTTCTAACGCCCGGACGTTTCTCCAAGAGAAGAGAAGTCTGGCGTCTGCGTCTGCGTCGGCTTCAACGTCGACCTTTCCTGATAGTTTCCGTGACACCTCTAACAGGCGTACGGGAACAAGTCTAGGGAGTCAGACGGGTGAACCATCCGCCCGGTCTGGACCCAAAGTGATACAACCTGGTCTGTTCGGCTCCCCGAATGGGCTGGGTGGATCCCCTTTTACCCAAACGGGTCCGTTTGGCAGAAATGTGCAGCAGCCGTTCCAACTCATGGATTGGAAGCAGCGCCTGCTAAACCTGGGAGAACAACCCTCAGCGTTCTCCCCTGAGATAACCCAGGCGGCACAGCCGGCCAAGATCATTTAATGGCCTATTCCAACCTCATGTACCTACAGGGGTTGGATGATGCCGTCTGGTGCCGATGCTTCCCGGCTACTCTGAGGGGCATTACCCAACGGTGGTTTGGTAACTTACCAGCCGGCTACATCAACAGCTTCAAGACTTTGGCGTACTTGTTTACGTCAAACTTCTCAATGAACATCCCGGCTAAAAAGACAAGCCTCGATCTGGGGGCAATACAGCAGGGTGACAGAGAAGGACTCCGGTCGTATGTCAGGCGGTTCAGTCTGATGAGGTGGCTTACACAGACTTCTTTAAAGGTCTGAAGGATGGGTCGACTTTCAAGTTTGACCTCGTCCGGAAAAGGGTAGCCACCCTCCAAGAGGCGTTAATGGAAGCTGAAGCCTACATACAGGCGACGGAGCTTTGTGCTGTAAAGCAGCCGTCGGATTTCAAAAAATCCGACAGAAGAGACAGCCGGCCACAACAACAGCAGCCGGCTAAAAAGGAAGAAAAGAAGAGAAAGGAGGTCTGGGCGGCAGACCGATCTGGTCAGCCGGCTCAGAAGCTCAGACGGAAATCTGAACTGTACGTCCCCAAGTACGAGTTCACAAAGGAATGCTCCTCCATCCTCATGGAGATCAAGGACCGGATGTCTCTCGACAAGCCGGCTGTTATGAAAAGTCCCGTAGGCAGCCGGGACAAAAGCAAATACTGCCAGTTGGCCATGACACTAATGGTTGCTATAGCCTCAGGCGGCTATTAGACCGTCTGGCTGATGAAGGGGCTCTAAAGTCCTACCTGCCCAAAGCCAAGGGCAACACCCTGGCCAAGAAAGGGTAGGCGGCAAAAGCTGTTCTTGCAAATTCAGAAACGGATGAAGAGACTATCTTCACAATAGCAGGCGGCTTTGCCGGTGGGGGTCCCACTATCCGGGGCACCAAAGACAACATCAGGAAGCTGGTTAACTCAGTTGAGGAGACCCAGGCGTCAAAAGACATATTTCCTGAGGTCCTTATTTCTGAAAAGGACCGGGGCAAGGTCAGACGGCCTCACGATGACCCCATAGTCATCGAATGCAAGGTTGCCAATCAGAGAGTTGGCCGGATCCTAATAGATACCGGGAGCTCGTCTGACCTAATCAGCTATCAATGCTTGACCAAGCTCAAGTACAAATCCAGTAGCATGCACCAGGCGCCCCACCCGCTTGTTGGATTTGGGGGAGGTGTAGTGCATCCGGTAGGGAGCATAGATCTTCCAATCCGGCTGGGTGAAAAGGGGGAAGGACGCCATATGGTGATTAAATTCCTGGTTGTAGAAGAGCTTGCCGCCTACAACATGATTTTTGGCTGTCCGACCCTCAATGGGTCCAAAGCTGTCATCGTTCCTTCTCTCATGCTTGTAAAATTTGAAAAGGACGATGGTAAAGTCGGTTCCCTTAAAGGGGACCAGAGGACGGCTAGGGAGTGCTATCTCTCTGACGTCAGACCTACTATGGGGGCAGCCGGAGATGGCAACCCAATAGACCTTGATAACTGCGATGCAGCAGTCCTGGCTCCAAGGGCAGCCGGTAAGAAAAGAAAGGCGGGCCAAACGGACCCCGTCAAACAAGAAAAATAGCAATCACTAGCCGGGGAAAGGTCAGATGATCAACGACCTCAGCCGGCTGGTGACTGCATTGATGTCGTCCTTGACGACAGCCGTCCTGATAGAACTGTCAAGGTTGGGACGGTTGCTTATGAACGGTTGGGAGCAGACTTGCTCCAACTTCTAAGAGAATTCAAAGACATCTTTGCCTTTGAAGTGGAGGAGATGCCAGGCGTCAACCCGGATCTAGCTGTCCACAAGCTTGCCGTGGATCCAAAAAAGAAGCCGGTTAGGCAGAAAAAGAGGGATCACGGTGAAGAGAGATCTCAGGCGGCAGCGGCTGAGGTCAAAAAATTGTTAGAAGCTGGGTTCATCCGACAATGCTACTACCCGGATTGGGTAGCAAACGTTGTTCTCGTGAAAAAGCCGAATGGTACCTGGCGGATGTGTGTAGACTACACAGATCTAAACAGAGCATGCCCAAAGGACAGTTACCCGCTTCCAAAGATCGACAATCTGGTCGACTCTACAGCCGGTCATGCTCTGATGAGTTTCATGGATGCCTACTCAGGTTTCCACCAAATACCCCTATGGAAAAAAGATCAAGAGAAGACGGCCTTCGTCACTGATCAGGGGTTATTTTGTTACAAGGTGATGCCGTTTGGGTTAAAAAATGCTCCGGCTACATTCCAGCGCATGATAAATACCGTTTTCATCAATCAGATTGGCAGGAATGTAGAGGCGTACATTGATGACATGATAGTCAAATCCAAGCTGCAGACGGATCACCTACTGGACCTCCGAGAAACATTCACCACACTCAGGCGGCACCGGGTCATGCTTAACCCAAAGAAGTGTGTATTTGGTGTTGAGTCTGGGAAGTTTCTCGGATTTTTGATCGATCAAAGGGGCATAGAGGCTAATCCGGAAAAAGTGCAGTCACCTGTGAAAGAAGCCCAAAAATTGACCGGTTGCCTGGCGGCGTTGGGAAGATTTCTCAGCTGGTCAGGTGACAAGTGCCTCTACTTCTTCCAGGCCATCCGGAAGAGGTCCAGATTCGAGTGGGGTGAAGAGGCGGAAACGACATTCCAAAAGCTAAAGCAGCATTTGCACTCGTTGCCAAGGCTAGTGAGCCCCCTGCCCCGGGAGGTCCTTTACATGTACCTCGCCGTCTCTGATCATGCCCTCAGTGTCGTTCTCCTCGCTGAGAGAGACGGTAATTAGCTGCCGGTGTATTTCATCAGCCATGTGCTTAAGAATGCTGAACTCCGGTACCCCATGATCAAAAAATTTGGGTTGGCCTTGTTCGTCGCAGTCAAACGGTTGAAACCTTACTTTTTGGCTCACCCGGTGACTGTATATACGGACCAGCCGCTCAAGCGCCCAATGACCACCATCGAGTCATCCGGCAGAATGATCAAGTGGGCTGTTGAGATACAGAGCCTTGAAATAACTTTTGAACCCAGGCGGGCAGTGAAAGGTCAGGCGCTTGCCGACTTCATTGTCGAGATGACTAGGCCGGTACAACTGGAAAATCCTGATCAGGTTTGGAAGTTATTCGTAGACGGTAGCTCTACGATGAATGGCTGTGGTGCAGGCGTTATATGTCATTCCCCAGAAGAGGATAAGTTTGATTATGCACTACGGTTCCGGTTCCAAGCCTCTAATAATGAGGCGGAGTATGAAGCCCTGCTAGCCGGTATACGCATGTGTAAGGCAGCAGGGGCAACAAAAATTGCCGCCTGCTCAGACTCTCAATTGATTGTTAGCCAGTACAATGGTGACTACGAGGCCACCCATCCGGCTATGATCAAATATCTGCAGGCGGTCAGAGAGGAGGCCGTGTCACTTGACGAATTTCATCTAAGTCAGGTGCCCTGGTCCGAGAATAATTAGGCGGATGCCCTTTCCAAGTTGGCATCATCCGCCTCCTGTGATGCACCTAGAACGGTTTTTTGGGAAGTCATTGAGAAAAGAAGCATCGATCATGACCCCATAGGTATCCTGGATCGAAGCGCCACCTGAATGGACCCCATCCGGGCTTACTTGGCAGACGGTACCTTACCGGATGACCCTTCAGCAGCAATGGCGCTCAAGAAGCGTGCTCTGAGCTTTGTTATTCATCATGGAGAACTTCTCCGGAAGGGTTATCTACAGCCGTTTCTAAAGTGCGTAACCCCTGAAAGGGGAAGAGAGGTTCTAGAGGATCTGCACGCGGGTTTTTGTGCCTCACACATAGGCGGCAGGTCCTTGGCAAGAAGAACCAGACGGCAGGGTTATTTTTGGCCCACTCTTGAGACAGACGCCATGGATTTGGTGAAACGGTGTGATAAATGCCAAAAGTTTGCCCGGCTGATACATCGACCGGCAACTGACTTGACAGCTATTCATAGTCCGGTTCCGTTCGCAAAATGGGGCATGGACATTTTGGGTCCGTATACACCTGCATCAGGCGGTCGCCGATACATTTTGGTAGCAGTAGATTACTTCACCAAATGGGTTGAAGCAGAGGCGGTCAAAGGCATAAAAACAAAAGACGTGATCTCCTTCATTTGGTGAAACGTTATCACCCGGTTTGGGGTTCCAATGTCTATGGTCTTTGATAATGGACCTCAATTCGAAACGCCTGTCCTCAAGAGCTGGTTGGGAGACCAAGGAATCTCCCATTGTTTTGCATCCGTTGGCCGTCCTCAGGCAAACGGTCAAGTTGAGGCCTTCAATAAACTGATCTCAGACGGTATAAAGAAGAAGGTGGAAAGAGCCGCTGGACTATGGGCAGAGAAACTACCTCATGTCCTTTGGGCCATCCGGACCACTGAAAAAGGGGCAACCGGTGAAACCCCATTCCTCATGACATACGGCACTGAGGCGGTGCTCCCCATCGAACATTATGAGCCAACGCTTCACATCATGCTATATGATGAGGCAGCCAACTGGGAAGCCATGCGGATTTCATTGGATGCCCTCCCAGAGCGAAGGGGCAACGCAGCTTTACGCCATGAGTTTTACCGCCTGAGAATGACACGAGCCTACAACAAGTGGGTTCACAAACGGCCCCTGAAAGTAGGAGATTTTGTGCTTCGCAAAATGGAAGCAACCGGTAGGGCCAATGAGCAAGGCAAATTAACCCCAAATTGGGAGGGACCCTACCGGATCTTTGAAGAAGTACGAGACGGCACATACCGCCTGGAAACCCCAGACGGTAGAAAGCTGCCTAGAACTTGGAATGTAGATAATCTCAAAAAGTACTACTTCTAGAATTTGTATAGTTTTTTGTATATTTCTATATAATTAATGAGAAAAATTTACTACATATAGTGCTTACATGCGCCATGTCTTTTGCTTAACACAGGCGGCACCCTTTACTTATTTCCCATGCGCCCTATCTTGTGCCCAACACAAGCAGGCCCGGAAATTAAATGAATCAACCGGTGACGCCCATTCGGGTGAATTCATCGACGAGAACATCTCCCATTTGGGTGGAAAATTGTTCTCGTGATCAAAAATCAGGCGGCCCTGACCGCCTGATTGATCCATGGCACCAAAGAATTGCGGGTTAGCATTCCCAAACATGCATCCGGCCCCCTCTTTGGATCGAGTACCATTAAAGGCTGATCTCAAAACCGACAGCCGGTACCTAATGCCCCGCCTAATCGACTAAGAGAAGGCAGGCGGACAAGCATCTGGGTTAGGCCAAGAATTTATGAAGGGTGTTCTTGCGAAAACCCAACCGGCAACCGTTACAAACGGTTGATACTTGGCACTTAGCTAAAACTTTAACATTTGCGCTATAGCATATGGATAGCCGCCTGACACCATTTCGTTTATACCAGTCTCCTATCCAGGGGCAATAACCTACCCTAACCCCAACAAGTCATGCGGAAACACATTCATTCAAAAAGTATGCGGAAAAACATTCATGGTTTACACAAGGCAAAAAGTAGAGTTGCTTGCGAAGACTCAGACGGTAATGGTACCGCCTGGGTTCTCTTGTCTACCCTCGCAAATTTCTTTGCCTACCTTCACAAATTTCTTTGCCTAGTCTGCGAAGACACAGACGGCGTTAATGCTGGCTGGGTTTTCTTGGCTATCCTTGTAAAATTATCAAAGCAAGAAAGATGCGACATTCAAAACATTCAAAACAGCAGAAAGGAAAAGAAGCAAATTCATTCAAAAACCGGACCAACCGGTTGAATTATAGCAGAATTAGCCGGCATAGCCGGTGAAAATGTTAAAATTGTTTACAAAAAGATAAACCGGCACAGCCGGTGAAAATGTTAATGCTCAAAGTAGAAGACAATAGCAGAGTAGTCCGACCCTTCCGGCGCTATTACAAGATAATGAACGGCGCGCAGGCAGGGAGGTCGTTGCTACTCTACATTCACTGTTACCCCGGTCGCCCTGAGCCTGGCTCCCCTCCGGATGAGTTCGGGCGGTGTTGGGAACGGAGCCGGGATCCTCATCCTCGTTTGTCGCCTCCAAAGCAGCCGCTTCCGCCTGCATACGCTGGAACTCGGCGTCCACCCATTGCTCATACGGTCCGGGCCCCGACTGACCCTCCTCTTCAGCCAGAATGGCCAGGTCTGCATATTTATAGGCGAGCTCCCAGACGTTGTAGTCTGCACCCGGGTGGATGATGGAGAACGCCCTCTTCATTCGGTTTTGGCAGTCCTACTCATTCTCCTCTATGAGCCGGCTCTGATCAGCCTCTAGGGTTGACTGGAAATTACGCTGAGCAGCGGCAGCCTCCTTGACCAGGCGGTCATTCTCTTGTTGCAGCCGTTTGCTATCCTTTTCCGCCTAGTCGAGCCGCTTGAGGGGCTCTTCATGCTTTTTCAGCTCATCTTCAGCGTTATCCAGGGCCGCCTGGAGGTTGTCCTTTTTCAGCTTTTGCTCTGAGAGGGCCTTTTGGAGGGACTTGACCTGATCCGCCTGTTGCATGATTATAGCTTTAGTCTCTAATTCATGCACAATCATTGAATAATGAGCAACGCTATGCGCGTCATCCGCAGAACATTTGGCTCTTCTTACCTCTTCCTGTTTGCGGATGTAGGCCCTCTTAAGCCCCTCCACGCGGAGCAGTGCCTGCAACAACAACACAACCGGTATTAGTTGAAAGACCGGATGGGTATATAACGAATTATGTGCCGAGTGGGTACTCAATTACTTACATCGGCCAGGTCGACCATAACCCGGTCGGCATTGAAGGTATTGATTCCAGGAATCGCCTCCTTCTCGTCCCGGGGGACGGCTTTTAGCATGGCCCGGGCGTATTGAGCAGCGTCCGGCTAGCGTGGTGAGTTATCTGCACCAGAAACAGACGGTGAGAATGCTGCGTACGCTCCACCAACGGACAGCCGGCTGATCGGAGAATCTCCCGGCTGCGAAGAGGAGTACGATTTTACCCGCATGGGTATGTCGAGCAATGTGAGATCAAAAGGGTTTGTACCTTTTTGGGAAGCCTTTTGGCTTCCAGAAGCAGATGGACCGGTTGCGGTCCTTATTGGAGTGGCCTCTAAGGCCTTCTCAGAGTTAGACCCGCCTGGGGTCTTTATTGTTTTACCGCCGGTTGTAGCCCGGTCGGTAGAAGCAGTTTTTGGCACCTTGAGTGCCGGTTCCTCAACAGACGACCTTTGCCAGATCTGTTTTTGTAAAGAGCGGGGAATAACACCCCCATCCTGAAACAAAACCACAAGCGGTTAGATGAATAACTAGCCAAAGCGACATCAAAGGCAAGCGCATAGTGAAGGTCAGGCGGTCTAACCTTTTTAGCCGCCTGAGCGGCAAGTTTCTTCTCCAGATTCTCCTTGCGGATATCTGAAGCCTTCCTTGCGGGTGTCTTGGCGGAAGGTCGCATCTTCTTAGCTTCTTCTGCAAAACGAAAATACATCCGGTCAGAAGTATGAATTACATTGCAATCAAGAGAAGAAGGGGAGCCGGCAACAAAATTAACCGGCTAGGGTTCTTAACCTTTGGTTTTCCACATTTTACTAAGCCCGCAGGCGGACAAGAAACACTCGTCCTTGAAAAATTCGTGTTTGGGCACCCAGTTCTTGGGTACCCTTATTATCTCTCCGGATGTGAGAGAGGTAGAAGTCAGTTCGAAGAAACCGGAGTCCAGAATGGCCACCCGGTCGTTATCAGGGACAGGGGGCAGCCAGCACTTTTGCCCCAAAAGCTCTGGCTTCCGGTTGTAGGCCCGGCACTTTCTCCTCTTCAGACGGAGCTTTGACCAGCTAGAACCGGTTCTTCCAGTCCGGCCACTTGGACGGCTTGTCCAAGGTCATCATGTACTTGGGGTGAGTAGTCAAGGTATACCAGGCCCTCCAGCCGCCTGGGCTCCGGCTCAAATAGTGCATGTGGGCAAACGCCTCCCATGATTGTGTTATGAAGAGGGAAGCGGACGCCGGCTAGGAAAGTCGCCTCGTAGCATCCAAACCAGCTGTTAGCATTGGGCTGGTCATCTTCCCATACGACCGTCCCGAACTCCCCCGGCACGGTCATCTTGTACCCCTCACCAAGCGGCCGCCTGGTAATAAAGTCCAGAAGGGAAGACCGCATGAGGGCGCGGTCCTTTAAGGAGACGGCGATCATGAGAGGGTCATTTCGGCTTTGCCACGAAGGCCTCTCCGCCTCCTCGCTATCTTCCGATACGGTTAAGTAGCTGGAGCTACTATTTTCAACACGTCCGTCATCGGAGCCGGCAGGGGAGTTGGGAGCATCGTTGGCAGCTCCTGGCTGCTCAGCCTCCTCAGCCGGAGAGGTCTCCTCGTTGTAGGAGCCTAGAATGCTATCGCTTGGGGTGGCGGGGGTACCGCCGGATGGTTCTCTAACCTCCCCGTCTGGTCCTCGAGTTTCAGGCGATAACTCATTCGAGTCCCCGCCTCTGTAATTGGGGTCCATTGATGTTCCCCTAATTCTGGCCATGGTGTCCTGCACAGACACGGAGTCGGTCGATACAGGCGTTGAAAAGGGGAAATTCCAAAGATCAGAAGCGGCATATCCAGTTCTAGACTCAGCCGTACTAATTGACCGGCTGAGTTCACAACTATGGTTCAGGTATGGGTATAAAGGGTCCATCTACCTATGGGACTTGTAAGAAAAAATGCAAGCAAAAGACTCAAACGGAAATACATGGAAAAGCAAGAAGGAATAGAGACGGTACCTAGAGAAGAAAAGTGTTGGAACCTCAAGAAATTTCTTGGGGATGCTTGCGAAGACACAGGCGGTTTGAATACCGGTTTGGTTATCTGAAGTACCCTCTCAAAAATCTTTTGCTTGCTTGCTACTGCACAGGCGGTCTAATACCGGCTGCTCGTAAACTATGAAGTCTCCGTGTGCTCTGAATTTCAAGTACCGGATGCTCAGAAATGCCGGATGCTCTCAAAATTCAAGAAATTTCACGAAGTTTGTAAATGAGGCTTCGTGTGCTTCCTCCCCTATTTATAGGGTTTGTCCCGGAAGGCGAAGGGGCGCGACCCTTCCCCTTCTACTTTTCCCCCTTCAGTTAGAATTCAAAGGGTTCAAAAAAAAAATATATATATATATATTATTATTAAAATTTTTGCTCCGTCAGCTTTCTTCTCAGGTGCCACGTGGCACCCTGCCACGTCAGCACCTGAGAGGGGCAAATGTTTGGGGTAATTTAACCCCAGCCACGTGGCCCAATGGCAGCGCAACACGTGGCATCTCGCCATTGGTCAGCAGGGCTCCAATCCCCTGCTGACACGTGTCCTAGCAACCCTAAATGGGGAACCAATGCTCCCCACTATAAATAGTGGGGGAATCCTCATTAATGGGCATTCAATTTAATTCCTTCTATTAGAATACACTTACAATCCATTGGCATTCAATACTATCATAAATACATTTTACACAAAAACCGAGCAATCTTAATTGCGAAATTCTCCCATTACGCGAGAAGTAATAACTCTTTTATGCACTTTCTTCCTCCCGTACATCACTGACTTGATCGTCGGAGGCGGAGCTCCACCCAACCGGAGTCTTCGTGGTTTTGCAGGTACAGGCGGTCGAAGGGCATTCTTGGAATTGTAACTCTCCCGCAGGACACATCAAAAAAAAACCGAAACAGAAACTCTTAAAATTAAATTCTGGAAAAATACAAATAAATATTATAAATAAATAAAATTTCATTTATAAATTATTTAAAAATATGAAAAAACAAGAAAAAAAATTTATAATAATACATATAATAATAATTTAATGTGTCAAATCAAAAGCTTGTTTTTCCAATTTCCTTTTTTTATGAGGCTTTGGAACATCATTTAGCTTTTAACAGGAAATTGTTTTGCTGGTTTTCTGAAAAAGTAAATAAAGTATAAGATAAAATAATGAATAATATCATGAGAACAATAAAGGACATCATGCATACAATACACGATTTCATTGAAACATAAAAGACAACATACATACAATTTAGGATATCATAAAAATAATAAAGGACATTATACATACAATACAGGATATCATTAAAATAATAAAGGACATCATGAGAACAATAAAGGACATCATACATACAATACATGATATCATAAAAATAAAAAGGACATTATATATACAATTTAGGATATAATTAAAACAATGGAGGACATCATTTATTAGATAGGGGACATCATCAAGAGAATAGAAGACATCATACAAAGCATTAGAGGATATCATGTACAGCAATAGAGGACATCATCAAAGCAATATAGGATATCATCAAAACAATATAAAATAAAATCATAACAAAGTGAGACATCAGCAAAACAACAGAGGATATTGTATACATAATACAGGATATGTTGAAATGAATACAGGATATCTAATGAAACAAAAATAATGTACTGTAGTATAATGATAAACATGAAACAAAATATGATGTCAAATAACCTAATAAATAATATTCTTTGACAAAGCATACATATCGCTAACAAAGCGTTTATATCCTCAATAATAAAATACGAATCATCTATTTAGACAAAGACATAACAAACCTAGTTTTGGTGTTTAATTTTCTCTTCGACACTTGCTTCAGAGATTTTCTGCCAATCAACAATCAAATTTTCAACACAAATTTTCAAACGTAAGTTATAATTGAACTAAAAAATGGAAAATTAACCTAAATAAGGGAAATTAAATTCAACAATAATAATCAACAATCGAAGAAGAAAATTGGAAAAAATAAATAAATAAACAAATAAATAAAAAAGCAACATAATATAACTTCATCAACAATCAAATTTTACAAAATAGAAAAGTCAAAAAGCATTTTATCAACAGAAAATAAAATTAAACAAAAAATAGAAAACCTAGATGAAAACAGAAAATTCAAAAACAAAAAAGTTCAAATGTATACCTAGAAGCAGAATTAGACTTATGAGGAACATTATCATTGGAAGAAGACGGAGGAAGATTCACATTCTTCGACCTGTTCATTGTTGATTTGCGACGATAATAAGTACGACTAAAATCTTTCATAAAACAGCAAAAGTGAAGAAATACAAAGATGACGAAGAGTAAGTAAGAATGCAGAGAAGCAAAAACGAAGTAAGAGTGAAGAGAAGAAGAAGAAGAAGAAGAAGAAGAAGAAGAAGAAGAAGAAGAAGAAGAAGAAGAAGAAGAAGAAGAAGAAGAAGAAGAAGAAGAAGAAGAAGAAGAAGAAGAAGAAGAAGAAGAAGAAGAAGAAGGAAAATGGAGGAAACTTGAAATTAAAGATGAACAAATGGCGGTTTATTTTGGAAAATGAAAAAAAAAAACAAAAAACAAAAAAGGAAGAATAAACGTTGAGGGAGTTTGTTGGGCTGGAGTAATAGGTGAGGCATTGTTGGGTTGTACAGATATCTTTTAAAAACGGTCGGGCTAACAAAATTGCTTTAAGAAAGAAGTCGGGGCAACAAACCCGACAGATTGACGAAATGTTTGGTCAGGCTTGACTGACCCAATAGTTTGTGATACAATTCACCCCTCTCTTGTAGTATTCATAAAAATAACAGAAGGAAATCTGTGCAATTATACACTGGGCACCAGCGTAGATTCCAATTAATTTTTTTAAGAGTTCGAGTTTGGAAAGGGAAATGAAGTTGCCAGTGCATTACACTAGGTTGCCAACATAGGTAAACGCTGGCTACCTGTGAAATGCGTTGTTATATTATAGCCGTAGGCGTTTTACGAATTAGTTTTACTTTTTATGTTTTTAAGGATCATTAGGATACAAAATTCTTCAATTTAGACCATATAAGGCCTAATTTTGGGCTAGTTATCCAATCATAATGAGCTAAGACAAGGGTTTAATATGAAAAAGGGTTATGATAAAGGGCAAATTCTTAGATGCACCCTAGCTACCTACACCACCATTAACATTTATACACAAGAACACACATACCCCATACCATATACTACTTCTTCTACTTCCTTGTTCAATCTTCTTCCTACCTTATTTCTTTCCTTATTTCTTAATTCTTATGTATATGTTTCCCTCATTTTCTAATTTTTTCCTTCATTCTTAATTTTGTTTGAAATTTCTCTCGATCTCCCCTGTTTTTGACATTGTTAATCTCTTTAAACTTTATCTCTCTCCTCTATTTTTTGTAATTTCGTTGATTTTGTGATGAATTTGATTGGTATTCTTGAAGAGATTGTTGATTTAGGTTAGTTTATGTTATTGATTTATAATTTAGCTTAATTAGGTTATATTTTTTGAATCTTTGATTGATATTTCATATATAATATTTGTGTGTTTTATCAATTTGGAGTATGTGATGAATATCAATTAATTGTAGTTTATTTCTCTCTCCTCTCTCTATTTTGTTTTTTTTTTTTTTTTGGTATTCTTTTGATTCCTAATCTATCCTGTTAAAGATTGATAATTATTTTCTCTATGATGAACCAATAATAGATTTAAGATGGATTTTCAAATTTTTAGTGTTAAAGCAATTACAATCGAATTTGTGTACAATTTTGGTAAAAAGAAATGAACACGTAGTACTTTAAAAATGAATATTTAGTACAAAATGAATATTTTGTACACTAAAAATGAACATTCAGAACATGAAAAATGAACATATTTAAACAATTTATTTTATATTTATTTTTCGTTAATAATTTTGTACAATGAATTTGAACTTATATGAATACATGAAAATCATATTCTTTTTTAATATACTAAATGTTTATTATTTTTTTTTCACGTGTTCATTTTTGTACGTTTTCATTTTATTTAATTAGTTCATATATCAATTATGAAATGTATGTTCATTTTATTAGGTATGGTCCATCTAGTCTATGATTGTATGATAAATGTTCATTTTAATAAACTAAGTGTTTATATTTTTTTTTACGTGTTCACTTTTTATTACTAAATGTTCATTTTTTTTAAGTGTTCATTTTTTATTACTAAATGTTCAATTTTTTTTTACGTGCTCATAATTTTTTTTTTTTTTTACTAAATATTCATTTTAAAGCTGTGGTTTGTTAAAGCTTTGGTTCAGTAATAATATGATTGTATGATAATCATATTCATTTTTAATATACTAATTAATAAGAATTTTTTAAACACGTTCACTTCTTAGTACTAAATATTAATTTTTTTACATGTTCGATTTTTATTAATAAATGTTCATTTTTTTTAACGTGTTCACAATTTTTAACTAAATGTTCATTTTATAGAGCATGATACAGTTATTGTAGCTGCACCATGATATAGCTAAGACCTTTTGATGATAAAGGGCAACTTTTTCATTTTCACTTTGGGCCCCGAAAAACATCCGAGACGACACTACGCTTATGTATTCACAAAATAATATTTTTATATACTTAACGTACCTTATAACTATACGACACATATATTATTATTTGGTGGTCATTTTATCATAAGTTACGTAACACATGATAACAATGATAAGCTGGTGCACTACAGTATACAAGTTGCTAATTAGGCATTAATTCAACATTTCTAAAAGGCCAAAACGCACTTCAGTAATGTAATTAGTATGAAGACACCTTAAGATAACGAAGATATGTTATTATACTAATTTATAATACTTATTTGTAGTGGTAATCTACTAGACTAGATAGGACTTATAAAACGGGTTATTCACCATATACTCCTAAGTTTTTTGTTTATTCACCATATCCTTAAAATTTTTCAAATTCACCATAAATCCTTGAGTTGTTACAAAAATTCACCATATAACCTTTAATGACAACTAAAAGAGTAGAATTTGGTTAATCATGCATCGAAACCACCTTAGATCTCCCCCCATCCCGAAACCACCTCTCCTTTCTCCAACCCCCAAAACCACTCCAAATTTCCATAAACATATCCGTATGATTGATTTTGAGGATGAAAAAAGGAAATTTGGGTGGTTTTGAGGGTGGAAAAAAGGAATATGGGTGGTTTCGAGGATAGGGGAATGTATTTAGGGTGGTTTCGGGTCATAATTTACCCTAATGACTAACGAAGTTAACAATTATTAGTCATCAAGGGTATATGGTGCACTCGGGGGATATATGATGAATTTAAAAAATTTCAAGGGTATATGGTGAATAAAAAAAAATCAGAAGTATATGGTGAAAAAATCGCTTATAAAACAATACTAGCTAGTAGAATTTGAATTTTAATTATGTACAATCGTTTTGGCTTTTTAACTGGTGTACACATCAAGGAAATTATCTTTTTAATTAATGTTAGACCTTGCCAATGCACGAGTCTAAAAAAAAAATTGTATATAAACCCTGTTTAATTACTGTTTGGGCCTAGCCTATATCTTAAGTCCAATAGCCTGAAATTACGAAAATACTCCTCCATGATCCAGTCCATCATTAGTTGGAAAGTACAGATTCACCCCTGATCTGTCCACTCAAGTACAGCTTTGTCACCTGAAAGTACAATTATTAATAGCTCTCCGATCATTAATGAAGAGGACTTTTTCCTAATTCTCTTTCTTTCTCTCTCTACTTTCTCTCACAAAGAACTCTCTCTCTCTCTAGAAAGTACATTCGCTGAGTTAAATATCGGAGGGGCTTTTTCGGGTCACACTCCTTGGGCAGCTTACCTACTATGTTTTGCAGGCCTAGTTCTCAGGCGTCAAGGCAAAGCTCTCGGAATATACCTTTGCTTGGTGGAGCCGAAGGACATTTAGACAATTGGACAATAGGTTTAGGACATCTTGATACCTTACCCTAACAAGCTTAGGAGGAGTTTGTTTCCGGAAACAATTACTTATAAGCTCTGTCTAAAAAATAATTATTTATATATAAGCAAAACTAATATTATAATAATAACAATAAACATGAATGTTTGCACTTGAATGTTTGATTCGTTACTTCTGAATTTTGATATTATATTAAAGTGTTATACCAATACCACGTATAATGGAAACAAGTAGCTTTTTAATTTGTTCTTTTGGATATAATCTTGGAAGTCTATTATGAGCTAATTTAATTCATTAGATCAAATTCCTACTTTTCCCACTTAATCAAAATTCACAACATTAATGTACTCCATATTTTTTATTTATTTATTTATTTTTATTTATTTTTATTTTTTTTACTTATGTGTCACTTTTCTAAAACATCCATTACTATTAATTACTTACTATGTTCTCTTTTATTTTGTAACATTTTGAGTTTTTGTAACATTTTGAGTTTCACGTTTGTTGATGGTCAATTTTCAGTCTGTTTTTTTTTCTTTTTTACTTGACCAGTTTCATTTATCACGCAAGTCAGTGCAGAGCTTTAACTATCAATAACTTTAATTTATATAAATAAAAATTGTAAACGTTATATATATTATGATAATACTTAAAGAGACGATTTTAAGATCCCACATGATGACTACATTTTTCCTTACATATAATTCACATAATTCACATAAGACGGTCAAAAAAGAGAAATTGAATAGTGTAAAATCCAAAGCGGATAAAGTAAAAAAGAACGGAGGTTGTATATCTCTAATTACAAATATATAAAAACTATATAATTTGATAGTGTAAAACTTACTTTGATACGAGTATAACAAGATCCAAAATGAATATATTTTTCCCCATAATATAAATCTACAAAGATAATCAAATAGGAGACCGTTAATAGTGCAAATAAATTTACAAATGTTGCAACTAAAACAAATTGGGAAAAGAATTTACTCACTAAGTCACTATCTTAATTCTTCTAAATTTTTGAATTTACAATTTCCTAAAAAAATTTCAATGACAATGATAGTGTTAGGTCCTGTTCTTCTTAACTTATTTTCAATTTAGTTAAGTTTGGTTCATTATTGCTGTTGTGTTGTTACGTTGTTTTCGTTTTAATAATACTACCTATATTACATTTTCATTTATCAGCCTAATTCAGTTATTTTAGTTCACTTCGCTTAGTGCAGTTCAATCCAATTCAAAAGATCATCAAGGTCTTAGTACTTAAACAAAAAAGAAAAAATAAAAAATAATAAATAAAAAAAAAAAGGTTCGGAATCTATGCTTATATGGAAAATGATATGGCGCATAAATTCATCAAAAATTTGATTGAAATCACGAAAATTTAAAATTCCACGGAATATTCCATCAAGCTAGACCCAACATTGCATAGTGGATTAGTGGCCAATTAGAATACTATTAATTAGTGGTCCTAATTTGTGTATAATAATACCCAATTGGTCAGAAGAAACATACTATAAATAGAGCAAACATAGTGTAGTACATTCACCAACAATACAAGCCACAAATACAACATACTTCATACTCAAAACACAAAGTTAAACAACTCTTCCTAACAAAAACAATGGAAACCAAAGTTGGGTACAAGAGAATCGTAGTAGCACTCTTTTTCATCCTTGCAACAGGTATATATTTCTTTATCCATTGTAATTTTGTCTATTCGTTTAATATAGGCATGAAGATGCGTGCTCGTAATATTAACATATATACACCCGATTTGCTGTTTAATAAATATCCCAGTTATAGTTATGCATAACATGATCTATTGATCACATGTCAAACTGCCACTTGATAACATTAAAGTCCCAATGCAAAGTGAGATATATATATATAAAAATTTATGATTCAATTATTATTTTAATTTCAAAAACTGTTAGAATCTTTGTTATATTTATAAAACAATTAAAAGGCCGATACAATAATTAAAATATTTTTTTCTTGACAAGAGATGATAGGACTTTAAGTATATTACAAAGGAGTGTAAATTATGTGATTAACGTGACTATAGAGTAGAAATACCTTCATGTTTGCTTCACCTAAAATTATTTAGTTTCTAAATACTTCTCTGAATTATTTTAGCAATTTGCTATCTTAGATGATACGTACTAAAAAATAGATATTTACGTAATATGTATAACTCACATGTTATTTACTTGTATAAATTAATTTTGTTGTACGTAGTGATGCTGCAAGTCCTTGCTGTGAAAGCGCAACAAGAGAATCCAGTGTGCGAAGAGCACCTTGGACATCCATGCACTCCTGGTGTTAGAGAATGTTGTGCTAACACTGGACGCCAATGCGTGTCCGCACCGTCTTTGAACGGTTTCCGGTGTATGTAAAACCGCCATCGCTTACCACCAACTGCAACATTAACGACAACCTAGTCTACTGCTTTATTATGATGTCTTTCTTTTCATTTAATCGTACTTTACTTAAGGTTCAGATATATTATCGTTTGTAAGTGTTTCTGTTTGTAATTTGATTTCTTGTTGGGTGGTGAGTCTCTGGTCTATCTTTGCCAATGATGGTATGGATTAAAATGGTTGTCTTGTGCTATAAATAAAGATTTTCGTTTCTATTTTTTATTGTCTTGTTTTGGTTGGATTTTTATGTGTGTCGTAATGAATGCCAACTAGTAGAGCTATCAAAAAATAATCCTACCCAATTGTATTGGATTAACAAGTAAGAAAATGAAATTCGTGACTCGAACCAAACATGACTTGATATTAACTTATAATCGATTTAATCTAGTACATAAGACTCGAATTTATTTATCCAATCTGATTACCAGCATGATTTGGCTCGATAGGGATCAAAACCGAAACGAGCATCCGACTCAATTAGAGAGATGCATGTATGGGGAATTTAAAATTGATTTAACTTTTGCAAGTGAATATTTTCATTTAGCAATGAATTAACTTTTGCAAAACTGAAAATAAGTAGAGAGTTGCCAACAAATCTTCAAAGAATTGAAGATGCATAATAAATAACTCCTATTGGCTTTACAATTAAGGATAAATCAAAGAGACAATAATTAGGGTTCAAATGAGAAAAAATCGAATAGATCAACAGTTTAGGGACTATTTGACATCATAAGTTTATTATTAAGGATGAAAACATAAAAATAGCCAAAGAATAAGTTTTATACTTTATCACGGCCCCTCATGTGAGAGCATGTTGGGGTTGAAACATAGATGCAACATGGCCCAGCCTACCCAGCACTTTAATCACACTTGAAAGAAGGGGTGATCGGATGATAAGATTTGAACCCTTGATCTATATGTTACATTGGCTTCGATACCATGTTAAAGTGCCACCTCAACCAAAATCTCAAATAAAGCTAATAATTGAGACTTAAGAATATGCTTCATGCTCTATCAATATATATTACCCCCATTTCAAAAGTTTTCCACAATTACTATATTGTAGACTCTTGTTTCTAGCTAGAATTGTTTAGGAAAAAATGGGCATAAGAGGCAATCTGCAATGAGAGCACTGGAAGCAACTAAGGATCAAATTCAAAGTGGGATCATCTTGATAACATAGCTTTTTCTTTATAATTAAGGAAAGGAAGGGTCGTTTAAATATATCATAGGGACCACTGTCTCCTGAAGATCAAGATGAGGCTTAATTTATATGTGGGTTAGGTTAGGATCCTAGGAAGATGGGATCTCTCAACTGTATCTATGATTCTTCCCCAAAATATTATTGGTGCCATTAAAGCTATCAAGATCTTCCCTGTCAAAACTGATAGCACGGTCTACTCTCATGCAAGTGGGGAGTCTTTCAATGCTACTGCAATGTATAGACAAAAGTGGCTATCTAACAATGCTATAACTTCTGCCTCTGTTGTATGGGATAAAATATGGTCTTCTACTATTCCCCCTAGAGTCAAAATCTTCTTTTGGCAAGTGAGCTATAATGTTATCGCTATTCGCTACTAAGTAAGCTTATCTTTAGGACAGGTATCCTAGCCTTCTCCTCATATATATGTCCGTTTTGCCAGGCTTTCAATGAGACTGCCATTCATATCTTGAAAGTTTGCCCTAGAGCCAAGGAGCTTCAGGATTTTCTGAACCCCCAACCTGTGACCCAAACCTATCCTTCTGAGAATGGCTAATATATAATCTCAATCTACATCACTCTATGAATAACATTCCTTGGCTAGTGGTCTCGCTTTGCCTTTTGCTGCTAGGCCATTTGGAAAAAGGAAGAATGCTTGGGTGTTCTTCTAAGCTAGTACCCCTTGACATCTGCTTTAAAATATGTCAAATGGCTCTGTGCTGAGTTTTCTATGCTCAGCCTTCTCCCACTTTTCCTCACCCTTCTACAAAGCTCGTCCATCCTCTTAATATCTCTGAGTTCACCATTGTAGTGGATGCAATGCTTCCTTTCACCTAACCACATCAGAAGTGTAGTAGGAATAGGGGGGTCTGCTACACATATTCTAAGGAGCGGAAAGGGGGTTTCCTAATGTAATCCGCAGTTGAAGATGGAAATTAACTTTGCTGAATACCTAGCTATTCTAGTTGCTGCTACTGCCTAGTCTAGAACCAAAAAGATTAGGAGGATGTCTGCATTAGCTTTGATTCTAGAACAGTTGTAACTAGAGTCTCTAGGGTCCAAAAGATCAGAGATAAATATTTTAACATTTCATATGCTTGCATAGAGCTCATGCGTGCAAAGTAACAGGGTGAGGAATGTTCTATGTCACCCAAGGGATTAGGTAGCTGTAGTGCAGACACATCCGATCTCATGGCACACTAAGCTAGACTGGTGAATGGAGGAGCTGATGTGCTTTGGAACTTGGAAGCTATCCCCATTCCTAGTAGCACTAGTAATTCAAGCCCCTGAAAAAAAATGTAAGGCATTGAAGAATGAGGAAGACTCGTACAGAATTAATGATATTATATATAGGAGTTTGTTAGCTATACTAAGGAGTGTACAAGCCGATTGATGAGAAAGAATTCTGAGGGGAGTTGGTTCTTGACCATTGGTCAAGATGGCTGAAATATGACAGTAAATTTAAAGAGGAAGAAAAGAGAAGAGAGAGAATGCTGCCATTGAAGAGCTTGAAGGAGCTTGGAGGAAGAGAGAGAAAATGACAGTAAATTCTGTAGAATGAAATGTTAGGATACTAAGATACTATTACTTCATACTATTTATGCTATTTATACAACTAAGTACATTAGCTAAAGAAAATGAGTAACAAACTACTTTATTATCCGATATCTAATCTCCAACGTCCCCCTCAAACTGGAAATGTATCAATGATAACAATGACTAGAAGTCCAATATCTCCCCCTCAAACTGGAAATGGGTGAAGAACATTTCCAGTTTGAACCAATTGTTGTAGCAAAGATTTGAACTCGGATTGCAGTCTTCCTGCAACAAATGAACTTCCAGCGAGGCCAAAAAAAAAAAAAAAAACAGCAACTTGACGTTATGTACCAACAAGACCAACATCGAGAAACTTCCTATCATTCCACATTCACCACACCAAATTGCAATGCACACTACAACAGAAAATCTTTTTTATAGCGGTTTTTAGACCGCTATTAATGGCTCTGCTATAAAAGTGAACATGAGCTTTTTACAGCTTTAAAATGTACTATCAAGATTCTATTAAAATTTTCATTTACAGCAAATTAAAACCGCTATAAAAGTTGTGCTGTTAATTGTCACTTGCCGCCATATTAATATTTTTTTTAATAATAATGGCTGTTAAATTGTAATTAAAATTAATTTCTTTTTATAATTAAATTTTATTAAAAATTCCATGCATATATTTTTTCTTCAAGCACAAGCTAAAACATATTTATATAACATGAAAAATTGTATAATAAATAGTATGTAAACAATGATAATTTTGTATTAATATTCAATATCTAATAGAGAGTTTTACAAGGTTACCGTGATAAAAAACTAACTGTTGAAATAAAGTGTTCTATAAAAAGACAATTAATCAAAATATATACACACACATAAATTATGCTTAAGAGTTTGTTGATTCCTTCAATCTAGCTACATTTATTGGAGTACATAGCACCCACTAAAATCATACTTCATCAACTTGAATTTGATAATAACTTCGAAACTGGCTATCTGAAAAGTATTACAAAATAACAATATAAGTGCATAAGATAGCAATATACACACATTATACATGTTGGGCTTATGGAGATTTAATTTAGCCATGCACATGTGACTATTCTTTTAAAACTAAAACAAATACTCTGTTCAATATTTCCCTTGCACACTCATACTAAAATTGTTTTTTTTTTTTTTTTTTTTTTGCCTTATAACATGTCACACAGAAAATGCAACAAACTGCAAACAGTAGAGGGGAGCAACAGAGGCAGTTGCATTAGGCAGTATAAGGGAGCAACAAGGGCAACATAGGGGAGCAGTAGGGGCGGGTACATATAAGGTTAAGCACAGGTAATGATATTGTTATAAAACCATTTAATATAATTAATTATATAGTTGAGACAAATAGAACAAGACTTAAGAAAAGCTATCCAATTCATATATGTTATTACAATTCCAACAAATTGATGAGGGGATACTATAGAATATCAGACCATTATTGAAACTAAATAAAGGATAAATTACCCATAACTTCAACTGGTCCAAGAAGTTCAAGGAAATAATTATGCACACCTAGAGAGTGAAGACTTACAAGTTTAGGAATTTAGAGGCACTTGTGTGAGATAATTTCCTTCAAATATTGCATCACATAATATACACAATCAACATCATTTTGCTGGCAAGGACACTACAAGATCCTAAAAAAATATATTATTCATGACATGTGAGGTTACAACCATTATTAGCAATAAACTTTACTCGGTTTCTTCATATTAATAGAAAGCTAATATACTCATGCATAGCAACCTCAAATCAACAGCTACTCACATTAGAAGATGTGATTTTAGTGACCGTCCGAAACGGTCACTAAAATTTTAGTGACAACAATTCGTTACTAAAGTGGTGGTCACCAAATCAAATTAGCTTAATCTCTTATTAAAACCATTTTTTATTTGGGGAAAAAAACTTGGATGTTGTAATTAAAATTTCGGTCACAATAAATGGGGGGTTCATTTCATCTGCAATCTACACAAGAAAAAAATGACAGCAACCGTCAAATAATGCACAAATTAATAACACTATATACTTCGTACATGTTGATGATAGTAAGAAAGAAGAGTACTTTGCACATGGGTGCCATAGAACAGTGTCATTCCAAGCATTGGACTGTTTAAGGTGCATTACAGCTACAAAGAAGAGTACTTTGCACCCTATAGCCACAACCCCACCCATTTCCAAACAAAAAGCTTGGACAACCACTAAACTCTAATTGCAATTGATTGCAAGACCATTATTAATGAGGTCAAAATTGTCATCATCTGTTTGGGGACATGTTGTATTACATGCAGCATCACTAATTAGATTGAGACCTACAGCTTATCATAAATTCTTACCACTACAACTTGTTTGTGGTCGAGAACCAAGTATCTCACATCTAAAAATCTTTGGTTGTGCTGTATACGTTCCCATTGCTCCACCCCAACGAACAAAAATAGGTCCACAAAGAAAGGTGGGAATTTATTTGGGTTTGAATCCCCCTCAATAATTAAATATCTTAAACATTGACTGGTGACTTATTTACGGCTAGATTTGCCGATTGTCGCTTTAATGAAGCAGTATTCCCAGCCTTAGGGGGAGAGAAAGTGGACCCACGCAAGAAAGAAACAGAACTTATTTCGAATGTAACACAACTGTTGATGTTAGACCCACGAACAAATATGTGTGAACAAGAAGTCAAGAAAATCGTTCATTTACAAAGTGTTGCAAATCAATTGCCTGATGCATTTGTAAACACAAAGAAGGTGACAAAATCACATATACCAGCAGAAAATGCCCCTGCACGTATTGAAATCCCAACAGATAATAAGGTCATTGAGAATGAATCTCAAGCACGCAGAAAGCGTGGGAGACCACTTGGTTCAAAAGACTCTAAACCAAGGAAATTGAAAAGATTGGATGGAATAGAAAATGTGATTAATGATGTTCCCCCGTCAGAAAGTCAAGAAAGACCAAATGTGGATGAAAGTATAGAAAATGATGATAATCCAAAAGGGGACGAACAAGAAAAAAACCCTACGGGGAATGAACAAGATGTTCAAAACATCGATAACAATTAAATTTCAATTAATTACGTCTCTACCAAGACTCGGTGGAATAGGAAAGATGTTATGGTGGATGAAATATTTGCAAATTCCATTGCAATCGATATTGTGTCTGATGAAAATGATGTTGAACCAAGAATAGTGGAAAAATGTCGACACAGGAGTAATTGGCCAAATTGGAAGGAGGCAATGCTGGCTGAGTTGAAGTCACTTGAAAAACGAGAAGTTTTCAGAAAAATAACTCTTACACCAGCAGGTGTAAAACCCGTTGGATACAAATGGGTATTTGTGAGAAAACGTAATGAGAAAAATGAGATAGTTAGATACAAGGCAAGACTTGTAGCCCAAGGATTTTCTCAAATCATAGGGATTGATTATGAAGAAACATATTCTCCAACAGTTGATGCAACTATATTAAGATTTCTGGTAAGTTTGACAGTCACAAAAGGACTACAAATTATATTATGAAGAAACATATTCTCCGATGGTTGATGTAGTGACTGCGTATTTGTATGGGTCACTCGATACAGATATTTACGTAAAAGTCCCCGAAGGACTAAAACTACCTGAAAACCACAAGCCTAGACAATTACTTTCCATAAAACTAAAAAGGTCTTTATGGATTGAAACTATCAAGAAGGATGTGGTATAACCACCTCAGTGAACACCTTGTGAGAGAAGGATTCAAGAACAACCAAATTAGTCCCTGTGTTTTCATAAAGCGATCACAATCAGGATTCGCTACTATTGCAGTTTATGTTGATGATTTGAATATCATCGGAACGCCAAATGAACTTGAGAAAACAGCAAAATACTTGATGAAAGAATTTGAGATGAAAGACCTTGGAAAAACTAAATTTTACCTTGGATTGCAAATCGAGTACTTGAGTCATGGTATTTTTGTCCATCAATCAAACTATACAGAAAGAGTTTTGAAAAGATTCTTCATGGACAAAGCAACTCCAATCAACTTCCCAATGGTTGTTCGTTCTTTGAGTATGAAAAACGACCCATTCAGACCACGAGAAGAAAATGAAAAAATTCTAGGTCCAGAAGTACCATACTTAAGTGTAATTGGAGCCTTAATGTACTTAGCTAACAACACTAGACACAACATAGCTTTCTCTGTGAACTTGTTAGCTAGGCACATCAATGCACCAACATATAGGCATTGAATGGGAGTCCGACCCCTACTCCGGTACCTACGAGGGACACAAGACCTTGGTCTATATTATCAATCAAAACAAGATGCTGCCCTTATTGGGTATGCCGACGCTGGATATTTATCAGATCCTCAAAATGCCAAGTCACAAAATGGATATCTGTTCACTTATGGCGACACTGCAATATCATGGAAATCAACAAAGCAGACGTTGACTGCGACATCCTCAAATCATGCAGAGTTGATAACCCTTTATGAAGCAGGACGAGAATGTGTATGGCTGAGGTCGATGATCAATAATATCCAAGAAGAGTGTGGAATGAAAGCAATAACAGAAAATCCAACCACCATCTTTGAAGACAATACAACATGCATCTCTCAAGTAACTGAAGGATATATTAAGGGAGATAGAACAAAACATATATCCTTAAAATTATTCTTCACACATGATCTGCAAAAGGATGAGGAAATAGATATCCAGCAAATTCAGTCTTGTGACAACCTTGCCGACCTGTTCACCAAATCACTTCTTTCCAAGAAATTTGAACAATTAGTTCACAAAATTGGAATGCGACATCTTTGTGAACTATGCTGAAATCAGGGGGAGTATTATATGCACTGCACTCTTTTTCCCTTCGATCAGGTTTTTTATCCCACTGGATTTTTCCTGACAAGTTTTTTAACGAGGCAGTATACCAAAGCATATAATACAATAATATCATTATACTCCTTTTCCCTAGCTATGGTTTTTATCCCATAGGGTTTTTACCTAGCAAGGGTTTTGATAAGGCAACTCACACCCCATTTCATGTGAATATTCAAGGGGGAGTGTTGAGAAAATGTCAAATATGAAGTTCATATGAGTAATTCTAGTACAATAATTTGTAGAAAAATTAGTACAATAATTTGTGTAGTAGTACATCATGTAAAATATTTTAATAAGAAATTTTGCCTATAAAGGAGCAAGTTCACTATTGTGAATGAGGCAAGCTACAAAAAAACTTTCACTAATTAAAAACTTTCTATTGGTAAAATCTTTAACAGTTCTCAAATTCTTAAATTGTAAAGGCCAAATTGCTAATAATTTGTGGTGAAGTAGATTATCAGGATGAGAAATCAGTTAGCCGACATTTTGGGTGTCTATCTAGCCAAAGCATTGGTGGAAGATGGCGAAGTCGGCCATGGATGCACAAGGGAATTGCGATTCGACGCTGAGAATGTAAGTATTTACCTTTGTTAGTGTTATTTTTGAAATTCAGGGTTATAAATGAGTATTTGAAGTGGGTAATTATGAAATATAGAGTCTTTTAATTAGATGATGAAGATATTAGGGTTAGGACAGTTTGTTGTAAATTTCATTTGAACTTCAATCCATGTAATTGAGTAAGTATATGGCTAATTGGTAATGTTTAATTGAGTAAATCTTTGATATGAATGTTGATTGATCATTGTTATTTGATAAAATGGGTATCGTACTTGAGTTGATGAAATTTGTTTTATGTATTATAATTTTTGAGAATGTGTTGGTTTTAGATTGGGAATGGACTAAAGGATGAGTATCTCCTAATTCTATGAGTGTAATTAATTTATTTTAGAACTTGTTGGTGTGAAAAAAAAAAAAGCTTGTGTTTTTTCGAACCAGTTGCTGTCAAAGAAGGAAAAAAAAAAGTATTGAGCTTGTGTTTTTTCCTTAACAGTGATGGGATTGTGGGTTTGCATGCGAAGTTGTTGTGGTTGGTTTATTTTGTTATGAATTATGTGATGATAAAGTTTGTTGGGTTTGGTGCTTTTGTGTATGTTTTGGTTATTGGTTGTTTGTTGTTTGTTGTAATGCTTTATTTAGAATGAGTCATGGTTGTATATGTGAATTAGGTGGATGTTGGTGATGGATATGAAGATGGTGAGTCATGGTTGTATATGTGAATTAGGTGGATGTTGGTGATGGATATGAAGATGGTGGCGAGGATGATGTATTTGTTTATGAGGAGGGATTAGAGAGTGATGATGGAATAAGAGAAGGAGATGAGCAGGAGGATGAAGAGGGGGGAAGGTGTCGAGGTTGAGGATAAGGGGGCACATTATGAGGAAGATAAAGTTGAGCCTGGTGTTGAAGGGGAATTTGATGGGGCTGGTGCAAAAGGTTCCTCATTCATAAGCCCAAAGAAGAACACGGTAATGGTGAACACTACGTTTGGTGTGGAAGAGGAAGTACCACCCCCAACTTTGGGCATGATATTTGGAAGTTTGGATCAGTTGGATACCTATTTCTGGCGTTATGCTAGGCAAAAGGGTTTTGGTATAGTGAAGGCTGCTTCTGGGTGGGTGGATGTGAAGAAGGAATTGGAAAAGGGGAAGTGTTGTAAGCAAAGAAGGAATGCTAAGTGGACTTGTGACTGTTATGGTTACGCTTCAAGGAAGCGTAAACAGGATGCACTTAAGGAAGGGTTGTTGCAAGATGAGGAGAGAGTTTAGAAACGGAAGACTAAAAAGTGCGGGTGTCCTGTGGAGTTGTATGCCAGTTGTTTGGGGGTCTTTTATGTCCTTCGGGAGAGTTACGATTTCCTAGCAGACTTCCTTCTTACGCCTGTACCTGCACAAGTAACGGAGACTCCGGATGGGGGTAGGAGTTCCGCCTCCGAAGATTAAGTTAGTATCTTTTCGAAGTGGAATAAGAACGATAAAAGCTTCTCGGTTCGAGAGCGTTTCAGTAGGTTTGTAATTAATTTGTGATCCCCATAAATGAGGTCTACCCTTACTATTTATAGTAAGGGATTACTGTACCTCAATTAGGGTACAAGGGATACGTGTCGCAAAGGGATTGGGCCTTTGCAGACCGTTGAAAGATTGACACGTGTCAAGCCTTTATTGGGCCACGTGTCTTAGGGTATTTTCACCCTAAACACCAGTGTTAATGAGGAAGGGAACTGGGTTGTTCGAAGGCTGAATTTGGAGCACAAAGGTCACATTGTTACTCCGAGAAAGTCAAAGGATGTAGCGATGTACCGGAAGCACCAATTAATGGTGAAAAACAATCACTTGGTCAAGTAGGTGCAACAGCGAAGAAGTCTAAGGTGAAGGTATCCCAAATGTACAGTTGTTATGCTCGGGAGCGTAATGGAGTGGATGAGATGACATTTACGCAAAAAGACTTGGAGAATGCAGTGGCTCAAAAAACCAGACTTGAGCTTACTGAGGGTGATGCAAATGGCATGATAGAGTACTTCAACAAAATGGGTGCCGACAATCAAAAAATTTTCATCTATGTCGGTTTGGGAAGGACGAGGCATTACAAGATGTTGTGTGGGTAGACGCGAGGAGTAGAGCTGCGTATGAGGAGTTTGGAGATGTTATGTGTTTTGACAGTATACGTATTTCACAAACAAATTTCACCTTCCCTTTGTTGTGTTTATCGGTGTTAACCATCATGGGCAGAGTATTTTGTTTGGGTGTGCATTGATCTCTCGGGAGACGGCGGAGACCTATGAGTGGGTGTTGAGGACTTGGCTACATTGCATGGGGGGTAAAGCACCTATCTCAATCCTAACGGATCAAGATCCGGCGATTAGGAAACTTGTAAACTTGACTATGCCTGAGAGTTGCATAGGTGGTGCATATGGCACATACTTCAGAAGTTTGGGAAGTATGTGGGTAAGCATGAGGACTATTAAGTTGTAAAGGATGAGTTTGAATATATCATTTATGGTAGTTTAGATGTTGATGAATTTGTAGATCGTTGGGTGGACGTATTTGACAATTACAAACTAGGAGATAACAATTGGCTTGAAGGTACCGCACTTCCATTTCTTTTTCTTTTCTTTTTTTTTTTTTGTGATTGTTACTGATTTCTGTTAGAATATGCAGAGGTGTAGTTGTTTGTGTGCAGGGGACTAGAAGCTGTTTCAGTTCTGATTTAGAGTAGGAGCAGGTCTAGTGGTAGACTTTTGTACCACTGAATGTTTTTTTTTTTTTTTTTTTTTCAAGTTTTTCTTACCTGTGGCACATTTTAAAAACATTTAATGTACCATTCACAGGAGTCCAGGTGTATGAGGTTTGTATGTTTTTAGATAAGCCACTAATTGTAATTATTTGAAATGTAGGGTTGTATGAGGAAAGGCACATGTGGATCCCAGCGCATTTGAAGCATTTATCCTGGGCCGGGATGAAAACAACCCTACATTCGGAAAGTTTCAATCACTTCTTCAAAGGTTATGTTGACACTTCTTCAAAGGTTATGTTGACAAGCATACAACGTTGTCTGAATTTGTGCTTCGATACTGCGATGCAATGTAGATAAGGGCCGAGTCGGAAAGAATTGCAGACTCCAACACACTACGGTACATCAGGCATTTAGCTACCGATTTCCAAGCGAAGGAAGTGTTCCAGAAGTGTTACACGAACGCCAAATTAAAAGAAGTTCAGCGGGAGTGCAAGAGGATGTTGTACGTGCGTCGCCTAGATGACTATGAAGTTGGTGAGAATCAAGTTGAGTTTTTTATTGAGGACTGAGTGTGGATCAAGCAAAAATATGCAAAGAAAGAATCCGTGACTAATATTCGGAGATGCTATAGGGTGTTCTATGACAATAATACATATAGAGCTACTTGTGAATGTAAACACTTTGAGTGCCATGGAATCATTTGTCGACATATGATCTTTGTGTATGACCATTGTGGTGTTTCCATTGTTCCTGAGAAGTATATTCTACGTCGTTGGAGGAAGGATATTAAAAGGAAATACACATGAGTGAAAGTAGCTTACCATGATCCACTTAAAACCGATGAAGCTAGGCAATATCACAATTTGATGGGGATGTATGAACCAATTTGCTCAAAGGCTTCAGCTTGTAAGGAGGGTGTTGAGGATGTGGCAGAGTTGTTGCAATTGATGGACCTCAGAGTCGATGAAGTGTTGGCAATGGTTGCCAAAAAAAAAAAGAACAAGTAGCTAAGATAATGAAAACAAAGGTGAGGATGATGGCGTACATGTTGTTGTTCGGACGCCTTCTTCAGTGGCTTAGAACAAGGGGCCTGGTTGTACAAATACATCAGCCACACATTCATCTAGGTTGCCAAATACAATCCCTACACCAGTTAGTGCCTTTGTGGGGAGTTGTGATGGATCCGTTCCGACAGTGATTAAAGATCCACCGTTACCCAACAAGAAGGCCTATTGTACAACCAATGTGAGATATCCATCTTGCATAGATAAAAGGGAAAAAAAAGGCTACTAGGGCAAAAAATGCAGCAATAAGTAAGCTGCGGCGGCACAGAATAGTATGTCATTGTCAACGAATGACTATATGCAATCGGTTGGAGGGATTCAAATGAGGGATGTGGATGGTTCCTTAGGGTACTTCACTTCTGTTAACGGAACAAATTCTGGTGGTTTTTTCGCAAGTGTACTAGGTACTCCTGGTACATCAGGTTCCAATCACTTGTAATGTAATCGATTCAACTAGTTTATTAATGCAGTGGTATTTATTTGTTGTATTTCTTGTTAAAACATCTTACAGTGGTACACTTATCGTTCATGAAATGTACCATTGATCAGTTATCTGCATGTGTTGAAAATACAGGTGTTTACATGAATAGGTTCCTATAATAGTATACCGTATGATTCGCAGAGTGCCACTGTAATCAGGGTGGTACATTTTCAGCATAGGTTTCAAGGTCAGAGTACACGTTGTCCTCTGATCGACGGTACCACTAAGACAATTAGGGTACCACTATAGTCAGGGTGGTACAAATGACCTTATAAAATGAACCACTAAAAAGGAAAAGACATGTTTCTTGTTCAGGGTGGTACAAAACCTTCATAAGAGGACATTGTTTAATCACAATTTTTGGTATCACTAATATCCTTCTTAGTAGGTTTCACTAATATCTTTGGTACAAATAACTAATTACTAGAGTTGACCTCATTAACTCATTCGTAATCTTTTAATGATTTCTTAATCACAACCTTTGGGATATTTACATTGATAGTAGGACATTGTAGAACATTATTTAATGACAATTTTCGGTTTCACTAATATTTTGTTAATAAGACCTACATGTATGAATACTAGAGTTTACCTCATTAACTAATTCGTAATATTTTAATGATTTCGTAATCACAACCGTTACATGTACCTTAAATTCGTAATTACAAACTTTGGGATATTTACCTCATTAATGAATTCAATTACTTTTTAATACAATATATACGTCCATCTGATTTAATTCGTTGTTTGAGTCATTCAGTTGTTGCTTGGTTCGTTCATGTCCTTACTCGTTATCGATTGTTAAATGATTTAACCAATTATACCTTGTAATGAACAATGATTTTATATGTAGTCCACTTTATGAAATTGGACTTAACACTTACTTCGTTACCCTAATGACAATGAAATTTATAAAGGCCTTAGTACAGTGGTACCTTTTTATGTCATGATTGTATCATTGTACACAAAGTAGTACATTTTATGCAGCATAGGATATCATTTATATGATCACAAGCAAGGGTATCGTTGCATTGTACGAGTGGAACTAGTCGTCTTTACAAATTCACACTTTATATAAAATGGGGCACATGGTGAAAAATTGGCGCCTAAACACAATAACTTTCCCGCTCTGTGTGGTTTCACCATCAAACAATTCACTCCACTTAGGTGGGCATGGGTCATGCCGGCCCGCGGGCGGCATGGGCCTAACAGGAGATTGGCCTGGTCCGGCATGAGCCCGCCAGCGGCATGGCACGGTGACCGAGGAGTGGACCATTGGCCGTACCATGAACACGATTTCAAGAATCCGGCACGAGCACGACACGAACCCGCGGGCGGCACGGTAGTTTGGCTCACCAGAACGACACGCCAGGCACGGCCATAATATAACATAAATAATAGTAAAGAACTATAATAATAATAAGAAGAAGAAGAATAAAAAGAACAATAATTATATAATAATATAAAATTAAGTAGAGGTCTTAGAGCACCAACACCTAAAGATCGTAAAATTTGGGCTAACTATTTTTATAATTGTCGTTTTCGTTTATTTAAAATTGTAATTACATTATTCATGATCAAGTCGTTCAATTATGGTTAGTAGTAGCGTAGTTCAATATTAATTATCAAAATATTGTTTGCACTCTTGTGTGCTAAAATTCCATATGAAGATCTATGTAGTTCAACTAGTTCAATTTCATGTGAAAATAGGACATTTGCACTGGTACTAAACACAAAAGTGTATGTACCACTGTCAACAAAATAGTACATTATAGCCAACTAATAACAGGATATAGTGCTGTGAATGTACCACCTTATACAATAGTGGTACATTAGACGATGAGTCCTGAAAAGAACACCCAAGCACTTTTTGATGACAAAAAACATAACCGAGTACCATTTAACAAGCTAGTGGTACATAAAACATAGTAAGACGTACCGTGTTTACGAGAATGCTACAGAATGGTACCATTTAATTGGCCAGTGGTATGTAATACATACTAAAACTAATGAAGGTAATGGGTACATGTAATTAACAAAGAAAATGCAACAAAACACTACGTAATTAGTTGAACACAAAATCATGGTACCCTTCCCACGGATACCCATATGGGTCACCATAATCAGGCTCATAACCATCCTAAAAGTCACCGGAATCAACATTGGACTTGTTCTCGAACCTATCCTTCGCCTCGGTCAATGACGCACATACCATGATGGGTAGTCGTTGTACTCAAATGGCTCCGTTGTGATATGATCTAAGTGTTGCATCTCATCGTACCCGTTTTCAGCCAACATCTTGCTTCTAAAATACATGCATCATTCTTCGCTCGTATGGATCATGTCAAAAGGATCCTCTTGAGAGAAATTCAGCCACTCTACGGTGACGTGAACCAAATCTTTGTCGTAGTCCGACGTGAAATCATGACCAAGTAGTAGAAGACCAAATTTGTCACCTTCCTCACTGTGGTTATTGAGCATGAACTCAACATTTTGATGTCAATCATACATAGGGAGAAAAAGCTCCCAAAATTTTATCACATGGCTGTAATAGTATGGATATCGCATCCAATAGATCATGTTTTCCAGGAACTCACGAAGATTCACACTTATAGCGATCTTGTAAGCATCAACAATGTAGTGCATGAAATAGAATGCTTCCTTCTGAAAGTACCCGGGACGTCCTACTTTAAAAGGAGTTAGGAAAGGGTACTCCGAATAGAAATCTATCCTGGTGATGGGATTTTCAAGCCCTCCAGGGGCAATTGTGGCTGACTGGTGGGCGAACATCATCTCTTTACCTCTTTTGGGGAGGTAAAAGTCTCGAACAACACCATTTGCGTCGTGATACCCATTTTTTTCATGAATTCCAACCGCTTCATAAGGCGCCTTGGGGTCTTATCACCAACCACTCCCTTATCAGCCACCACTCTCTTAATTCTTTGGCTAGCAATCTTTTTTTTTGACAACTTTTGTTACTCCGAGGAAACCAGCCATGAACTAATTTAATACTTGCCTTTTCTTATACTCGCAACTATCAACATGCATTAAATTCACTACCAACTACTTTGTGTTAGTTTCGTTACTTCCAGTGGTACAACAACTGTACCATTACATTAAGTGTTCCTATATGTTTGTGACTATAAATTGTTCCACTGGAACTTACACGTAAGAATTGAGTAGAGGTGTTGTATTGAACAGTGGTTACTGTGGTAAAAATCAATTAATATTTAATTCAGAGTTATCCGAATAATAAAAGCTTTATTAGTTACAGTGGATAGTTGGTAACTTTCATTTAATTTGTCCTTCTATACAAATGTCATCCAGTGGTATAGAATATACGCAATGGTTATTTTAATGTTGTTAGTGGTAGATATGGATGCCACTGGAATGAATGTGTGTTTATTTTGAAACGACAACTCTGTGCCATAGTACTAGACCTAGGCCATGTAGCCTGTAACAGGGTGAACATACATTCACCACCGTAACTGAAGGTAAAAATTAAAACAATACATACAACGGTACATTTAATTTAAGTGAATACAAAATCAAATGTACCACCAGTGATTATCTTGTACCATTTCCCAGACTTTGTGCTTCTTTTGACAAGACAACTCCTTGGGGAACTTCTTCACTCTATAAGTGACTGCAATAACTCGGTATTTCCAAGTTTAAAAAAATTTCAAAGCATTTCATCACCAAAAATTAAGTTTCCCTCCATTGCCTTCCATTTCCCATTTCATCTCATCTCCATTACCTTCCCTAGTTACAAGGTACTCAAATGGCCGGAAATACCATTGTCAAACACTCTCCATTCCCTACCTCAGGTCACCAAATCCCACCCAGATAAACCAATAATGTACTTTCGAAAAAACCGGAGGGAGGTGTCCGAAATACACCTGAATTTAGTGAAGATTTTTAAGAGCGACTACAAAATGGTAAATGAGATATACCAGCCTGTGCAACCATTAGAGCACATCTCCTCCAATCAATGTGCTGCCAAACTGATTACATGCTTCTACAAGATGGCAGCCGATTTTGGGACACCTTCCTCTTGTAGAGGACTTGGTGGGTTGCTACAATGAGGGAGCTTGTGTCATGTTGTATTGGTTGATACGGAGGTTCTATTCCTCGTCGTCCCCGCTTACAGTACCACCTGAGATAAAGGAAGCAATTGACTTGAAGCCCAATCTTAACACCGACTCCATAGTTGCTTACAGTTTCCCCATGCTTTGGTGCCACATATTTGTTGGCTCTTTCACGGATACCCTCCACATCATGACAATCAATACTACCAACACCCACCTGAGGTTCCAGGTTGAAGGTTGTACCTTGAAGCCGAGGCTTAACCATTGTTGGCCCATTTGTAAACGCTACAACCGCGTTAGCTATAGAGGAGAGCATCTTGTCTCTACCCGAGAGTATGCTGTAGTCGATCTTGGGTCGCTCATTCTATTTTGGAACGCCCGAGGGTGCACAAGGCCCTCATTTGGCGAGCACTTCGCCACCCTACACGAAAAATTTATCCTCTAGCTGGTCATCATTTTGGAAGCTCGTATTGGTAAACATTACGCGAACAATTAGGTTGTTTGTAACCTCCCAGGTGAATATCAAGTGGAGATATGTGGTCCGGAGTCATGGTGGAGTTATGATGTTTTGGAAACCAAATATGCTAAGAGCCAATTTCTTGCACAGATCGAGTGTGCCACATGGGTTGCTTGTTGATGCTGTTTTCCAGGTAATTTGTTTGTTTTATAATATTGTTTGGAATGTAGGTTATTTATCGAAATAAATGTTGTTTGCAGTTACAGGCTCCACCACCACCATCATGGCCTCCAACACAACTTGAATTGAACAATGACCCGTGCAGCTCGGATGAGGAGGCAGAGCTAGGTAGTCACTACTTCAATTCTGGTTTAGTTTTTGATGGCTCCAACCACCACTGGGGATTTGGAAAAGACCTAAGATGAAGATGCTAGGGATCAAATACTCCTCCATGCTCTGTGTCTTTGTTTCATTAGTATTGTAGTTTTATTTCCCTTTCCCTAAGACTATGTTTCCGTTGGGTTTCGTAGTGACCCACACTACGCGGAAAGAAACCCGCCAAGACCCGCCCCCATAATAAATGCAATTAACAAGCAAAACATAATTAAACACAAGAAAGGATAAAAGATTATACTTTTGACGCGTGCTTCGCTCAACAATGAGCTCTTACTTGAACCCCGAAAATACGAGGTCTCACACGGAATCGTACCCTCGAACTCGACCCGAGCGTCCTAAGTCTCGAAGGTTAGTCGAGACCCGGACAAATAAAACTATGAGTTTTACGAATCAAGGTTTACTCAAATCAAGAGTTGCCTTTTAATTCCACTCAAGGTTGTTCTCCCCCAAATACCCAAACTTTGGTACTTATAGGGAAATGAACCCTTGATCTTCATTTCCCAACCAATGTGGGAGAATGAATAATTTTGATAATTAATTTAATTCCAAAATAAATTAATAATCAAATCAATCACAATGCAACAAGTGTCAAGGGGAGAGAGAGAGTTAAGTGAGGACCAAGAGAGGTGGGGGGGGATCATTGCCTTGCTCCCTAAGGCTTTGCCATAGCCTTGGTCCCCACCCTCACAAAACCGGCATAGGGGCTGCTGGGCTGGTAGCCAACTAGCCCAGCCAGCCAGCACAAGGCAGCAAGCATCAGCCCAGCCAACCCCATGCGCGCTGCGTGTTGCTGCTGGGTGATGCCTACGCTGCTGCTTGCTAGGCGCTGGGCGCTGCTAGCAAGCGTTGCTGGCTGCCTGGCTCTTGCACGCACATGCACACCCAAGCCCTTGCACTCTCAGCATGCGTGCTGCTAGCGAGCCACGCATGCTGGGCATTGCCTCGCCAACCACACGCACAAGCATGCGAAGCTTGGTGCTGTGATGTTGCGATGGCTTGTATGCACACGCACTGAGCGAGGCTCGTGCTGCTGCTGCGATGCCCTCCACGCACACGCACACACGCACTAGCCTAGCCATGCGATAGTGTTGTGCTTTTGCGAGGGGCCTGCGATGGCGCCTAGCACCCAGACACGCATGCTTCGGTGCAGTGCCATGCGAGGGCACACATATGCGCAGCCATGCTGCTGCGATGGTGCGATAGGCTAAGGCACAAGCACACGCACAGGCCTAGCCATGCGATGATGCTATGCTTGTGCTGCGATAGTGCGATGGGCTGTGAAAGTGCCTAGGCGCAAGGCTGCGATAGGCTGCCTTGTGCACCTAGCACACCATGGTGCGCCTAGGCTTGCGATGAGCTAGCCTAGCCTAGCTACGGCTACGCTCGTACTTGTTGCTTGTGATTTTGCGACGCTCGGTCTCGACGCCCTAGGCTCGATATCCGACGTCTATATTCGTAAAACTCTGTCGACTCATTAAATCCTTTGGATTAATTCGTCGTCTCGGATCGGTTGTTCGATTGGGTTCGACCCGAAGAGTTCAATTAAGATTAAGCTGTAATATTAATTATACCTTAATATTACTAATCGGAAGCGGCCTCCACCTAGGCATTCCGATCACTTGACCTTATTGAAGAATTAGCTCTGTAATAATTCTGAACCCTCTATCAGAATAATACACTTGTTGGAAGGACACCATTCCTTTCAATCTCCCACTTGTCTTCCCGGACAAGTGTGCATATAGTGTATAGTCCATTTCCTATGTCGCTTAATGTCTCTTCGTGAACTATAAGGTAAGATTCAACGTCATCCTTATTACGTTCAGAAGCGTTTCTCGATCTCCGAGTTCGACTGTCAATAAACAGATGATTTCTAAAATCCATCTGAGCACGGCCATGCATTTTCACAGTCTCGCTCATCGAGCGGCCTTGTAAACAACAAAGACATATTCCCTATTGTTAATAGGAGGACATTCCCAGTCTTGCATTGTAAGTTGCTCTTACTAAGAGGACCTAATCTCCCGAGTGTTCCCGTTATGATCCCCAGTTACGGAAGACGTTAGGCAACATCAAAGAGAGTAGTTCTCAAACAAGAAAACTTAACAATACTCATAATCGAGGAAACGAGTTCCGATAGCTGTAATGAGAAATGTACTTATGACAATTTTTGAATCTCTTAAAGTACTCTCATAGGTCGATCCAGTGCAGTTCCAAACTGGCATCTGTGCAAATGATTTATGACCATCATGTCCTTGCAGCACAAGAAACGGCGCTGTAAATCATACTACACACTAATCTCTGGTGGTCATTAATCGCCCATCAGTTAGATGACCTCGATTAGGGATAAGTTTCGATTTAAATATTCAATGTTCACTTAACAGGTGTTTCTTTATCCAAGAAATGGTCTTGATACCCTATTTTGAATATTTCCATAAATCGAATGGACTCATTATTTAATTCTAAACCACAATTAATAGCAATGGAGTGAATGATAATTTTGCACAAAAATTAAATACTCCATTAATGAATGGTTTCAATATAGTGTCTTACATTAAAACTACCAGTTTAATTAAAACACATGTACAGGGAATTTCAAAGGCAGTGTCCAATGTGCTTGATTCCCATTCCCTCAACGTGCTTGTTGTGTTTCACTTGAGGCAAAGGTTTAGTCAAAGGATCGGCCACATTATCATCCGTGTCGATCTTGCAAATTCTGATTTCACCTTCGGATTTCCATTCCCTTATCATGTGAAATCGCCTTTGGACATGTTTGACCTTCTGGTGTTCTCTCGGCTCCCTGGCCTGAGCGATAGCTCCATTGTTGTACCCTTGATGGAGGGTACAACACCAAGTTCACTAACGAAATTCCGAATACAAACAGCCTCCTTAGCAGCTTCTGAAGCAGCTAAGTATTCGGCTTCAGTTGTAGAGTCCGCAGTTGTGCTCCGCTTGGCACTCTTCCAGCTAAATGCTCCTCCATTTAGGCAAAATATGTACCCTGACTGTGACTTGAAGTCGTCTCTGTCAGTCTGGAAGCTAGCGTCTGTGTAACCTTCAACAACCAGATCTTTATGGCCACCATAAACCAGGAATTTATCCTTGTTCCTTTTCAGGTACTTCAGGATATTCTTGGCCGCAGTCTAATGCGCCTCTCCTGGGTTTGATTGGTATTGGCTCGTAGCACTCAAGGCATACGATACATCTGGCCTTGTACATATCATGGCATACATGATCGACCCAATTAGCAAAGCATATGGAATCTGATCCATTCTCTCTCGCTCAACAGGTGTCTGTGGACACTGTTTCTTGCTGAGAGTTACGCCATGGGACTTGGGTAGATGCCCTTTCTTGGCATTCTCCATGTTGAATTGTGCCAGTATTTTATCAATATAAGTACTCTGGCCCAATCCAATCATCCTCTTAGATCTATCCCTGTAGATCTTGATGCCCAATATGTATTGTGCCTCTCCTAAGTCCTTCATTGAAAAGCACTTTCCCAACCAGCCCTTTACGGACTCCAGTAATTTTGTGCTGTTTCCAATGAGCAGTATGTCATCGACATACAGGACTAGGAATGCGATGTGACTCCCACTGACCTTCTTGTATACACAAGATTCATCTGGATTCTTGATAAAATCAAACTTGCTGATGGCTTCATCAAATCGCAGATTCCAACTCCTGCTGGCTTGCTTTAGTCCATAAATGGATTTCTTAAGGTTGCAAACCTTTCCAGCGTTGCTCGGATCGACAAAACCTTCTGGCTGTGTCATGTACACAGTTTCTTCCAAAATCTCATTTAGGAAAGCGGCTTTGACATCCATCTTCCATATTTCAAAATCGTAATATGCAGCAATCGCTAGAATAATCCGGACAAACTTTAGCATTACAACTGGTGAAAAGGTTTCATCATAGTCAATCCCGTGGACTTGCCTATAACCTTTTGCCACCAGTCTAGCCTTGTATATCGATACATTTCCATCCTTGTCTGTCTTCAATTTGAAGATCCATTTGTAACCAATGGGTGTGTAACCCTCGGGAAAATTCACCAAGTCACAGACTTGATTTTCAGACATGGAGTCCATCTCAGATTTCATGGCTTCTTGCCATTTAGCAGAGTCGGGGCTTGTCATAGCTAGCTTGTATGTCGCTGGCTCATCTCCATCCATAACTAGGATGTCCTGATCATCGGTTAAGAGAATACCAAGGTATCTATCTGGTTGAGATCTTTGCCGTTGCGACCTACGAAGGGTAATAGGTTGAGCATTTACATTGTCTGTTTGATTCTGACCAATCTTCCCAGCTACTTCCAAAGCACTTAGATTGTCAATTTTATTGGGTTGACATTGTTGCTCCTCCTCTCGAACTTCGTCGAGTTCGATTTTCCTCCCACTTGTCATTTTGGAAAGGTGTTCCTTCTCCAAAAAGACACCATCACGAGCAACAAATACTTTGTTCTCGGATGTATTGTAGAAGTAATACCCTTTGGTTTCTTTTGGATATCCCACAAAGAAACACTTATCCGATTTGGGGTGAAGTTTGTCCGAAATTAATCGCTTGACATATGCTTCGCATCCCCAAATCTTAAGAAAAGACAACCTAGGAGGTTTCTTAGTCCATAATTCATATGGAGTCTTTTCAACAGCTTTTGACGGAGCGCGGTTCAATGTTAGTGTCGCGGTTTGTAGCGCATGTCCCCAGAAAGAGATAGGAAGTTCACTAAGAACCATCATTGATCGAACCATGTCTAACAAGGTTCGATTCCTCCGTTCGGACACTTCGTTCCATTGAGGAGTTCCGAGAGGTGTCAACTCTGAAAGAATACCCTTTTCTTTCAAATGATCGTCGAATTCATGGCTTAAATATTCCCCACCTCGATCCGATCGAAGTGCTTTAATTTTCTTACCAAGTTGATTTTCAACTTCTTTCTGAAATTCTTGGAATTTCTCAAAGGATTCAGATTTATTCGACATTAAGTAGATATAGCCATATCTACTAAAATCGTCGGTGAAGGTGATGAAATATCGGTAACCTTGTCTTGCGGGTGTACTCATTGGTCCACTTACATCCGTGTGTATTAGACCTAATAAGTCACTTGCCCTTTCTCCCAACTTGGAGAATTGCTGTTTTATCATCTTGCCTAATAGACATCCTTCGCAATTTTCAAACGACTCCAAGTCGAATGAGTCAAGAACACCTTCTTGTAGAAATTTCTTGATGCGTTTGACGTTAATATGGCCAAGACGACAATGCCACAAGTAGGTTTGATTCAACTCGATGGTCTTAGCCTTTTTGGCGGTATCATCAATGTTATAGACTTGTTTGTCAAGAGAAAGCACATAAAGACCATTTTCTGAATATGCTTTACCATATAAAACATTATCGACATAAAATGAACAACTATTGTTCTTAATTCGAAATTCAAAACCTTTGGCGTCCAACGCCGAAATTGAAATAATGTTTTTGGTAACTCTAGGAACATGATAACAATTGTCAAGTTCCAAAATAAGCCCAGAGGGCAAAGACAAACTGAGAGTTCCAACGAAGACGGCAGACATTCTTGCTCCACTACCGACTCGAAGCTCGACCTCTCCCTTCTCTAGCCTCCTATTTATCCTTAGTCCCTCAGCATTGGAACAAAGGTGTGAGCCACATCCGGTATCTAATACCCATGATTTTTTGCTAGCAAAGTTTAAGTCTATAACAAAAATACCTGATGAAGAAGCAACGGTGCCATTCTTCTTATCTTCCTTGAATTTGAGGCATTCCCGTTTCCAATGTCCCTTCTTCTTGCAGTAGAAACATTCGGAATCGGACTTGGAAGAGGCTACCATTTTGTCCTTGCTGCCCTTGGCAGTGTTTGACTTAGGCGGAAAATTTCTCTTTTTCCCTTTAAAGCTCTTCTTCTTGCCCGGACGTTTGAATGGCTTGCCCTTCCTCACCATGAGCATGTCATGCTTCCCCTCATCCTTGAGGGTTTGCTCGGCTTGCTTCAACATACCATGAAGCTCGGTGAGGGTTTTCTCCATGCTATGCATATTATAGTTCATCTTGAACTGATCATAGCCTTTGTGAAGCGAGTGGAGAATGATGTCAATTGCCATCTCGGTTGAATACCCAGCATCAAGCCTTTCCATGTTCTCAAATAATCCAATCATTTTGAGGACATGCGGGCTGACTAGCTCTCCTTTCTTGAGCTTGCTCTCAAGGATCTGCCTGTGGGTTTCGAACCTTTCAGTTCGGGCCTGCTCTTGAAACATATTCTGAAGCTTAGAAATGATCTCAAAAGTCGTCTCCTTTTCAAAGAAAGTCTTTTGAAGGTCTGGAGACATAATGGCCAACATGATGCATTTGACATCCCGATTGGCACTTTGCCATCGGTTAAGGGCAGCCTGAGTGACCTCCTCATTTGGAGCATCGGGCATTTCCTCATCAAGGACGTATTCCTTTTGCTCTTGCATTAGTACAATGCGCAAATTTCTTTGCCAATCAAGAAAATTTGGCCCGCTCAACTTCTCCTTGTCGAGAATTGAGCGTAAAGAGAATTGGTTGTTGTTTGAGTTACTTGCAGACATTTTTCTACAATTGAAAGAATTTGAAATGAAAAACCATTCATAAATCAATAAGTTGAAATTTAAAAGCGTTCATGCAAATTTTCAATCTTATTGAGCATTTTATCCACGCATTAATAAATTGTCCCTTATGGGCGAGAATAAAATGATTCCGAGATCCCAAAGATCAAGAAATGGTTAAGCATGCTTTGGCTTGTCTTAATCATTAAATATCTTAAGGTAAGCAATCCAATTGCTAATAGCTCCTAGCTACTCTCGGTTTGATAAAATGTCACATCTAATGCATCCTTGACATTTTATCTCTTTTGTCACAACATCTAAGGACTCCTTACTGATATCGTTGAGCTTAACCAAGACAACTTGTATACCTAGTATACCTTACGCTCTTAGGGAAGTAGTGATGCCTTGCTTTGGCGTAGCCCATCACATACGCGCATTAGTTCGGTAAGTGTTGTTCTTGGAACGACAAATTTTAGCTCAATATTATTAAGGGACCTAGGGTTTCTATGTCGATTAATTTAAGTGAACTTAACTAATCGTCGCAACATATGAAATCCTAGACATGCATCTAACATTCATATATAACAATAATATATATAAAGCATAAATTGATGCATTTGGCAACTAGCATGACCACTTGAAATCTTCAATTTCCATGGGTCTTCATCTTGGCTCGTCTTCATCGAAACGCCGTCTTGAGACATCTTGGCCAAAATAAAATAACTAACTAGTACGACTAAGATTAATTTAAAGTACAAAAATACTTAACGGTTCGCAGACCGTATTTAGATCTACAAAAATACATAACGGAACGCAGTCCATATTTTCTATCCTAGTCGGGCCCCACTAGTTACCATTTTCAATAACCTGTTTTGAAAACAATCTTCCATTCACCTATTCACTATTTGTGAATGACCCATGCAAAATACGAAATATATAATTAAACACGCAAATCTAGTAACTAACTTAGGTGGTTAATCCGATTAACGCGGCTAATTAAAACTAATCCATTATTTCTAAAAGCAAAGTGCTCACGTAATTAACTAAGCTCCCACTAAATTCCGCATCCATACTTAATTAATTCGATTCATTAAGTCGGAATAACCCATAATTTGTCAAAATCAAAATTTTGCAAAAGCCGGAAAAACCGAGGTCTAACCTCGTTAAGATAATTACATAAATAATTTAAAACGGCAAAAATTTTCGCAAAATTACATAGCTCAAAATCAAGCAAAAAACCCCACACAAGCACTTGGTGGGTGCGCACCATGGCTGCTAGGCAGCCCATGTGCTGCGCTGTGTGCCAGCATCCACGCCCAACGTAGCATGCTGTGCCAGCCAGCACTAGCAGCTCGCTACGCATGCTGCGCATGCTAGCTTGCTAGCTGGTGCGTGGCAGCGTGTGGCAAGCTAGCTGGGGCTTGCTGCCTCGCTGCGCAGCAGCACGCACAAGCATCTCCAGCAGCCTTGCCATGCACCTAGCACTACGGCAGCACGCTGCTCCCACTGCCACACAACAGCCCCTCAAGGCACACCCCTGTGCGCACCATAGGCAGCCACATGTGGGCTGCTAGGCAGCCCGGCTAGCCTTGGTGGCGCTTGGGTGTTTTTGCCTTGATTTACGTGCCATTTCTCGGGATTTTAATCCCGATTTACGTGTGACATAAAATTAATCTAAATTTATTTTAGAATTAATTTAAGGGCAAAAATGAAAATAAAATAAGTCCAACTTAATTAAATTCAATTTTAACGGTGCACAAGCCTAAATTATCCAAAAATTCATTTTTGAAACAATTTAGGTCTTCCTTTATGCTTAAAATTGAAATAGCTATGTCCATAATTAATTTAGCCAATATGCAAATTAATAATGGAATTGACAAATGGGAGTTGGAAAAATAAATTAACCACCTAATGATAAAATTTTCCAACTTTCATACTTGTGTAAAATAACAAGATTACATCTTCCAATATGAAGATTAATCAAAATTTTACTCACAAGTATTTGAACTTCATGGATTTTAATCAACCAAAATGAAAAATCCAAACTTTGTTCAATATGGAATTTAGTGTTAGAGTTCCAATCATTTAAACTTTTAAAGATTAGATCTTTAACATACTTGGGAACTTAAAATTACACATTCACATCAAACATTCACACATTATTGCAATTAATTTGCAAAATTTGTGAAAAACAAGTTTATGTGAAAAGGCATATCAACTCAAGCACTAATTAAAACTCCACAATTATGCTTAAGGATAATTAAAATAGCAGTAGATTAGGGATGCAATGATGCATTTAATCTAACCTTGTAATGCTTGCATTAATCAAGGCTTAAAAAGATTTATATTTTCGTTGAAAAACGAAAAAACCCCAAGAACTTGGGTTTCTGGTTTGAATTTGGCTTCTGGACAGTCCTCAAAGAGAGTTGAATCTGTTTTGGAATGTCGATTCCACCCAAAAATCACTATTTTTGAGCCAAAATCTGGGTTCGACAGCCAAATCGATAAAAATACGAATTTTAAAATTAATTAAAACGAGCTTCTAATCTAATTAGAAAAGCAAAACCAGAAATTAAATCTTACTTTAAAACACCTTAATTAATCAATAATGGCAAAAATTAAAAGGAGCGTGGCTCCGATACCGCTGTTGAGTTTCGTAGTGACCCACACTACGCGGAAAGAAACCCGCCAAGACCCGCCCCCATAATAAATGCAATTAACAAGAAAAACATAATTAAACACAAGAAAGGATAAAATATTATACCTTTGACGCGTGCTTCGCTCAACAATGAGCTCTTACTTGAACCCCGAAAATACGAGGTGTCCAACGGAATCGTACCCTTGAACCCGACCCGAGCGTCCTAAGTCTCGAAGGTTAGTCGAGACCCGGACAAATAAAACTATGAGTTTTATGAATCAAGGTTTACTCAAATCAAGAGTTGCCTTTTAATTCCACTCAAGGTTGTTCTTTCCCAAATACCCAAACTTTGGTATTTATAAGGAAATGAACCCTTGATCTTCATTTCCCAACCAATGTGCGAGAATGAATAATTTTGATAATTAATTTAATTCCAAAATAAATTAATAATCAAATCAATCACAATGCAACAAGTGTCAAGGGGAGAAAGAGAGTTAAGTGAGGACCAAGAGAGGTGGGGGGGACCATTGCCTTGCTCCCCAAGGCTTTGCCCAAGCCTTGGTCCCCACCCTCACAAAATCGGCATAGGGGCTGCTGGGCTAGCAGCCAGCTAGCACTGCCAGCTAGCCCAGCCAGCCAGCACAAGGCAGCAAGTATTAGCCCAGCCAGCCCCCATGCGCGCTGCATGCTGCTGCTGGGTGATGCCTACGCTGCTGCTTGCTAGGCGCTGGGCGCTGCTAGCAAGCGTTGCTGGCTGCCTGGCTCTTGCAAGCACATGCACACCTAGGCCCTTGCACTCCCAGCATGCGTGCTGCTAGCGAGCCACGCATGCTGGGCATTACCTTGCCAGCCACACGCACAAGCTTGGTGCTGTGATGCTGCGATGGCTTGTATGCACACGCACTGAGCGAGGCTCGTGCTGCTGCTGCGATGCCCTCCACACACACGCACACACGCACTGGCCTAGCCATGCGATAGTGTTGTGCTTGTGCGAGGGGCCTGCGATGGTGCATAGCACCCAGGCACGCATGCTGCGGTGCAGTGCCATGCGAGGGCACGCTTATGCGTAGCCATCTGTTGCGATGGTGCGATAGGCTAAGGCACAAGCACACGTACACACGCACAGGCCTAGCCATGCGATGGTGTTGTGCTTGTGCTGCGATAGTGCCTAGGCTTGCGCCTAGCCATGCTAGGCTGCGATGGGCTGCCTTGTGCACCTAGCACGCATGGCGCGCCTAGCACACCATGGTGCGCCTAGCACACACATGGTGCGCCTAGGCTTGCGATGAGCTAGCCTAGCCTAGCTACGGCTACGCTCGTACTTGTTGCTTGTGATTTTGCGACGCTCGGTCTCGACGCCCTAGGCTCGATATTTGACGTCTATATTCGTAAAACTCTGTCGACTCATTAAATCCTTCGGATTAATTCGTCGTCTCGGATTGGTTGTTCGATTGGGTTCGACCCGAAGGGTTCAGTTAAGATTAAGTTGTAATATTAATTATACCTTAATATTACTGATCGGAAGCGGCCTCCACCTAGGCATTCCATCACTTGACCTTACTGAAGAATTAGCTCTGTAATAATTCTGAACCCTCTATCAGAATAATACACTTGTTGGAAGGACACCATTCCTTTCAATTTCTTTATACCTAAGATTATGTTTGATTATCCCTTGACTATGTTCGATTATGCCTTAATTGTTTAATGCATGTATTAGCTCAGAAGTGATTACATTTGTCAGTTTGCAGCCTTTGTTAAATAATGCTTAACTATTCTACCTTTGTGTAATGACTGTTGTAATATTACTAATTATACGAATAGGGGGAACCATGAATATACCACTTAACTGTGATAGTGGTACATTTAAAACTCAGAAAATGCACCACTGAAATCATGTTGGTGCATTTAATCAAAGTGATACGTACCTATGCAGTGTACATACTACGTACCTATGCCGTGTACATGAATAATGATCCTTTCATATGCATCATGTGTACATACTACGTACCTATGCTGTGTACATGAAGTCAATATGCACCACTACAATCAAAGTGGTACGTTTTGTACTTTGAATTATACCACTAGAAACTAGTGATACAAGAATAATGACCCTTTCATATGGGACAATCAGTCCAAAATTTGTCATCTAAATGTAGGGTGAAACGAATTTTCCTATTCTCAAGATGCAGAAAATAAGACAAGTATTGTACCCAATATGGCATAAAATGTTTAAACCAAAACCAATACATCTAACAATTTATAATATTGAATATTTTGAAAAATCATATTGTTAAGCTTGTCTATCAAAGGTATTAGAATAATATGACCCAATGGGATCTTATCTGCCAGCACTCTTTTTTTCTTTAGCTCTCCATTTTTTGGTGACACTTTATATTACTGAGAGTGAGTTACGCAGGCATGAACTAAACCCACACTCGCCGTTTCATACTATAAATTATTACTTGATATTCGGGTTACTATATAATTGTACCACTGGTACCTATACGAAATGTAAACAATGGTTACCCTTGGTAACAACGAATTCATTTAAATTAGGAGGAAGTCCAAATAAAAGATATATTAATTACTGCAGCTCAATTCTTCTAATTACTTTCCATGTTTTGTTTGTAGTTGGATTACTATTTGCGTTCCTAAGAATTATTATATGAATTATGGATTGTAATGTTCAATTTTGTTGCTGTTATTTTATTGAATTGCACTTCTATCAGTTATGTGTTGTTATGTTTAATTTCCTTTGTATAATTTTATTAAATTGCACTTTGTGTTAATTAGTAAATTCTTGGATTGCGTTTACTTTCAGACTAGTATAAGCAACTTCCTTCTTTGTATTGTATTATTTCCTCGACACAATCTAACTCTAAGTGACAGTTATCCTAATTCATGAATACATTGACGGATCAATGGTACAAACCACAACCTTTCAATGTACCATTGCAAAGACAAACGACATTTGTACTATACCATTGCGAACTAAATTGTAAGAATATCATTTACATTCTACCAGTGGTACTTGCAATGTACCATTAGGAAATCCATTCCATCCAATATAGACACCACATAAAACACTTAACCATGAGTGGACAGACCACCTCCACAGCCAAAGCAAGCTAATAGTTACCCTTGAGTGGACAGACCACCTCAGAGAGGATTACGTTTGCCAGCAAATGTTTACATGTTCAATACAGACTACTTAGAACCACCACAGTTCAACCTAATTACACCATTGCCCAGGCCACTAACATAACACATCACAAATTTCGCGTTGTTTTCCTAGAACCTAGAATCAAATCCCCTAAACCATCTTTCAATTTGTTCAATTCACATTGCACGTCGTCCAAGAACAAATTTGCCCGAGCATTAGGAATCTTCCCCTGTAAATGTATGAACACACACTATAGACAACCACTTTAGAGAACTTGACACAAAACACAGATATATACACCTCTTACCACACTAAACCTCGTGGTGAATCTTTTGGCAAAGAACTTAATACACGCCAACATAAGAACACCACAGTATGAGCTGCACATTGGAGGACCACAATCAACATAAACAAAAACCACAACTTCTAGCCTTTCAACCAAATAAGGAAACAAGTGCTTACTTATCCCTTAGCTCTAAGATCTCAACAGTGCATCTCGTCCAAGAATTTAGCTGACCAGTCTTCCATTTCTGGGTCACAGAGTTGAAAAAGGATGTCGATACCACTAACCTGTAGTTTGACAAACACATTACACATAACCAAATGGGTCCCAATAAATACCATGTTTGTTTAGAATGAAAGGCATTAGTATTAGTACTAGAAGATCAAACTCTTAGGCATATGTGGTGAACGGGTCAGGGTACATAGAGTCTATCATCCACAACTGTCGACCCTTCATGTCTAATGCTAAGCACCACCAGTGTGACTCGTTAGGGGAATCCTTAATTAGGAACTTCAAGCACTAGGACAAAGACCTGATAAAATGACAAAGTCTATGCAATAAGCACAATTAAGATTATATACATGAAACACACTTAAACCTAGAGTATTGAACTATGAGAGTAAGTAGCTGACCGCTTGAATTTGCGATAGCTTAAAGCTCAAAAGAAATTTGCCATACTTGTTACCAATATGTTCGTCTTTTCCTTCGCTCAACAACAGTCGATTCTACGACCTAAACAAAAAAAAACAAGCATGAACATCAACTGTGCACGTAAATATGACACACCAAAGCTGAAATGAACCAAGAACCACTTACTGAAAAGCTTGGGTCAAGCAAAATACGCTTGCTTCTGTTCACAAAGTCTTTGGTGGCCTATTGCTTGGTGTATAGCACACTGGCCATTCTAACATAATCACTAGAAACCCGCGATTTATGGTACACTACTTCAAAGCAATCCCTCTGGTTGGCTTGCATGTGGTCACACTTTATTAACAGAATACCAGGGCTATGAAGCAACAACATAACACCAAGTATACACATAAACATATTAGAATTTACAATTAAAACCAAAAATTTACAAAAGGCATGCACACAACAGACTTTTCACTTAATTAAACGTTTCTGAATTACCTAAGTGGATCCTCAGGTCCTTCCAGAGCTTTACAAACTACAGCAAACGTGCCTCAAGCGTTGTATGGCGTCGGGTGTTTGACACATTGGTGAACACGGCTGACAAGGCTGCCTCTGTAGGTTTCACCACCCTCTTATCCGTAGTTCCGTCCCCCCTTCCCACTAGACTCATCTTCCAAACTACACTCAGCATCAACCAACACAGTACTTCCCCTCGTCCCAACCAAGCCCACAACTATTTGAGGTCTAGGCTCCATGTTCTCATCTTCCACTTCAATATCAGAACAGCTATGGAACTCCGGAACAACACCTTCATCGACAACGACATCCACCTTGGATTCATCTCCAACCACCTTAACCTCACCCCCATCCTCTGCAAACAGTGGATCAACCGCAATCTTTTAAACCACGCGTTCCAGGTCATCTTCACCTGAAACTGTATCAGTAGAAGGATCTTCACCAAGTCCTTCCCCACCTTGTTTCAATTGTTCCTTCTCCAACAAACAACTGGCCAAATCCTGATCTGCACCATTCACAACATCATGCTTTTCACCAGATAAGTTTTTATGCACAACAACATCCTTCTCCATTGGCTTACCCCTAATCACTCTTTGGGCATTAGCTACGTCAACACACTATGACATTAACTGATGCATTGATTTCATAACATCACCTAATTTCAACTCTATCACTGACATCAACTTTGGTGTAATTCTATCCAACACCTTCAGGAAAACATAAATACAAACTATTAACAACTGGCATAGGACATATCACTTATTTTATAAAATAAAAAGCTACATCTAAAACTATCATTGATATGCATTATACCTGCCGCGTAATATTTTCCACGTCTACCTCCTGCGTAGTCTGTTGCATGTCAACTCTTTCCACCCTTTGCTGCACATCTACTATGTCCACCCTTTGCTTTGGAACCTCCCGAGGAGTCAACGAATGCTCCTCCCCATAAGCTATATTCAAGACTGCAAAAGCATAAAGCAAAATAAGAACCTAAAACACAACAAATTCTGTAGTATTCAAATCAAATGAAAGTCAAACTGATACTAACCGGCAATTTCCCATAATCACCAGATTCTTTTTTATCATCGACAACAACCTCGTTGATTTTTTTTCTTCCGACCATGCCTCCAACCTCGGTCTAACACCTAACTCATTGGGACGTGACCAAGGTGATCTAGATAGAAAATCTACACAAAATGCAGAGGAAGAAGTAGTTCAAGTAACCATTACGAACGCTAAATAATTTATTAGAATTACACAATACATATTTAGATTACAAGTCCAATTAACTCACCAACACAAAAAGGGTACAACCCTCATAACCTGCAACATATCCATCACGAGCAAATTTCTTTTGGAAACTCCTGGCTGCTGCAACCATCCAGTTAAATACATAAGTGCACCAGTCATACTCATCAGCTTCATCGTAAACCAATAACGACGGTACAAGCTTCACCCCAAGATAGCTTGTATTTGTCGTAGCACGCAACACGTAGCCCAGAGCTACTATGAGAAAGGCTATCTTGAAATCAGCCTTCTCGTCATCCAACAGCGACAACACATTGCCTTCCTCATCCTTTCGAATCAGTGCCCCCAAAGCAGCTACTAATGAAATGCTATCATTTTTCCCAAACTTTTCCAAAATTCTACTATGCTCTGCCTGCTTATCCTCAGGAATCGTACACGGCAAGACCCCATGGGAATCCCAAGTACGTACACGACCTGAACAAGACTCAAAAAAAGAACATACTCATCCCCAAACCATCACCCATCACCCATCACCCTTGTCAACAGCCAGTACACAAACTTCCGAGGTACAAAAGTTAAGGGTATACTTAACAACCCTCCAAAACCCATTTCTGTGACAAGTTTATTCCCCTTTACATTTACTTAACATATTATTGAAAATACATACATTCTATTACAACAACTACTTCTAACTTACTTGTAATTTCCAATTTCTTTGTTTTACACCATTTTCAACATGTCCATGCCTTTATTTGTTCATTACTAAAAAAACCAGCTAAACAAACAATGCCAATACATTCCCACTACACTTACTTGTGAATGTTTTATGAGGTATTTTAATCTTTCACAACCACTTAAGGACTCACAATATTATTACCAAACTTATAACTCAACTAGAATTAACAATTAATCTATTTTATAAAACTTTCCTCATCTTCACATGCATATTTATTCGCTACATTTTTCCACCTACCCAAACAAAGGGACAACCACATGCAAGCATCTCCATATAAAAAATTTGGCGACAAAAAAGGTTGAGAAAGTACCTTTTGCGTATTTCTTGATTGGGTTGTAACGACAACCCCTTTCTCCTTCACCTCTTCTCCCTTCGTCTTGTCAACCTACAGAAAACATTATACATGTAAGTTATCCATCCAAATATTACTCATTCAAAACCTTTTATCAAAATCATCTAACATGCAATACCTTTTGCTTGGGCCTCTTTGTTGTTTGCTTCTAATCACTGGTACCTTGCTTGCGCTTCCCTTTTTTAACTTTTTCTTGCCATAACCTAATCAGGAGATCCTGGTAACCATCTCTGTTAGGTTCAGGTTCTTCCTCACTAGGCGCCTCATTCACTAGGAGATCCTGGTAACCATCCCTTTTTTAACTTCTTCTTGCCTTTATTTACAGCTTTCTTTTTAGGCGCCTCATTCACCCGACTCATTACGGGATTACACCTTTCCTACACAGATACAAATAATTTACAACATAAATCAACTACACCACACAACCATCACTAACCAAACATACAATCTTTGTATTTCAACCAACAATAACTCACCAATTTTGATCCCTTCTTCGTCCTCGCCATTATTTCCTCCTGCCAAGTTAAAATTAACCCTACATAAATGACATTTTCCAAATGCATATAACCATTTCAACCAACCCTTAACTGTTCACATATAAAATTTTCACTCCTAAAATACACTTTATTCACAAACCCAAAAACATTACCAAAAATTATACTTTCATAATCAATACTACTACCAAAATAGCGAAATCAATTTCACTTATTCATAATGCAAATCCAACAATAACTCCAACAATCGCCATACATCTTAATAACTACGGTTTTTGAAAACACTAGTAATCAAATTCATTCCAATTATATATCATCATCAACAAAGGAAATCCTAATTCGCTTATTTAATTATCAACAAAAACAAAATTTCTCACGCAAATTCATATAATCACCTAGTAATAAACTCATCTCATCTTCATTAATAATCTCATCTCATCTTAATGAATTAGGTGGAAACCCTAATTCGCTAATTTCAGTCGATAACCCTAAATTACATAACCTAATACATCATACCAACAACCAACATTATCAAAGACAACAATTGCTTTTTAAATTTCTTAATAACCAACAAATGCGTCCATAGCAAAATTGTTACAGTCGGTTTCGATCTCATACCTTCAATCAAAGGAACCAACGACTACCGGTATACAATTCATGCAACTGCTCACGATTACCACGCACCAAAATTCTTTTCTAGCTCCGGCAGCAACCACCGTCGTAGTCTCTTTGTTGGAACAGAGTACAGTAACTACAGGGAGGAGCGAAAAAGAAAAAATGAGGAGAGAGAATGCACTTTTGATGTTAGTTTATGAAAAATAACCTTTTCATTTTCAAAAAAATGAAATCCCGTTACATTTTAGATTATAACGGGATATATAAAGTCAGCCTTTTACTTTTGCATTTCTTAAGCTTGGTAAATTACACTACTACCCTCCTATTTACTTTCTTAATCCATAGGCGCTATGCGCTGATATGGACTCAGAAACCTTGCATACATTGATTAATCCTATGCATATCAAATCTGATAAGAGCTAATGTCATTGAAACTACTTGCATACATTGATTAATCCAATAACATCACTTAATTACTAACGACACAAAAAAAAAGTTAAAAAAAAAAAAATCAACAATGATTAAAAAAAAAAAAAAAGTCATCCATGGAATAGAGATAATGTTCAAACACTATGTTAGAACCCGTGCGATGCACGATTTATATAAAATCTATTATTATAATTTGTACATTTTTTTTTTAAAAAATGGATAAATATAAATTAAAAGTATGCACCTTGTACAAAGGTATCTTTACTTTTAAAATTTTAGATTTTATCAACATTATGATATAATGCTTGTTCAATGTCGCCTAATATATATTTCAATCTAGAAGTCTATTTATTAGTGTGCTACCTAAAATTATTTCATTTTGTAAGAATAAATTGATAGGTTGTGGTTGTAATGTAGAAGGTTCTAATATTCAAATTTCAAAATTATTAAATATGATAGCTCCACCAAAAAAAAAAAAATGGCATCATTCATGCATTTAGGCGGGAAATTTTTTATTATGAGAGTAACTTGTGGACAGTAATGACGTTAGCAACGTTTTGTTTTAGTAATAGTTAATAAATTACTACTAACGATTTTGCAAGGAAGATATATTTACTTAAGTACTCATGTGAAGAAATAAAAAAAAAATATGACATCATTTTTAGTAAGAGGGACTAGAGGTAAAAATGCTACTAGAAGTAAAAATGTTCCCAAATTAATATCATCAACCGTCAAAATTTTTTATTTTTATTTTTATTTTTGAGGAAGTCAAAAAGTAGTTGGGCATAAAACAAAGATTATCCATTTTATAACAAAGATTATCCATTTATAATTATATATTTACATACACCGCCTAAGTTTGTTTCCTCTCCTCTATAAAAACAGTTGTTTGTTCTTACAACTACTGCTACTCACATTTCATTTCAAGAAATCTAAGCTCTTTAATCATACCAAAAATGGTTTACAAGAAGATAATATCATTAAGACAATTCTTGGGATTAGGCAATCGCAATAAAGTTATCAATTATGAAGTTAATACAGTTCGATCATATTAACGTGAATCGTTTCATCAAAGGCCCAGCTACTTAACCTACTTTAGATCAGCGGTACCGGAGTTTAATTCTCGATCTCTGAACACGGTTGGAGTTTAATTCTCGATCTCCGAACACGGTTGGGGGTTGAATGCGTTGATGGCATTCCAGCCTTATCCAATAAAAACAAAGGTAAAGAATTTTAAATTTCTTTAGAAATTAACAAAGGACAATTTGGAAGTAATTGACCTTATGATAAAGGTTAAAAGGATGATTTGTATGGTATGACATGTAAACTTTCGGAAGATGATGATTGGTGTACCTTACAAAACTTGAACTACAATTTTTCAAAGGCCTTGTTACAGCAGGGCCCCTAACCCTGCAACATGCAGTCATGCAGTTGAAGAGTTCAATTACATTCTCAAGAAGGACACTTAAGAATACACGACCTCCTTTATTTTTAGTTGACACCACTTAACTTTTACACTATTTACAAATTATATTTGATTAGCTTTTGTGATTTATAGCTACGATACATAATCAGGTGGAATCTTGTTTAAATCATCTTAATGTATATTTTATTAATATCTACTTTTTATAATTTTACAATATCAAGAATTAGGGATATTAATTGTTGGAATAGTGCGTTGACAAGTGTGATAAGAGAAAAGTGTCAACTAAATAAAAACGGAGGAATTGGTTATTTACACAAAAACTTTACCCTCATTGTTCTTCATGTTGGGTATCATGTGGCCCAAAACAGTTAGAAGCCCAAAAGCATTCTTCATGCTTCTAAAGAGTATGTCAGTGCACACACACTCAACAATTCTCGATGGTCAACTTACAATATCATAAGCAAATCTAGATAATTTCTTCGTAAAATATCATCAACATTCCACCGACCTCAACAAGTATAAATAGTTGAGGTTTGGCTCATTTTATATCCATCCACAAGATTATTCGTTTCCAAATATATTGTCATATTCCAAAATACATAAAAGCCTTCCTACTAAACCACATATTTATATTTGCTCTTTGTATAATTTCACTACTCCCTCTGTCCCATAATACATAAGATGCAGGAGTTTTTTCACTATTCATACATTAACTTTGACTATAAATTTTTTACTAACACAATAAAAATATTTTTTTATTATAAAATATGTTGTTAGATAGGTATAAATATAAAGTTCATAATATAATTTTTAAAATAAATTTCAATAATATTTAATTATATAAAAATAAAGTCAAACTAGTGCATTTGGCATGTGCACAATGTCAACTGTGTCATGTATTTTTGAACAGATGAAATGTTTTTTAATACTCCCTAGTGAGTTCCTTATTTGTGAGAGTTATATTGTAATATTTTTCACCCTAATAAATTAGGGTCATTGTACTCTCATTTTAATATAGTGGATTTATTTTCAAGTGCTCATTGGGTGTTATTTTCTTAATAGCTTTTTTTTGCCGCTCATACTTTGTCAATTTCTCGACTAATTACGTTTTCACTATTGTTCTTACCCTAACACTTCACATTTTAGAGGCCATACGATTTAGAGAAATTGAAACTTCATTAATAGCGTGTCAAGCGAACGACACGAACTTTTGATCCATAATTGGGACAAGATTTTGAAAAGGATTATACAGGTTGCTAATAAAGACATAACCCGAGAAGCATTTGATAATCACGAGTTGATTAAAGAATTAGGTTTAAGATATGAACGTGTGCCTGCTCATACAGAATTGGGGCAATGTTTCTGATTTGACTCGAGAAGTAGCCAATAACAAAAGAACGCAAGAAGCCTTTGATAATGATAAATTGATGAAAAACTTAGGATTGCAATATGCGTGTGTGCATTCGGTCCTTGGATTACTTAAAGCGAAGAATATCTGAAATGGATGAAACTTAGGATTGCGATATGCGTATTTGAGTTTCGAAGTATATATTAGACAAATTCTTTGCATTTAAACTCTATGTTTTTAGTTGCTTTAGGGTTTATATTATTTTTCTTAACTCTTATGTTCTTATAAGGTTCATGTTAATTTGTTTTAGCCTTTATGTTATTCGAATTTAGACTTTTGATTTACCGAGTGCACAAACCAATGGTTTAGGTCACACGCTTAAAGAATAAATCCCACATTCCATATTTCACATTCCTATAATTTGACGCTAATTTTCTCACATTCGAACAACAATAGTGAAATTGGAAATATAAACCTAGAAATTGGGGAAAAATCAAGAGTCGATAAATCGATCAATCCAATTTGTTTTGAACAAAATCAGTATGAATATAAGTATATCCTTGTCAGAACTATTCGAATTCAATCAAGAACTAAGAAAAATACGACCCACAAATTGTAAATGAAAATTTGGAAAAGTAAGATGAAAATTTCTGAAACTGAAAGAGAAATTCGCGGAATTTATGAGCTAGGAATCGATCCTGCTCTGATACCATGTTAAATTTGTGAATCTAATAAGGAGGAAGAAAAGAGAAGAGAGAGAGTGCTGCCATTGAAGAGCTTGAAGGAGCTTGGAGGAAGAGAGAGAAAATGAGAGTATATTCTGTAGAATGAAATGTTAGGATATTAAGATACTATTACATCATACTATTTACAAGTATGCTATTTATACAACTAAGTACATTAGCTAAAGAAAATGGGTAACAAACTACTTTATAATCCGGCCAATATCTAATCTCCAACATCTTCCTAAACGAATTGATGCACACCTTACCAATCTAAACAATAATGGGTTCAATACTTTCAACAGGAAGCCATGCAAGGCAAGCCAACCTGTCTTCATCTGTCTTCATCTAAAAGAACTAATTACTCTCACAGCCTTGATATTTTACTCTATTTGATTTTTCACGATATCCAAGACGCGTTTTAAAACAAATTTATCTCTATTTTCATACATGTAAAAATTACAAAAACTAGATTTTAATATAATGTACAATGAGACGGATCCAACAAGATCCATATGACTTTATTACTTCTTACTAGTTCTTTGCTCAAGCAACGCTCGGATATTCATTTTTTCTTTTTTTTCTTATAAATTACATTAAGTTTAATTTGTATTGTTTATAGGTTTTGTATACATTTAAATATCTATTTACGTTATCAAATTATTATTGATGAGACACATTAATATAAAGTATCTCTACTTTTGTAGTTTGCTCCCAAATTATAAATTTAAAATTGAGTTGGAATCCCTATTTTAAGTAAATAATGAACAATTCATTTTATAGATCAGTAAATGAAGATTTAAGGGAATATAAAAGATTTTCTAAATTTGGATATATAAATAAAGGTTTTTAGTTAGGTAAATTTCTATTTGGAACTATAAATTTCAGTAGAATTGAGTTAGAAATTTGAAGGGTAAAAAATCACTAACTTACTATGACTTTACGTTATTGTTAGTTGTTTTTAATCTTTTTTAATCCGTTATCTCACTTTTCTTATTTATTCAAAGTAATTGTTGTTGTTCTATTTTTTGGATTGTTTAGGTTATAGGTTTTTTAAAAGTTAAATTATCTTAATATTTTGTAAGGAAAAAAAAAAAAAAATTGACGGGAAATTTTTTAATATGAACGCGACATCTGTACTTCTGGGATAATTCTGGTCATTACGTTAGTATATAGTATTAATGAATTAAGGGTATTTTTTTTATCAAAGATTTTAAAGTTTGACTTAAATTTTTATAATGGGAGAAAATATTATGGATGAAGGGAGTATATAGTATGCAGGTTCATTTACTTGGGTTCTTTAATGGAGGCTATCTTTGATAATTATTTTAATAACAAAATAAAATTGGCTGGGTTACACGTGAATTTGGCTGAAATTTGGAAGAATTGTCCAGGTTTTAACATAAGATCTATGTAAAAAAGCAATGATAGTATTAGAATGTTTGTTTGGGGGGATTATTGATGGGATAAAGATTTAAAATCCCTTGTATCTCTTTATCCCTTGTTTGTTTGAGGGAATACAAGTTATCCCATATAAAAGGGATGGGGACAAAATAGGGCTTATCCCTCTATTTCTATAACAAGGGGGGGCAAGTATAAGATTGGGGGATAAAAATTAAAAATAAAAGACAACTTTACCCTTAATGAAAGGGAAGGAAGGAGAGAGGAGAAAAGTTAGTAAGGATAGTTAAGTAAATTTGCTACTTATTCCAATTTAATTCCCAACTCATTCTATATAATGGGTACCATAATTTTTATCTTTATCTCACCTAATAATTCCCTATTCTTATCTTACCTTCTTATCCTCAATATCCCTATGCCTGTTGTCAAACGCCCCGTATAAGTATATACAACACAATTGTAACACTTTTATACTAGAAAACACGAATTATTCATCACTTTTTATTTTACAATATGATACGAGTATGTGTGACATTTAAAGTTGCTACATTCTACCAGGTTAATATATAAACCGGACTTCATATTAAACACAAGTGATGACATGCATGTAATCAATGATTTAAACATAAGTTTACGAAGCTGCGATATTTCCGCTAAATATTTGGTTTAAGCGTCTCACTTCCTTAGGACTTATGAGTGTGATTGCCGAAGCTATTTCGGGTGGTAAATTGCCGGCAAACAGCGCGGTGGAAGCAATTTGAAATCCTGGGTTTGCTCCATTCAACCCAACAAAAGCAAGAGCTCGAGTTTTACCAACATTGATCTGGAAGTGAAGCAAGGTCTGTGGAAAAATCATAGAATCACCCGGCAGTAATACTTTATAGTATGCCGTGTTGTTTGTGTCAATAATCCCTGCAATAATTGTCCCGTTTATAAGAACAATCATTTCTGATGTTCGATGAGAGTGTGCAGGAACAACTCCTCCTACAGCCAAATCTAACCTTGCCATAGAAAGGCCTAAACCGTTTAAGGCTGGGAATGTAGTGTGATTTGCTCGAGTTACATTGTTTCCAAATATGTTAGTGATGGATTTTTCACCACGAAATCCAGTGAAAACAAAGTCATCAGTTGTGACTTTAGCAGGATCTTTGCAAGCATACCCTTGAGGTCCCCTAGGGAGACTAAGGTCTGCAATACAATAATCGATTTCGATATTTGCACTACCTGCTGAAAAAGGCTTAGCTAAAAGAAAGAGCATGGAAAAAACTGCTAGACCATTCATCATTGTTTACGAATAATTTTAATTAGCTTTGTGGATTTATGTTCTTGCATCTCTTAGCAACATTTAGCACCCTATATATGCTGAAATTCGCTGCATAAATATAGAAAAATCCTAAAATTTATAAACATAAACAAAAATAGAAGGATATTAATTTTGTCATAAGAAGAGTATCAATTGTGCATGTCAATGACTTGTTCTTTGTCACGTAAATGCCTAGAATACGATTGATTCAAAATGATGAAAATTGGATGATGTCAAAAGACTTAAAAGAGTAATTAATTCTTGGATTGTAGCCTAATTGCTGAGTAAAAATAGTGTATGTGTACGCGTTCAAGTTTATAGAATTTGTTTTAGGTATTAGAAAAGTCGTTTCCACATAAATATACAAGCCCTGTATGCACGCGTTACATGCATTAATTCTAAATAATTTATTAGTTCATCTTGGTCGAGATGAAATAGTAACTTGAAATTAGGGGTGTCAATTTGGGTAAACGATTTAGTTTTGGGTTGGGTTTAACTGTTTCGGGTTATAACAGGTTGAAATGATTAGTGGGTTAGTTTGGGTCGGCTTTGAAAATTATCGGATCAGTTCAATTTGGTTTTTTTAATTGCGATTTCTATTCGGGTTGGGTCCTAATCAGATCAGGTTGTAATCGGTTCGGGTCATAAATAGTTTGGGTTAAACCGGGTAGGTTAGAAAATGGGTTTAGCCAGTTTAAAGTGGTTTTGGTTCAAAATAGTTCGGGTCCTAATCGGGTCGAATTGTAATCGGTTCGGGTCATAATCAGTTTGGGTAAAACTGGGTCGGTTTGAAAACGGGTTTTGGTTCAAAACAAATCGGGTGAAATCGGGTCGGGTCATTATTGATTAAGGTTAAAATCGGTTTAGATTGAATTGGGTTTGTTTGAAAACAGTTTTAACGAATATGAAGCGTGTTTAAGTTCAAATCATATCAGGTTAAAATCGAGTCGGATCATTATCGAGTCTGGTTAATCAGATAATATGTAGGAACGGGTTAGGTTATAATCAAGTTAAGTCTTAAATAAGTTGGGTTTATCGAGTAGTGGATTGAAACGAATCAGATCATAAACATATTAGGTTACGAGTTGTAAATAGCTCAGTCATAATGGATTACGGTTTGTAAACAGTTCGGTCACAACGGGTTATGGCTTGTAAACAGTTCGGTCCTAACGGGTTACAAGTTATAAACGGTTCGGTCAAAGCGGGTACGGGTTGGAACGGTTCAGGTTAATCGGATTTTTGCCGGGTTTAAACGGTTTTCGGTTTAAAATGGGTTGGGTTACTATCGGGTTCGGACATAATCAGTTCGGGTTGCTTTCGGTTTTCGGTTGTAATGGTTTGACCTGATAATGGGTCGGGTCATTAACGGTTTGCACAACTTCGGTTCGGTTCAGTTTCAGGTTAGAAAAAATTAGGTCGGGTTGGTTTTCTGTTTTCAAAAAATGGGTTTTTAACGATTCGATTTCTTTTCGGATCGGTTTAAAATAGTCGAATTTAACAATTCGAGTCAAAAACTGACAGCTCTACTTGAAATAAATAGTCATCCTGAATGATGAACATGAATAATAACTGTAAAGAATATAAAGATATATGAACGGAACACTTTTTTTTTTAATAGCGTAGTATTTTATCTGGCAGGTTGTATAGTAATTCATCGCCCTTTTGTTTCCCCCCTTTTGTTATTATTGTTTTACGAAGTAGCTGTTTAATAAATGTGTTTACAATACGAAATTATCATTTGTTTATTGTTTTTTAACTTCTTGATTTAGTCCGGCTGATTTTAATTTATACCTAACTTCAATCTTTCGATGACATTACTTATCGAGAGCACCTGCTACAAAATTCTAAAAGTGTGGCCTAAGAATTATTATGCAACTATCGCAATAAAAAACACTCTTATAGGAAATGACCCAAAATCCTAATATAGGGAAAAAAAACCATAAATGCTGGAAACCCTAATCCAAAAATTGGTCATCTTAACTAATTAAGTAATTTATAAGTTGAAATTAGGAAGTTGATTCACAGATTATAAAAAGAATGTTAGCCTGTTAGGTATTTTTGTTTCGATATCCAATAAGTGGTAGGTAGATGTATGCAAAATCTTGTTTTTCTTTTAATTTAAATTCTTTCAACACAAATTATTGGGTGTGGCAGTCTGCACCCAATATCTCGTGCGGCACCCCATTTTCCCTTCAAACACAATTGAAACTTACTCATTCATTTCAATTCTCAAACAAAACTGTGATTTTAGGGCTCACAATTCACATAACAACTATAATGCTTAAATTAGCCAACCAAATCGGAGAAAATGATTCATTTTTTGATTGAATCGAAAATGAAGATGACGATGACAAAGGTGAAGCAGTTGGTGGTGATGCGATTTGCGATTTTCGACCGGTGATGCAATGGTGATGCGATTTGCGGTTCGCGGTTGGTGGTGATGCGATTTGCGATTTGCCGTTGGTGGTAAGTGGTGATATGATTTGCAATTGGCGTGAGGGTTTGTGGTGGCGGCGTGAGGATTTGTGGTGGTGCCGTGAGGATTTAATTAATCATGAGGGGTGTTGCTCTTTGTTTCAGCTGTTTAAGGAGTTATTTAAGGAGTTGTTTGCGTTATACATGTGTATAATCGGCATTTGGGACTTTGATTTTCGGATTTAATTATGTGAATTTATAGTTTTTGTTGCTAAGAGAGAAAGCTTGGATATCGAGTGTTACTGTTAGTTCTTTGTGATTTTTGTTTCTATTTCAGCTATCTAATTGAGTTATTGGCGAAGGAAGGGTATCTTGTTGTACTAGTTCCTTATAATGGTATCTTGGCGTGAGGGTGTGTGGTGGCGTGGGGGTGCGTGGTGATGGCGTGAGGATTTGAGAGCTGTTGATTTTATTTGTTTGTTCCCATTCTCATTTGAAGGTGAGAGAAAGAAAGAGAGGAAGAGGGGGAAAGAGGAGAGAGAAGGAAATAAAAATACTTTGTATATACTTTATTTGTATGTTGTTAATCATATTAGACAACAAATGACGCATATCAATCAATTGATGTCTGATATCAGTCAACATTAGGGACATATTAGACATTAATAAAAACATATCAGCCAACAAAAGGAACCTATCAGCCAACAAAAGATACATATTATCCAACAAGAAGAATATATCAGCTAATAAAATGTATAAATCAGCCAACAGAAGGAAAATATCAGCCAACAAATGAAGCATATCAACCAACAAAAGGATGAAATCAGTAAAGAAAAGCAATAGGTAAGCTAACAAAATAAACATATCAACCAACAAAAAGAAACATAAAAGCCAACAATTAAAATATACATATCAGCCAACAAAATAAAAGATATCAGCCAACTAAAGAAACATATCAGTCAACTGATGTCTAGCTAATAGCAGCCAACAAAAGGAACATATCAAAAAAAAAAAATAATAAATAAATAAATAAATAAATAAATAAATAAATACATATCAACCAACAAAAGGAATATATTAGCCAATACAAAAATCATATCAGGAAACAAATGAAACATATCAGCCAACACATGAAACATATCAGCCAACAAGTGAAATATATCAGCCAAGTCTGCCGCACGCAAATAGCGGCAATCCGCATCCAATACCTTCTCTTCTTTCAATGCTATCTATATATGCTATTTTAATATTTGTATTAAATTAGATATATATGAATTGAAAAACGTAAAATTCAACGTATGTGTTGCAATATTAGGGGAACGGATGAAATACTAATTGAAATAAATGAATAACACGATCAGCCCAAGTCTCCCCATAAAATCCCATAAAATAACACGTCATTTACACAAAAAAAAAAGCTCCAAAAAAATCTTAAAAATCAATTCAAGGAAAATGAAAGGAATGGTGTCCTTCCAACAAGTGTATTATTCTGATAGAGGGCTCAGAATTATTACAGAGCTAATTCTTCAGTAACGTCAAGTGATCGGAATGCCTAGGTGGAGGACGCTTCCGATCAGTAATATTAAGGTATAATTAATATTACAGCTTAATCTTAACTGAACCTTTCGGGTCGAACCCAATCGAACAACTAATCCAATACGACGAATTAATTCGAAGGATTTAATGAGTCGTCGGAGTTTTACGAACACATACATCGGACATCGAGCCTAGGGCGTCGAGGCCGAGTGTCGCAAAATCACAAGCAACAAGTTCGAGCATAGCCGTAGCATCACAATGGCCTAGCCATGTGAACGCTAGGCTAACTCGAGCTAGCATGCACCTAGCATGGCAAGGCGCAAGCCTAGACACACTAGGTGTGCTAGGCGCACCACCGTTAGCACTAGGCGCTAGCATGCGTGCATGCTTAGCATCGCAACACCATGTGCATGTGTGCTTGGGTGCCTAGGTGCCATCGCAGGCCACACGCACCAAGCACAACCATCGTAGTGCTGGGCGCTTGCGTGTGTGCGTGTGCGTGTGTGTCTCGCACCATCGCAGCAGCAGCACTAGCCTCGCTCAGTGCGTGTGCATGCATGCCATCGCACCATCGCTGGCACAGCACCAAGCATCGCATGCTTGTGCGTGTGGCTGGCAAGGCGATGCCCAGCATGCGTGGCTCGCTAGCAGCACGCATGCTGGGAGTGCGAGGGCCTTGCGTGTGCGTGTGCGATGGCGAGGGAGGCAGGGGCCAGCAGCTTGCTAGCAGCGCCCAACGCCTAGCAAGCAGAAGCAGCAGCAGCGTAGGCACTGCCCAGCACAGCCACACGCATCATGCTTGTGCTGGCTGGGCTGGTGCTAGCTGGCTGGGCTTGCTGGCACTACTAGCTGGTGTGCTAGCTGGCTGCCAGCCCAGCAGCCCCTTGTGCCGGTTTTGTTAGGGGTGGGGACCAAGGCTTGGGCAAAGCATTGGGGAGCAAGGCAATGGTCCCCCCCACCTTCTCTTCGTCCTCACTTGACTCTTTCTCTCCCTTTGACACTTGTTGCATTGTGATTGATTTGATTATTAATTTAATTTAGAATTAAATTAATTATCAAAATTACTCATTCTCCCACATTGGTTGGGGAATGAAAATCAAGGGTTCATTTCCCTATAAATACCAAGGCATGGGTATTTGGGAAAGAACACACTTGAGTTGAAAAGTAAAGGAAACTTCATTATTGAGCATACCTTGAAATTCGTAAAACTCTAGTTTATGTTGTCCGGGCCTTGATAAACCTTCGAGGCTTAGGACGATCGGGTCGGGTTCGAGGGTACGATCCCGTCGGAGACCTCGCACTATTGGGGTTCAAGTAAGAGCTCATAGTTGCGCGAAGCACGCGTCAAAGGTATAATCTTTTATCCTTTCTTATGCTTTAAATTATGTTTTGCTTGTTAATTGCATTTATTATGGGGGCGGGTCTTGGCGGGTTTCATTCCGCGTAGTGTGAGTCACTACGAAACCCTACAGCGGTATCGGAGCCACGCTCCTTTTAATTTTTGCAATTATTTATTAATTAAGGTGTTTTAAAGTAAGATTTAAATTCTGGTTTTGCTTTTCTAATTAGATTAGAAGCTCGTTTTAATTAATTTTAAAACTCGTATTTTTCTCGATTTGGATGTCGAACCCAGATTTTTGCTCAAAGATAGTGTTTTTTGGGTGGAATCGACATTCTGAAACAGTTTCAGTCCTTTATAAGGACTGTTCAGAAGCCAAATTCGAACCAGAAACCCAAGTTTTTGGGGTTTTTTTCGTTTTTCAACGAAAATTTTAAATCTTTTTAAGCCTTGATTAATGCAAGCATTACAAGGTTAGATTAAATGCATTATTGCATCCCTAATCTACTGCTATTTTAAATATCCTTAAGCATAATTATGGAGTTTTAATTAGTGCTTGAGTTGATATGCTATTTTTCACACAAACTTGATTTTTCACAATTATGCAAATAAATTGCATTAATGTGTGAATGTTTAATTTGATGTGAATGTGTAATTTTAAGCTTCCAAGTATGTTAAAGATCTAATCTTTAAAAGTTTAAATGATTGGAACTTTAACCCTAAATTCCATATTGAACAAAGTTTGGATTTTTCATTTTGGTTGATTAAAATCCATGAAGTTCAAATACTTGTGAGTAAAATTTTGATTAATCTTCATTTTGGAAGATGTAATCTTGGTATTTTACACAAGTATGAAAGTTGGTAAATTTTTATCATTAGATGGTTAATTTATTTTTTCCAACTCCCATTTGTCAAATCATTATTAATTTGTATATTGGCTAAATTAATTGTGGACATAGCTCATTCAATTTTAAGCATAAAGAAAGACCTAAAAATTGTTTTAAAATAATTTTTTGAATGATTTAGGTTTATGCACCATTAAAATTGAATTTAATTAAGTTAGACTTATTTTATTTTAATTTTTCCTCAAATTGATTCTAAAATAAAATTAAGAATTAATTTATGCCACACGTAAATCGGGATCAGAATCCTGAGTAAAATGCACGCAAATCGATGCAAGACCGCAAGCGTCACCAAGGCTAGCCGAGCTACCTAGTAGCCCACATGTAGGTTGCCTATGGTGCACGCATGTGCTGAGCATCAATGGTGCGTGGCTGTGTGGCGAGGGGTGCTAAGGCGCTGGGCTTGGGCAGTGGCATTGGCTGTTGGTTGCTTAGGATGCTGCTAGGCAGCGTGGTAGCAAGCACCAACAAGCCCCCCACTTGCTGGCAGGCGTAGCATGCGCAACAAGCAGCTGGTGCTGGCTAGCGTAGTGTGCTGTGCTGTGCGCAGCATGTTAGCACCAAGCGCCAGCACAGGCCTTGCTGCTGCGATGCGTGTGTGGCGAAGGCTGCTGGCGTGCTTGTGCTGCTGCTGGGCAGCGAGGTAGCAAGCCCCAGCCAGCCAACCCACTGCTGCCTAGCAGCCATGGTGCGCAATGCACCATGCTTGGTTGGGGCTACGTTGCTTAATTTTTGAGCTATGTAATTTTGTGAAAATTTTGCCGTTTTTAAATAATTTATGTAATTATTTTAACGAGATTAGACCTCGATTTTTCCGGTTTTGCAAAATTTTTGATTTTGACAAATTATGGGTTATGCCAACTTAATTAATCGGATTGATTAAGTATGGATGCGGAATTTAGTGGGAGCTTAGTTAATCGAGTGAGCAATTTGCTTTTAGAAATAATGGATTAAACAACTTTGACTAGTTTTAATTAGGCGTATTAATTGGATTAACCACCTAAGTTAGTTACTAGTTTTGCATGTTTAATTATGTATTTCGTAATATGCATGGGCCATTCACACATAGTGAATGGGTGAATGAAAGATTGTTTTCAAAACAGGTTTTGAGAAAAAGGCAACTAGTAGGACCCGACTAGGATAGAAAATACGGACTGCGTTCCGTTATGTATTTTTGTAAATCTAAATACGGTCTGCGAACCGTTAAGTATTTTTTACTTTAGATTAATCTTAGTCGTAGTAGCTAGTTATTTTATTTTGGCAAAGATGTCTCAAGACGGCGTTTCGATGAAGACGAGCCAAGATGAAGACCCTTGAAGATTTGAAGATTTCAAGGGGTCATGCTAGTTGCCAAATGCGTCAATTTATGCTTTATATATATATTTTTGTTATATATGAATGTTAGATGCATGTCTAGGATTCATATGTTGCGACGATTAGTTAAGTTCACTTAAATCATCCAACATAGAAACCCTAGGTCCCTTAATAATATTGAGCTAAAATTTGCCGTTCCAAGAACAACACTTACCGGACTAATGCGCGTATGTGATGGGCTACGCCAAAGCGAGGCATCACTACTTCCCTAGAAACGTAAGGTATACTAGGTATACAAATTGTCTTGGTTAAGCTCAACGATATCAGTAAGGAGTCCTTAGATGTCGTGGCGAAAGAGATAAAATGTCAAGAATGCATTAGATGCGACATTTTATCAAACCGAGAGAAGCTTAGAGCTATTAGCAATTGGATTGCTTACCTTAAATATTTAATGTTAAGACAAGCCAAAGCATGCTAACCATTTCTTGATCTTTGGGATCTCGGAATCATTTTATTCTCGCCCAAAAGGGACAAATTTATCAATGCGTGGATAAAATGCTCAATAAGATTGAGAAATTTGCATGAACACTTTTAAATTTCAAACTTATTGGTTTATGAATGATTTTTCATTTCAAATTCTTTCAATTGTAGAACAATGTCTGCAAGTAACTCAAACAACAACCAATTCTCTTTACGCTCAATTCTCGACAAGGAGAAATTGAGCGGGCTAAACTTTCTTGATTGGCAAAGAAATCTGCGCATTGTACTAATGCAAGAGCAAAAGGAATACGTCCTTGATGAGGAAATGCCCGATGCACCAAATGAGGAGGTCACTCAGGCTGCCCTTAATCGATGGCAAAGTGTCAATGGGGATGTCAAATGCATCATGTTGGCCACCATGTCTCCGGACCTTCAAAAGACTTTCTTTGAAAAGGAGACGGCTTTTGAGATCATTTCTGAGCTTCAGAATATGTTTCAAGAGCAGGCTCGAACTGAAAGGTTCGAAACCCACAGGCAGATCCTTGAGAGCAAGCTCAAGAAAGGAGAGCCAGTCAGCCCGCATGTCCTCAAAATGATTGGATTATTTGAGAACATGGAAAGGCTTGATGTTGGGTATTCAACCGATATGGCAATTAACATCATTCTCCACTCGCTTCACAAAGGCTATGATCAGTTCAAGATGAACTATAATATGCATAGCATGGAAAAAACCCTCACCGAGCTTCATGGTATGTTGAAGCAAGCCAAGAAAACCCTCAAGGATGAGGGCAAGCATGACATGCTCATGGTGAGGAAGGGCAAGCCATTCAAACGTCCAAGCATGAAGAAGAGCTTTAAGGGGAAAAAGAGAAATTTTCCGCCTAAGTCAAACACTGCCAAGGGTAGCAAGGACAAAAAGGTAGCCTCTTCCAAATTCGATTCCGAATGTTTCTACTTCAAGAAGAAGGGACATTGGAAACGGGATTGCCTTAAGTTCAAGGAAGATAAGAAGAACGGCACCGTTGCTTCTTCATCAAGTATTTTTGTTATAGACTTAAACTTCGCTAGCAAAACATCATGGGTATTAGATACCGGATGTGGATCACACCTTTGTTCCAATGCTCAGAGACTAAGGATAAATAGGAGGCTAGAGAAGGGATAGGTCGAGCTTCGGGTCGGCAGTGGAGCAAGAATGTCTGTCGTCTCCGTTGGAACTCTCAGTTTGTCGTTGCCCTCTGGGATTATTTTGGAACTTGACAATTGTTATCATGTTCCTAGAGTTACCAAAAACATTATTTCAATTTCGGCGTTGGACGCTAAAGGTTTTGAATTTCGAATTAAGAACAATAGTTGTTCATTTTATTTCGATAATGTTTTATATGGTAAAGCATATTCAGAAAATGGTCTTTATGTGCTTTCTCTTGACAAACAAGTCTATAACATTGATGATACCTCCAAAAAGGCTAAGACCATCGATTCGAATCAAGCCTACTTGTGGCATTGTCGTCTTGGCCATATTAACCTCAAACGCATCAAGAAACTTCTACAAGAAGGTGTTCTTGACTCATTCGACTTGGAGTCGTTTGAAAATTGCGAAGGATGACTATTAGGCAAGATGATAAAACAGCCATTCTCCAAGTTTGGAGAAAGGGCAAGTAACTTATTAGTTCTAATACACACGGATGTATGTGGACCATTGAGTACACCCGCAAGACAAGGTTACCTATATTTCATCACCTTCACCGACGATTTTAGTAGATATGGTTATGTCTACTTAATGTCGAATAAATCTGAATCCTTTGACAAATTCAAAGAATTTCAGAAAGAAGTTGAAATTCAATTTGGCAAGAAAATTAAAGCACTTCGATCGGATCGAGATGGCGAATATTTGAGCCTTGAATTCGACGATCACTTAAAAGAAAATGGTATTCTTTCAGAGTTGATACCTCCTGGAACTCCTCAATGGAACGGAGTATCCTAACGGAGGAATCGAACCTTGTTAGACATGGTTCGATCAATGATGGGTCTTAGTGAACTTCCTATCTCTTTCTGGGGACATGCGCTACAAACCGCGGCACTAACATTGAACCGAGCTCCGTCAAAAGTTGTTGAAAAGACTCCATATGAATTATGGACTAGAAAACCTCCTAGGTTGTCTTTTCTCAAGATTTGGGGATGCGAATCATATGTCAAACAATTAATTTCGGACAAACTTCACCCCAAATCAGACAAGTGTTTCTTTGTGGGGTATCCAAAAGAAACCAAAGGGTATTACTTCTACAATAAATCCGAGAACAAAGTATTTGTTGCTCGTGATGGTGTCTTTTTGGAGAAGGAACACCTTTCCAAAATGACAAGTGGGAGGAAAATCGAACTCGACGAAGTTCGAGAGGACGAGCAACAATGTCAACCTGATAAAACTGACAATTGAAGTGCTTTGGAAGCAACTGAGAAGATTGGTCAGAATCAAACAGACAATGTAAATGGTCAACCCATTACCCTTCGTAGGTCGCAACGGCAAAGATCTCAACCAGACAGATACCTTGGTATTGTCTTAACCGATGATCAAGACATCCTAATTATGGATGGAGATGAGCCAGCGACATACAAGCAAGCTATGACGAGCCCCGACTCTGCTAAATGGCAAGAGGCATGAAATTCGAGATGGACTCCATGTCTGAAAATCAAGTCTGGGACTTGGTGAATTTGCCCGAGGGTTACACACCCATTGGTTGCAAATGGATCTTCAAATTAAAGACAGACAAGGATGGAAATGTATCGATATACAAGGCTAGACTGGTGGCAAAAGGTTATAGACAAATCCACGGGATTGACTATGATGAAACCTTTTTACCGGTTGCAATGCTAAAGTCTGTCCGGATTATTCTAGCGATTGCTTCATATTACGATTATGAAATATGGCAGATGGATGTCAAAACCGCCTTCCTAAATGGGATTTTGGAAGAAATTGTGTACATGACATAGCCAGAAGGTTTTGTTGATCCGAGCAACGCTTGAAAGGTTTGCAAGCTTAAGAAGTCCATTTATGGACTAAAGCAAGCCAGCAAGAGTTGGAATCTGCGATTTGATGAAGCTATAAGCAAGTTTGGTTTCATAATAATCCAGATGAATCTTGTGTATACAAGAAGGTCAGTGGGAGTGACATCGCATTCCTAGTCCTATATGTCGATGACATACTGCTTATTGGAAACAACGCAAAATTACTAGAGTCCGTAAAGGGCTGGTTGGGAAAGTGTTTTTCAATGAAGGACTTAGGAGAGGCACAGTACATATTGGGCATCAAGATCTACAAGGATAGATCTAAGAGGATGATTGGATTGAGCTAGAGTACTTACATTGATAAGGTACTGGCACGATTCCACATGGAGAATGCCAAAAGAGGGCATCAACCCATGTCCCATGGCGTAACTCTCAGCAAGAAACAGTGTCCACAGACACCTGTTGAGCGAGAGAGAATGGATCAGATTCCATATGCTTCGCTAATTGGGTCGATCATGTATGCCATGATATGTACCAAGCCATATGTATCGTATGCCTTGAGTGCTACGAGTCGATACCAATCAAACCCAGGAGAGGCGCATTGGACTGCGGCCAAGAATATCCTGAAGTACCTGAAAAGGAACAAGGATAAATTCCTGGTTTATGGTGGCCATAAAGACCTGGTTGTTAAAGGTTACACCGACGCTAGCTTCCAGACTAACAGAGATAACTTCAAGTCACAGTCATGATACATATTCTGTCTGAATGGAGGAGTGTTTAGCTGGAAGAGTGCCAAGCAGAGCACCACTGCAGATTCTACAACTGAAGCCGAATACTTGGCTGCTTCAGAAGCCGCTAAGGAGGCTGTTTGGATTTGCAAGTTCATTAGTGAACTTGGTGTTGTACCCTCCATCAAAGGTCCGATAGATCTCTACTGTGACAATAATGGAGCTATCGCTCAGGCTAGAGAGCCAAGAGAGCACCAGAAGGTCAAACATGTGCAAAGGCGATTTCACATGATAAGGGAATGGAAATCCGAAGGTGAAATCAGAATTTGCAAGATCGGCATGGATGATAATGTGGCCGATCCTTTGACTAAACCTTTGCCTCAAGTGAAGCACAACAAGCACGTTGAGGCAATGGGAATCAAGCACATTGGAGACTGGCTTTGAAATTCCCTGTACATGTGTTTTAATTAAACTAGATGTTTTAATGTAAGACACTGTATTGAAACCATTCATTAATGGAGTAATTAATTTTTGTGCAAAATTATCATTCACTCCATTGCTATTTAATTTTGGTTTAGAATTAAATAATGAGTCCATTCGATTTATGGAAATATTCAAAACAGGGTATCAAGACCATGTCTTGGATAAAGAAACACCTGTTAAGTGAACATTGAATATTTAAATCGAAAATTGTCCCTAGTCAAGGTCATCTAACTGATGGACGATTGATGACCACCAGAGATTAGTGTGTAGTATGATTTACAGCATCGTTTCTTGTGCTGCAAGGACATGATGGTCATAAATCATTTGCACAGGTGCTAGTTTGGAACTGCACTGGATCGACCTATGAGAGTACTTTAAGAGATTCAAAATTGTCATAAGTACATTTCTCATTATAGCTATCGGAACTCGTTTCCTCGACCATGAGTATTGTGAAGTTTTCTTGTTTGAGTACTAGTCTCTTTGATGTTGCCTAACTTCTGCCGTAACTGGGGATCATAACGGGAACACTCAGGAGATTAGGTCCTCTTAGTAAGAGAAACTTACAATGCAAGACTGGGAATGTCCCCCTATCAACAATAGGGAACATGTCTTTGTTGTTTACAAGGCCGCTAGAAGAGCGAGACTGTGAAAATGCATGGCTGTGCTCAGATGGATTTTGGAAATCATCTACTTATTGACAGTCGAACTCGGAGATCGAGAAACACTTCTGAATGTAATAAGGATGACGATGAATCTTACCTTATAATTCATGAAGAGACATTAAGCGACATAGGAAATGGCTATACATTGTATGCACACTTGTCTGGAAGGACAAGTGGGAGATTAAAAGGAATGGTGTCCTTCCATCAAGTGTATTATTCTGATAGAGGGTTCAGAATTATTACAGAGCTAATTCTTCAGTAAGGTCAAGTGATCGAAATGCCTAGGTGGAGGCCGCTTCCGATCAGTAATATTAAGGTATAATTAATATTACAGCTTAATCTTAACTGAACCCTTCGGGTCGAACCCAACCGAACAACCGATCCGATACAACGAATAAATCCAAAGGATTTAATGAGTCGTCGGAGTTTTACGAACACAGACGTCGGACATCGAGCTTAGGGCGTCGAGGCCAAGCGTCGCAAAATCACAAGCAACAAGTTCGAGCATAGCCGTAGTATCACAGTGGCCTAGCCATGTGAACGCTAGGCAAACTCGAGCTAGCATGCACCTAGCATGGATAGACGCAATCCTAGACACACTAGGTGTGCTAGGCGCACCATCGCTAGCATGCGTGCATGCCTAGCATCACAGCACCATGTGCGTGTGTGCGTGCCTTCGCATGGCACAACAGCACCGCAACGTGTGTGCTTGGGTGCCTAGGCGCCATCGCAGGCCACATGCACCAAGCACAACCATCGCAGTGCTGGGCGCTTGCGTATGTGTGTGTGCGTGTGTGTCTCGTACCATTGCAGCAGCAGCACTAGCCTCGCTCAGTGCGTGTGCATGCATGCCATCGCACCATCGCTGGCACAGCACCAAGCATCGCATGCTTGTGCGTGTGGCTGGCGAGGCGATGCACAGCATGCGTGGCTCGCTAGCAGCACGCATGCTGGGAGTGCGAGGGTCTTGCGTGTGCGTGTGCGATGGCTAGGGAGGCAGGGGCCAGCAGCTTGCTAGCATCGCCCAGCGCCTAGCAAGCAGCAGCAGCAGCAGCGTAGGCACTGCCCAGCACGGCCACACGCATCATGCTTGTGCTGGCTAGGCTAGTGCTAGCTGGCTGGGCTTGCTGGCACTGCTAGCTGGCGTGCTAGCTGGCTGCCAGCCCAGCAGCCCCTTGTGCCGGTTTTGTGAGGGGTGGGGACCAAGGCTTGGGCAAAGCCTTGGGGAGCAAGGCAATGGTCCCTCCCACATTCTCTTGGTCCTCACTTGACTCTCTCTCTCCCCTTGACACTTGTTGCGTTGTGATTGATTTAATTATTAATTTATTTTAGAATTAAATTAATTATCAAAATTACTCATTCTCCCATATTGGTTGGGGAATGAAAATCAAGGGTTCATCTCCCTATAAATACCAAGGCATGGGTATTTGGGAAAGAACACACTTGAGTTGAAAAGTAAAGGAAACTCCATTAATGAGCTTACCTTAAAATTCGTAAAACTCTAGTTTATTTTGTCCGGGCCTTGACTAACCTTCGAGGCTTAGGACGATTGGGTCGGGTTCGAGGGTACGATCCCGTCGGAGACCTCGCTCTATCGGGGTTCAAGTAAGAGCTCATAGTTGAGCGAAGCACGCGTCAAAGGTATAATCTTTTATCCTTTCTTAAAGCTTTAGATTATGTTTTGCTTGTTAATTGCATTTATTAATTGGGCGGGTCTTGGCGGGTTTCATTCCGCGTAGTGTGAGTCACTACGAAACCCTACAGAAAATGCTATACATAGCCTTTATGACTAACATATAGAGAGCTAAAAATTGAAAAAAAAAAATTAAATTAATTAAAATTTACATCAATTATACTAATTTGCACGTGATTTTTTCATGCAATCCAAGTTATTAAAATCCCAATTTAAACCTTAGATCTTACAATTTTACGATTCATGTATTTCCATACAATTTGATTTATGATTCCACCCGATTTTTACATATTTCTCTTAGATAGCGAAAACCTTACAAGTTTAAAACATGTCTACAAAGTTATTTATTAAAATAATTGTCAATAATTGGCTACTAGTAGTTAAACACTATATTCTATCAATAATTAGGCTTTTAACTTATAATTTAAGTACATTCAATTAAAATTGAATGTGACGCCTTTATTATGCATGTCTGTAGAATCGTATTCTACGATTCGATTTTAGAAGCCCTTAGCAATATAAAGTAGAATCTCGATTTTAATATCATGCATGGAATCCAATACTAACATCAAATTGAGAAAGATATTAAAGACGTATTCTTAGCCTTAAAAGCTACGTATCTTGCGCTCGAATTCCACATAGTATCTATATATACAATATATCTATATAGCTATACTAAAGCAGAAATTTTTTTTCCACCAAAATCATTTCTTATCCTCCCAAATGCTTCATTTTTTTAATTATTTGAAAATTTGTTTATAATATTCATTATTCTACTTTTACTCTTAAAAAATTTGTAACTGATTTCCTTTATCTACACAATTTACAATAAATTAATCTAAACATATTGTACAAACAAATTAATTAAAATCACTCCATGTAAATTCCTCAAAAAAAAAGAAAAAAAATCACCCCATATAAACGTACAACTATTCCGAATAAATAATATGCACTCTTAATTTACTATAAATCCATATAAAAAGTAAAATCTATACTACTCGCGTAGTTAGGTACATACTATTTCTCCTTATTAGTTTTTTTAGAAAAAGGTATTGTATTATCAGTGGCGGACCCAGGAATTTCCGACTGGTGAGTCACAATCGATAATCAAATATGTAAAAAAAAATTTCACAATGACATGTAAGGAGACATTTACTTCATAAACTTGAAAATAAACAACACGATTGGAGACCAAATTAACTACAGCGGATGTAGCCTAAATACATATCAGTCCGCAACATGTTTTACAGGATGATCAATAATTTTGAAGCAATGCCTCAAGGCGTAAAAGCAATCCTTTTTTGGCACTTCAATATGATTCAAGCATATGATCAGGAATAAACACGAATAACAATTGATTCACAATACAAGTATACAATATTCCCAGCATGAAATAGACTCAAGAATTACAGAAATTGCCCAAATTAAAACCAAAATTACAGAGACTCACCCATATCCAGGCAAATTAACAATATACCAACTCTTGTTGATTAGAAAATGATTGATAAGCTGAGTCTTCCCTGCATATAAATTCAACAACCTAATCAAACACAAAGTTAACAAAACAAATGAAATCACAAGTATGAATCATATGCAAATAACCCCAACAGCGAATTACCCCTATTCATAATTGGTTGGACGGTTCATATTCAACTAAATCAAGCAATATTCAACTAAATCAAGCAATATTCCCCAGAAAAATTATTTACAAAGATCATCCAAATAGAAAATTGACAAGATTACAATACTAACTAATAATTAAAAAGCTTAAAATTGACAAGACTAAAATCAACAAACTAATATCTCCACTAGTCTATACGGAACTTCCAGCCGAATATGCGACTAGCACCACTAAGCACTAACTAGTCCAAACTGTATTCTAATTATAAATTTATAATCCTCCTTACACTAATAGTTTAATTGTTGTCTTATACAATGTCCGGCATCACATATTCACAATTTCACATAATGACATAAACAGATAAACTAATAAGTTCAATTTAATAGTCAAAGCACTAACTAGTCCAAACTGTATTCTAATTATAAACAGAATAATAGCAAGAATAAGAGATGGTTAGATGGAGAAGAGTACCTGCTAAATGGGGAGGAAATGAAACACATTGGTACTTCCCGGAAGTTCATATGAGTAGGAGTCACAGACCTTGACGGTTACAGTTTCACCGGTGACCAACACTTGGAACTTGTAAAATATGACTTCGATGGTAAAAACAGCAGTCCGGGAATATATTGGTGTCCAACCAGCAAAGCACAAAATATTGTGGCCCAAATGAAGCATTGCATCGAAATTAAAAGTTTCGGCATTCATATGGGAATATATTGGTGTCCAACCAGCAAAGCACAAAGAAGAGATGGAACTTTATGGCAGTGAAAATATATGACCCCATTAACAACAGCAGCAGCATGAGCCCAAAGATGGAAATCAGAGGTGAGACATTCCCATGTCCCAATAGCATCAGCACAAGGATCGGGAGTGAAAGCATAGAGGGAAGGCGACGAAAGGGGACCACCATAGAGGCGCATAAGAATGCGTTTGTTGGAAGGGTCGGGAAGTACAGGAACAGACACACTACAACCAGCAAGGCTTTGAGGGATAGGGAGAGAGCGAATTGACTTATAGTGGCCAAGGGCACCACATTCAAGAACCTGGGGCGCAAGGCAAACAGATCCAAAGTTGTAAATATTGCCAAGAAAGCTAACATAGTTGGGAGAAGTGTTATCCTCAAAGAAGACAGGAGCTGGACACCACACTGGAGCCTCATCAGACATGTCAAGACATGAACCGCCGGAGTAGAATGTGTGGTTGGAAGAGGAAGACTCATTAGATGATTGGACGACAGATAATCGCGCTCCTCCCACTCCCACTAAGTAGATAAATTTATTCAAAGATGACACCATGGCAGATGAAAAGAACTTAGTCATGATAATTGAAGGAAAGCAAGAACGAGTTAATATATTGTGCTTCAGATCCACCGAGTGAAATTCTGCACGAGTGTGATATAATTGAGTACCACCTTGTAGTCTTTCCGAAGGCAAGCGTTCATCGCTCCATGCCAGCATCACAATTCTTTTTTCCTCTCTTTCGGCTTTGGATGTGCTACTCTGCTCTCTCTCTATCCCCATATCCCTACACACAAAAGCGGCTAATCAAACAAACTAGGAACTTCTAATACCATGGATAGAGATTGTTTTCCTCCAATAAATAACTAGGATTTACCCGTAGAAAATCCGATTAAACACCCGGGTGTATATCTCAAGATATAGTAATGTAAAAATAACAAACATGAATGGAATTTGTGTTTATCAGTTGTCTACATTAGCAAAAGTAATTCCAGCGACATGATAATGGTCAGAGCCTAGAATGTTGAAAAAAAAAAAGTATAGATTTTCTTATAAACCGCAATAAACTAGAAATTTAGTATCAATTAACATTATAAAAAGCCATTATACCAATCATCATCAACTATTAGACTGCAAAGATAAGATTAAGAATCTGCCATATGTCAAATTAGATCCGTGTGATCATTAATTAGAAAAACAAATGTTAAAGCTTGGAAAATAATTACATCATAAAAGATAGTGTTCGACTACCCCTCAATTTCCCCCATTAAGAAAATTGAGAACCAATTAGCCCAAAGAATAGCTGAATAGATAAATCTATAATTACTCACCCAATCATATATACACAAGGAGAAAATTAAATAAAAACCTAGAAACTTACAAAAGAATCACAGCAAGTGCTATTCAGCAACCCAGCGAAGAGGAAGATGAAGCGAAGAGGAACTGAGGAAGATGCGATTATGCGAAGAGGAAGATGAAGCGAAGAGGAACTGAGGAAGAGGCGAACTGGCGAAGTGGGCTAGGGCTAACTCAGAAGTTAGAAATTTTATTTTTATTTTTTTTTTAAAAAAAAAACTTAAAATTTTTTTTGGGCCCTGGTGAGTCATTTGACCCACCAGGCACAAGGCCCAGTCCGCCACTGTGTATTATATGAAGTACATAATATTTCCTAAGTTGAATTTATTAACAAATAGCAATCAAACACCAATTTATAGTAATTAGATTACTAAAGTTTTATATATTATATGTATTAATTTTAAAATCCAAGTATGGCGCAGAAATTATCTAGTACCTATAGTAAAGCATACTCTATTTTTTTCCCTACAATTTTTTTTTCTTATCCATCCCAAATGCTTCTAAGGTTTTTTTTTTTTTTTTTTTTTTTTTATAAAAAAATAAATATAAAAAAGAGTTTACAATAAATATCATATTACTTTTACTCCTTAAAATATGCTACTTTGACATACTATCAAGAAGGTCGATATGAGGAGGCTTATTCTACATCCATATTCCAGTCCAACGAGCCCTCATATAGTCATACGAGGTGTATTGCATCCGAGTACAAAACCAATCTTACGGTTCTAACTTTTGGATGAAGCTTATTGTTAAGTCAGTATTTTGAATACAACATTACAATTTTCATAGATAAAAGAGTAAAAATTTAGAAAAATGGAATAATGAGTAAAACCTTGATTTTTTGTTCTTGTCATTACCAATTGAACTCCTAAAGGCTATCAACTTTGATGTCCAAAGTTGAGAGTATCTTTTGGTTCAGATCCAATACTCGGAGTATAGTTAAAGTTTATAGAAATACCACCATTAGTACCTTCACCATATAACATTGAATTTGACTTTTTAGTTTTGCCTCCATTTCCACTATTCCCATTGCAATGAACCATACGATCATTACCAATCAAACTCACATCGGGTTGTCTACGAAATCGAATCGAATTAGTTTCCCCTTCTATTCTCCCTCGTATATCAACAAGCAAACACTTAAGCCACAAAATCTCTTCTTGCAATGCTGCCTCGCCTTCTAGCTTCTTTAACAATTGTTGATTCGACTCCTTTAACATCTTAATTTCTTCTTCGAGTGAGGCTTCTCTTATCCTTAACTTTTCGCGGTACTTACGTACAGCTTCTTTGTTATCCGCTCGTTGTCTCCTTCCTCTCTTCTTACTTTGTTGCTCCTCAATTTGAAGAGAATCGTCGTAACTACTTTTCTCTTCATTAGAAGGAAACATTTCATCACTTTGCTTATGAAAGAAGTCGTGTGTATGACTACAATCTTCGCTCAAGCTACAAGTATTGGTTTCGGGACAAGCTTGAGTGTCTTGTAGCAAGTCTTCTAATATGTTTTCCATGGATCTTCCACTATGAGCAGCCTCGCCCACGCTTATACTCGAAAACACATCGACGTTTGAGACATGAAGGTTTGTGCCATTGTTGTTGATGTTGTTACTGCTTATGCTGCTGCTATTGCCATTATATTGGTTATTTTCCATCAATGCAATCTGTGAAAATCGCGTAAAAAGATCAAATAAATTACTCAACCATAGTAGTAAAGGATAATTTATATATATTGACACGTTTTGGCTTTTAATACAATTTACAAAAAAATTTATTTTTTGAATATGTTATGTGTTCATGAATATGAAAAAAAAAAAGAAAAATGACATGTAGGAGAATAAACGCGCACGATACACACAGCATAGCTAGCATAGCCATGTTTGTAATAAAGGTCTTTCAATTTTGCCTTATGTAAAAACCTTAGTTGTGTTTATATGTATATCAGCTCGTCTTGTGTGTGACTAGTCACACCACACCATGTGAACGCTTGTAAAAGAACAAAACCCTACAATACCAACCGAGTAACCCCTGTAATACTAATCGAGTAATAACCTCTGTAACATTAATGAAGTGATCCCTGTAACATTGATCAAGTAACCCCTATAACTAACACTAACAATGTAAACCCCATGATGGTCTGCCACAAAGTGTGGCCAGCCGCCTTTTTCTATAGTAGTCATTTGACCACAATTTTAAGAATTGGATGGGTGATACAATGATTTATGAATTTTTTTTAATCCTCATATTAATTATAATTTGAAAATTAATTAATTTATTATGTTTTTTAGAATTCATATTAAATTTGAAATTAATTAATTTAATTTTTAAAAAAATTCAAATTATTTTATGAAACTTTTTTAATTATTAGTAAAATTTAAAGTAAGTAAAATAAATTAAATGTTTTATCAAAAAATAATAAAATTACATTTTAATTAATATTAACATTTAAAAATAGTTAAAATTTCCTTGAATCTTAACTGTTCATTTTTAAAAATTCTAGTTGTCATTTTCTTATATCGATAGAAACCTAATCCAGACCGAGATACTCTTTGAATACATAAATTCTTATATCATCCAGTCAGCCACACTTAAGACTTTATGTTTATAAAAATTCATAAAAGTTATCTCTCATAAAATAGCCAACATAACATATATTTCGTATATAAATAGCTAATATAAACAATATGTAAAATAATTCAAAGGAATCAACGACTAATGCCTATTGCCCATATAAAAAAAAAACAAAAAAATGAAAAATTATCTAAAAGAATATCAAAATCGGCAATGTCTAATTTGATCTTGTGAGAAATGGTGTAACAATAAAATACTGTAATAAATTATACTACCTTTGTTTCAAAAATATTCGTGCACAAGTATTAAGGAAGAGAGCAATTCATCACTGGTAGACTTTTTCAAAAAAAAAGTAAATAAAAAATAAAAAAAATAAAAAACAATCCATCTGGTAGTTGTTTTATTTATTTATTTTATTTTATTTTATTTTATTTTTTTAAATCTAAACAACATGGTTTTCAAAAGTGCAAGATAGTGGTAGATGTAAAAAAAAAAAAAAAAAAAAAGAGGATGAATTACGAGAAAGAGTGGTGGCGATAGATAGAGAAATTGAGGGAAATGGTGTAAATATTATGGAGTGATAAGAGGGCTAATGTAGTAGGATAATGTTTTTAAAAATGGAATAAATATGTTAAGCACATTTAAAATGAATAAATGATGTGTTAAAAACATTACTACATATAGTATTAATGTATTATAACACATAAAAGTGCTTACCTATTAACTTTTCCTTTTGGGGTTGGACAGAAAATATTACCTAAAACTTAGGATAAATTGGTTTTTAATTGTTATTTTTAAATTTATTGCCACATAACATTTCATTAATTTATTGAAATAGTTACCTTTCATACTTTATTTTTTATTTAATGAACTATCTTTCATTTATATATCACTACGTTAAACCCCGTGTAATGCACGGATGTTAAATACTCGTAATTATAATGACAATATAATTATTTAAAAGAATATAAACATAATGAACTGATTCACCAAGTATTTGAATTCATGAAATATATTAAAACAATAAAAACATACAGTATGAGATAATAAAATATTTAAATACTTGTATGTAATAGTTATAATGTGCAAGTTGATAATTTAGAAGTTTTGTATAAAGGAAAAGTTATAATTTAGATACAAACTTTATTTTTGTATAACAATGATTTTGTTTTAAAGAAAGTTTTTTTTGGAGGGAAAATTTTTAATAGTTTTTTGCCAAGTGTCCTCCTAATTTCGTTTTTAGTATTATGTAATTAGATTTGTTGGGTAGTTCGAACACTTTTTAGCTATTTGAGTAAGAACCACAAAATGTTTTTTTTTTTATTTTACTTTATTTTATTTTATTTTTTATTTTTTATTTTTATTTTTAGGAAAAGAGCCACAAAATATTTAATCAAGTATATGCATGTCTTTACATCATTTCTCTTTTGTTAAAAAAAAACCAATCAAATGTAAACGCATATTGGTGCGCTAACACTTAGTATATTGCTTTGTAATAATACAAAAATACAAGAACCGGACAACAAGTAACTACGAGTAATAATCTTTGAAATATAATTAACATGTAAATATTTCAAACCAACCTTAGTATTTTTATCATAATTCATATATTTATATATTGCCAATGCCAAAAAAAAAAAAACAACATAATTTTTGTATAACAAAAACAGGATAATAATTAAAAATACATACCTGTGGTTGGTAAAAAGATCTTGAAATTATGATAATTTTAAGAAAGAAATAAAATTAAAGGGAGGAAATTAATTAGGTAAATGAGAAGACTAATTTGCACACATAATTCGAAAGAAAGGAGGATGAGAAGACTTTGCATTAATAAGAGCAGTAGTGGCCTAGTGGGCATGCATGCAGCCAGTTTGACATGGTTTAGTAGATTCCCCTAATCATTGTTTTCGTCATTCATGTGTAATTTAGCAACATCTTCTTGTAATTATCATTGAATTATTAAAGCTAATTAAATAATATTTGAACTTGAAGAAAATCAATATAATGTAATTTAATAACATACCAATTCTCGTTGATTATGACTAACGAAATTTAGAATTATAGTTGGAGTTCTTGATTTTTAACATCTACAAGAGGTTCCTCTAAAAAAAAATTTTAAAATTAAAATTAAAAAAAAAGAAAAAAAAAACATCTACAAGAGGTTGACTAACGAAATTAAGAATTATAACTCTTAATGTTGTTATTCATAATCAAACAGAATTGGTATATATATATATATATTTAATTCAAGAAATAAACTTTGTCAACCCCCACCTTCATGATCAGTATTTCCTCAATCCCAAAATAATTGACTTCTAATCCACGAATATAATTGTTGGACAAAATCAATAAGATCGAAGACTATAGGGTATGACTACTTGGCAGCGTAAAAGATCGACATGAGTAAGGCGTATGACAGTGTTAATTGGGTGTTTCTAAACCGAGTACTGCAACGTTACGAATTTCCTCCTACTTGGTTACAAATGATAGGCCAATGCATCTTAATGGTATCGTACAAAGTTTTACTAGATGGGGAGATGAGTGACTAGTTTAGACCTAATTGTGGGTTACGTCAGGGAGATATATTATCCCCTTACCTCTTCCTTTTTTGTATGGATGTTCTTTCGAGGATGTTACAGCAAGGTTGTGACATGCACCTTTTCGACGGAATAAAGTTGGGACTCAAAGGTCCTTCTATTTCTCATCTTTTCTTTGCAGACGACACCCTTTTATTCTACAAAGCTAGTGTTCGTAGTACCCAGGCCATTGCAGCCGTTATTCACAAATTCAGCAACATCTCAGGATAACAAATTAACCTGGCCAAGTCACACTTTAAAGTGATCCCTAATGCTACGCGCTCCTTACAAACTTTGTTCAAAGGTATCTTGGGCATGGAAACTGTTTATGTGGAAACTCCTGCAGAATGGAATAGCTACAAAGACTAATTTGGGGAGACGGGGTCTGGCTATAAGTATACACTGTGACCTCTGCGGGACACAAGTAGAAGATTTACAGCACTTATTCAGATTTTGCAGTGTTGCACGGGATGCAACGAGGGGTGGTTTACATATCCACTCACAAGCTAACGTGGACCAATCCTTCGGCGATTGGATTCTGTACTATATACGGCTGTTTCTAAGCCAGGATGGTTATGATGGTCACAGAACGACCTTTTTTTATCGCAACTCTCTGGGGGTTGTGGATATTGCGTAATCAGAGGGTTTTCAACCCGGTGGGTGCTGTTCCTTTGTCGACTCCGGCAATCATTTCAGAAGGTCTTCGCCAACAACAACTTTTTGTTGCTAAGAAAGCAAGGGGCCTTCGCGCTCTACACCCGCCTGAACTGGTTAGTGATTACCCTCCGGGGGTTTTACGAGTTGTTTTTCACGAATCAGAATCTGGAAATTTACTAATGCCGACGGTTATTTTGTGTGATGACTCGTGGAATAAGCAAACTAACAGATCAAATATGGGTTGGTGTCCAAAATTTGGGGAGTACGGGGAACAGGGGTGGCTTGGAGGGGCTTCTTTTGGGCTTGCTCAATCAGCTCTGCATGCGGAATTGAATGCTCAGCATGTCTGGCGGGGTTACAATGGGCGACACAAGGTCGATTTGTGCGGTTTCAATTTATACAGACTCTACTACGGTCGTCCGGTGCCTTCGAATGTGCAAGATTCGAAAATTTCTATTCATTAGACACTTGCTAGTATTCGTCGCTTGAGCAGCAGTTTTGAGTGGTGTAGCATTCTAAAGGTGGATCGGGCAGTAGTGGAGAGAGCTCACATTCTTGCTACAACAGCGAACTGTAGTTTTTCCTCTTTTGATTATGTTTCTCAGTTTGTTCTGTTTTTTCCTATTCTGTGTAAGCTCTTGTCTAAAAAATAAAAAAAACAAAAACAAAAAAAAAATAAATAAAAAAATAAAAAAAACAAAAAAAAATTGGCTATATTTTGACTAGTTATTACTCGATAAAGTGATTATAATGTAAGATATAGTATAGTAGGTACGGGTATATTTAGTTAGTGAGAGTTAATAAAACAATAGCAGCCCTTAACAAACAAAAAAAGTGTGGTAATAAATCATGAATATGTAGAAAAGAAAGTGTTCTAATTAATCTGAACTGGATGGAGTACCTATACAATGCAAATGTAAATATTTCACCATTAATATATATTTAGTTAGCAAATAATGAAAAGTATTTACACAAAGGTGATGGTTTTTATTTAATTTTTTTGTTTTGTTTTTTGACAAAAAGATCATTTAATTAAAAAAATGATTAAAACCTAGACTAAGTAAAAGGAAGTAAAACACAACACACTAAAATCTAGCTTGTACAAACCGAACTGAAACAAAACAATAACAAATGGTAAAATGCGGCTTTTGCGCTTGATGGAGGCTTGATTGTTGGACGAAATTCACAAATGGTAGCGGTAAAACTTGTCAAAACAAACTATACCTGGGTTGTGCTATGCATTGACATCAACCTATAACACCAGCTGGCTGCACTGATGTAGGAGATAGTGTAGAAGTTGGGGTAGAATACTCAAAATGGAACAAAAAAAACACCAATAGAGCTTGACAAAACATGGGAAAAGCAAAAGGAACGAGAAACCATGGCCTAATTTAGAGATACTAACTTATGATCTAGACTTGATGCTCACAATATGAGCAATCCCAATAACCTAAAGTAAGAATAGTCAAGTGAGATTCTTGGCTCATTACCACAACTTAAGTCACATTTTCTTGTGACTCGGTACCCATTTGAAAGGGTACAGTTGGTATATCCTCCTTGAAAGGGATAAGATACAACTTTATTAAAGCGTTATGAACCCCCAAACATTGTGTAAGGGGAGCCTTTTTCAGATAGAAATTTTCGAAAGCAATGACTTCAAAGATCATTGCTAGCCGACATTGGGAATTACCTTTCCTTGCTAATTCCCTCATGAAAGGAATGGTGTCCTTCGAACAAGTGTATTATCCCGATAGAGGGTTCGGAATTCATTAGGAAAGCTAATTATTCAGTGAGGTCAAGAGATCGGAATGCCTAGATGGAGGCCGCTTCCGATCAATGATATTAATGTATAACTAATATTACAGCTTGCTCTTGATTGAACTCTTTGGGTCACACCTAGTCGTGTAATCAGACCAAAGCGACGAATTAATCCGAAGGATTAAATGAGCCGATAAAGATTTTACAAACTAAGACGTCGGATTCCGAGCTTAGAGCGTCAAAGCCAAGCGTCGAACGTCGAGTCGAATTTAGGAATCGACGAGACGAGAAATAAAGTCAAACAACAAGTCAATACATAGTCCTAGCCTTGCATTGGCCTAGCCAAGCGAGGGCTAGGCTATATAGGGCTGCTAGTTTAAACGCTAGCAAGGCCGCAAGCCAGCAGCCTATGCGGGTGCTGGCTGGAGCTTGCTGGCCGAGCTCACGTGCTAGCAGTGCTAGCAAGGCCAACCGCATGCTAGCGCGCTAGGCCTCACTGGCTAATGCTAGTGCTAGCTAGCCCGGGATGCTTGCCCGGCAAGAGCAGTAGTAGCCCCGCATCGTAAAGCAACTTATGCGGCCTGGCGCGGCATGGGCTAGCAAGGCAGGCCCAGCCAAGGCACCAAGTGCCACCACAGCAGCCTTGGTGGCAAAGGCAGTCTGCCAGCTAGCTGCATGCTAGTGGGCCGGTTTGTTAGAAGGGCTTTGCTTGGGGAACAAGGGAAGGTGGTCCTTCCCTTTGTAGTCCTCACCTACTCCCTTGCTCTCCTTGTGCAACTTGTTGTTTAATGATTGTTTTGCCATTTTAAATTAATTTAGATTTAAATTAATTCTTTCTTCTGGCATCTTACCAACTATCCCACATTTAAAGATGATGGGAATTCTTGGGAACAATTCCCTATAAATACCAATCATTAGGTATTGGGATTTTCACTTGAGTTGGTGAACTATAAGGGATCTCCAAAAGCGAGAAAACCTTAGTTTGTAAACTCTAAGTTACTTTTGGTCTAGCCCCGTCTAAGCTACAGGGTAGGGGCCGGTTCCAGTTCGGCGAGTGAAGGTGTAAGCCGTCGGAGGTTTCGCACTTGCGGAGCTTGAAGCTTTCCAAGTTCGAGCTCGTTAAGTGAGCGAAGCACGCGTCTAGGGTGAGCTTCTTTCTCTCCCTTCTCTTTCTGTGTTTGTGTTTCGCTTATTTGCATGCTTTTGTTTATGTTGTAATTATTATGCATGCGAACCGGTTATCGAGTTTTGTTTCCGCGCGATGTCAGACATCGCAAAACCCAACAGCGGTATAAGAGCCTCTTACATTACATTTTTACAACTAAAAATTAATTAAGGTGATTTAAATGGATTTAAATTTCTGGTTTAGCATCTTAATTAGATTATGACCTCGTTTTTAATTAGATTTAAATCGTATTTATGCTATTTTTGGCCTATGAACCGCGATTTCGACTCAAAAATAGTGAATTTTGGGTGGAATCGACGTTTTAAATCATTCATTTTACCCACAAAAAGTTTAAAAATGACCTTCTAGAAGCCAAATTCCACCCTGAAAGTGGTTTTTTGAGGGGTTTTTCATTTGGAACGAAAAATTTTAAATCTTTAAACCTTGATTAATTATGGCATGCAATTGTTGGATTATGTGTTTGATTGTACCATTAATCTTCTGTAATTTTACACCTTATTAAGCATGTCTATGAAGTCATACTGGTTGCTTAATTTGGTGAGCTCTTAATTTCACATTAACTTGAAATTTCACATTCTTGCAAATAAATTGCTTGTAGTGTGAAAGTTTATGGTGAAGATGATTTTTGAAGCCCTTAAAATGTTAAAGATTCAATCTTTAATGGTTTAAACGGTTGAATCTTAACTTGCTAATAAAATTCATAATGAACTAATTTTTGGTTTTAATCATTTTAGAAGTTGATTAAAATCTTAAATGTTCATACTTGTGCTTGAAATATTATGGTTCTTCATATTGGAAGGTTACAATATTCAAATGTGCATAAGTAAGTGTTGGATAAATTATTTCATTGGATGATTGATTATTTATTCAACTATTTTTGTCAAATCTCATTATTAATTTATGTTGGTTAAATTAATTATGAGAATAGCCCTAATTTTTGTAGCATCAAGTTGAGCCAAAAATAATTTAAAGAATGGTTCTTGAATTAATTTTGGTTTATGCACTAAAATTTAATTTAATTAAGTTGAACTGGTTTTATTTTCAATATTGCTCAATATTTGTTATAAAATCAATTTAGAATTAATTTATGTCACACACAAAAATTCGGAATGAAATTCCAAGGCATGAGCATGTGAAACGAGGCCCTAAGCCTCAAGCACCACCCTCGGCTAGCAGGGTTGCTTGCGCAGCCCACATGTTGCTTGTAAGGAATTTTTCAAACTGAACCTTTTGCGCCCTACTGTGATCATACTTTTAGGCATGGTAGCGTCTAAAGGGAAGGAAGCTAGAGATAAAAGAGGCGCCAACAAGTTTTAGGAACTTGTAAACCGTTCACGGGTGGGAAGGTTACACCCATTCGCGATCACAGAGATTACTAACCCCATAGTGGTCCGGAACCATGACTGGATATTCAGGGATGATGGTATGAATCCAACCTAAAAGAGATTGAACCCACCCTAAATCGGCCTCTACTTAATTCTTATGATATTCATGTGCGCTTTTCGATCAACATACATACACTAAATTAGCCCTAAGCCTGTTTAATCTACGTTGGTTGATTATTAATGCAAAAATAAATCTATTATTGGCGATCACTTGAATTAAAATCATATTAACCTAAATCATATTATTAATTATCTTATTAGGAGTGATTTCAAGTATAAATTCCCTTTAAACCTGCTAAAAGACGTGATCAAGCAATAACAATAATTCATGAATAATCAAGCAACATAATAATTAACACAACAATCATCATCACAATATTATTGTCAAAACATGATTAGCAAGATCCTAGGCATGATACTTAACGGATCAATAACAAATCCTAGCATGTCACTAATAATAATAATAAAGGTCAAAGCTTTAGCCTAAACATGATACTAGAAATCATAAAAACATCCTAAACATGATACTCGGAATAAAAATCAATATCCTAACATGATACTAGGAATTAAAATAACGTCGAGGATGGCTAGGAGTATTCAAAGCTCGTGAAGGAGGTATGGTGTTTGATTAAGGAAAAGTATCAAAGATGTGTTAGGATGTGTTTAGGCTAGGCTAAGAATATAAAGAATCAAGATAGAGAGAGAAAACATTAGAGAGGGTATTAATGATAATTGTTGGTATCAACCTTGTTGATGATTGAAAACGGGGTGAAACGACCTCTATTTTATTAGGAAAAAGTGGGTCGAAGGATCAGAAGAGAGTCATTCGAATTGGAATAAAACAGGTTCAATCGCAGCGCAACAAGCTTGTCGCAGCGCGACAGGCTTATCGCGACACGATGGTACTGTCGTTCAGTGATGGTTTTTGGAAGATTGAATCCGTGCGAAATCTGATGTCCAATCAAATTGGGTTAATTGAATTTCCGTACGTTTTCTAATTTTATCAGAAATAAAAATCATTTAAAAAAAAACAAGTGTTTATCCGGTGTAAAGTTCTTAAGTCTTTATCTTTTCTAAAACAGGATAAATTAGAACCTTATAGAGGATTCTAGAAGCTAATAATAAATCCTAAGGGATTTAGGATCGAAAACAACATTCTAGAGGATTCTAGATATTTGTAATAAATCCTAATTGGTTTAGGAATGAGGTTAAGGTTAATAAACCCTCCACATGATCATTGGGTCGTAGGTAAGGCTCGGTTTGAGCTCAGTTTAGTATTTTAGCCATAACTTTCTCATTATAACTCGGATTTGGGCTTATAATATATCGTTGGAAAACACTGTTCAAGCCCCATTTTACCAGGATTATGGACCAAAATAGACTGGTTTGGACAATTTTATAAAGAGGACACTATACGAATGATTTTAAAGGACACGAAATAAATGATTTTGGGTTTAAGGGCACGAAATAGATGATTTTGGGTTTAAAATAATTAGGGAAAGGCTAGAAATGGTCAAGGCTAAAGGAAATTTATGAGACTCTTCAAATCTTCACCTAACTCGATAATCAAAGACGTGAAAGGTACTCATCACTGGGTTTGGTTTTTGGGGAGACACAATCAGGTGTCTAAAGAAGCCCCTACTTTGACTGAGTTTGGAGAAATGTAAGTTTCGAAAACAAAATTCAAAGCAGATCAATAGGGATGGAGAATGATTCAAAATGTTTTGCGATCCTAAATCATCCTTTTTAACGCCGATACCTGCAGAAAAGCGTCGGTTCCACAAATAAAGGAGTTAAGGGAAAAGAAACGCGTATCTGGGTTTGCTGAGCACAGGTCTCTGGGTGATATCTTGTCGAATTAAATTTGTTTTTGCTTGATAACATCCTCATTATTAGGAAGCGCTGTCGATGTCCATTTGTCTCTGAATAAGATCTTACTCAAGGAATGTTCACTCGTCTCTGAACAAGAGCTTACTTAAGGAATGTTCACTCGTCTCTGAAAAAGGGAGCTTTTGGATGAAATGTTCACTCGTCTCTGAACAAGGGAGCTTTGGATGAAATGTTCACTCGTCTCTGAACAAAATAGCTTGAAAGAAATGTCCACGCATCTCTGAACACAAGAGCTCATAAAGAAATGTCCACGCGTCTCTGAACAAAAGAACTTTGTTTTGTTGAAATGTTCATTCGTCTCTGAACAATGGAGGAGCCTTGGAAGGATGTTCACGTGTCTCTGAATAAAGAGCTTCGGAAAAATGTTCACGCCTCTCCTAACAAAAGAGCTTGAATGTTATGTCCATGCGTCTCTGAACAAAAGAGCTTGAAATAGATGTTCACTCGTCTCTGAGAAAAAGAGCTTTGAATGAAATGTCTACGCATCACTAAACAAAAGAGCTTTGAAAAGGATGCCCACGCGTCTTTGAGAAAAAGAGCTTTGAATGAAATATCCACGCGTATCTGAACAAAAGAGCTTTGAAAAGGAATAGTGAGAGCGTTCGATTGGCTGCGAACAGGAGCCTTGATGAATTGGTGAGATTGCTCGATTGACTTCGAACAAAAGCTTTGATGATTTGTTGTATCCTGTAAAATCAAATATTGCCAATGGACTTTGCTAGTGGTTTTCTTGGGGTTGACCCAAGACTTGGTGTTTGGGGTAAAATTACTCCAGCCACGTGGCCCAATGGCCAAGCGACACGTGGCACCTCGCCATTGGTCAGCCGGGATCCAATCCCCTGCTGACACGTGTCCTAGAAACCAGAAATGGGGAACCAAGTCTCCCCACTATAAATAGTGGGAGAATCCTCATTAATGGAGCAGGCATTCAATTCTAGGCAATTGCATTCAATACATTCATAAATACACTTACACCAAAACCGAGCAATCTTAATTGCGGAATTCTCCCATTACGCGAGAAGTAATTTCACTCTTTTACGCACTTTCTTCCTCCCGTACATAACTGACTTGATCGTCGGAGGCGGAACTCCACCCAACCGGAGTCTTCGGGGTTTTGTAGGTACAGGCGGTCGAAGGGCATTCTTGGAATTGTAACTCTCCCGCAGGACACTTCAGAAAACCCCGAAACATTTGGCGTCGTTTGTGGGGAGAGTACTTCTGAGATGACTTCTAACCCTGTACCACCGGATCAGGACAAGCGGCCATCGGCTGAGCCTGAGGTCCAGACGGACCATGAAAGCGGTGATGATTACGGACTCAACACTTACGTGGCCCCAGACGGGTCCCTCAGAACAAAGCACACCCGTTCCAGGGATAAAAAGGAACGGGATAACATCCAAGCTGCTCCAAGCAACCCAGCCGGCAACCCGATTGGAGCTGCACAGGTGGCAGAAGGCTCTGCTCCCGTCACAAGGAACGAACTCATGACCTTCATGAATAGTTTCAAAGGCGAAATTCAGAGCCTTATTCGGCCAGCTACTCCCAAGAAGAGTCAGCCGGCGAAAAAGCCTTCTAACAAGAAGGCAATCAAGGACCGGGTCCCTACCCCTCATCCAAAGCCAAAGGAGGGGGAAGGCCTCAGGTTCGATCAAAATCGGCTCCGCCTCCCGCAAGCGGAACCCAGAAAACCCATCCGGCACTTGCAGCCGGATGGTTCAAAAAAGATATTCTCTGACGCCCGGACGTTTCTCCAAGAAAAGAGAAGTCTGGCATCTGCGTCGGCTTCAACGTAGACCTTTCCAGACAGTTTCCGTGACACCTCGAACAGGCGTACGGGAACAAGTCTAGGGAGTCAGACAGGCGAACCATCCGCCCGGTCTGGACCCCAAGTGATCCAACCTGGTCTATTTGGTTCGCCGAATGGGCTGGGTGGATCCCCTTTTACCCAAACGAATCCGTTTGGCAGAAATATGCAGCAGTCGTTCCAGCTCATGGACTGGCAGCAGCGCCTGCTGAATTTGGGAGAACAGCCCTCGGCGTTCTCCCCTGAGATAACCCAGACGGCACAGCCGGCTAAGATTAAAAACGTGTTGGTAGGGGCCTATGAAGATATCTCCAACCCAGAAGATCATTTAATGGCCTATTCCAACCTCATGTACCTACATGGGTTGGATGATGCCGTCTGGTGCCGATATTTCCCGGCTACCCTGAAGGGCATTGCCCGACGGTGGTTTGGTAACTTACCAGCCGGCTGCATCAACAGCTTCAAGACCTTGGCGTACCTATTTACGTCAAACTTCTCAATGAACATCCCGGCCAAAAAGACTAGCCTCGATCTGGGGGCAATACAGCAGGGTGACAGAGAAGGACTCCGGTCGTATGTCAGGCGGTTCAGTCTGATGAGAATTCAGATTCAAGGGCTGTCTGATGAAGTTGCTTACACAGACTTCTTTAAGGGTCTGAGAGATGGGTCAACCTTCAAGTTTGACCTCGTCCGGAAAAGGGTAGCCACCCTCCAAGAGGCGTTAATGGAAGCTGAAGCCTACATACAGGCGACGGAGCTTTGTGCTGTAAAGCAGCCGTCAGATTTCAAAAAATCCGACAGAAGAGACAGCCGGCAACCACAACAACAGCCGGCTAAAAAGGAAGAAAAGAAGAGAAAGGAGGTCTGGGCGGCAGACCGATCTGGTCAGCCGGCTCAGAAGCTCAGACGGAAATCTGGACCATACGTTCCCAAGTACGAGTTCACAAAGGACTGCTCCTCCATCCTCATGGAGATCAAGGACCGGATGTCTCTCGACAAGCCGGCTGTTATGAAAAGCTCCGTAGGCAGCCGGGACAAAAGCAAATACTGCCAGTACCATGAGGACGTTGGCCATGACAATAATGGTTGCTATAGCCTCAGGCGGCTATTAGACCGTCTGGCTGATGAAGGGGCTCTGAAGTCTTATTTGCCCAAAGCCAAGGGTAACACCTTGGCCAAGAAAGGGCAGGCAGCAAAAGTTGTTCTTGCAAATTCAGAAACGGATGAAGAGACCATCTTCACAATAGCAGGCGGCTTTGCCGGAGGGGGTCCCACTATCAGGGGCACCAAAGATAACATCAGGAAGCTGGTCAACTCAGTTGAGGAGAGCCAGGCGTCAAAAGACACTTTTCCTGAGGTCCTTATTTCTGAAAAGGACCGAGGCAAGGTCAGGCGGCCCCACGATGACCCCATAGTCATCGAATGCAAGGTTGCTAATCAGAGGGTTGGCCGGATCCTAATAGATACCGGGAGCTCGTCTGACCTAATCAGTTATCAGTGCTTGACCAAGCTCAAGTACAAATCCAGTAGCATGCACCAGGCGCCCCACCCGCTTGTTGGTTTTGGGGGAGGCGTAGTGCATCCGGTAGGAAGCATAGATCTTCCCATCCGGCTTGGTGAAAAGGGGGAAGGACGTCATATGGTGATTAAATTCTTGGTTGTAGAAGAGCTCGCCGCCTACAACATGATTTTTGGCCGTCCGACCCTCAATGAGTCCAAGGCTGTCATCGTTCCTTCTCTCATGCTTGTCAAATTTGAAAAGGACGATGGAGCAGTCGGTTCCCTTAAGGGGGACCAGAGGACGGCTAGGGAGTGCTATCTCTCTGACGTCAGACCTACTATGGGGGCAGCCGGAGACGGCAACCCCATAGACCTTGATAACTGCGATACAGCAGTCCCGGCTCCAAGGGTAGCCGGTAAGAAAAGAGAGGCGGGCCAGACGGATCCCGTCAAGCAAGAAAAATAGCAATCACAAGCCGGGGAAAGATCAGATGATCAACGACCTCAGCCGGCTGGTGACTGCATTGATGTCGTCCTAGACGACAGCCGTCCTGACAGAGCTGTCACGGTTGGGACGGTTGGGAGCAGACCTGCTCCAACTTCTAAGAGAATTCAAAGACATCTTTGCCTTTGAAGTGGAAGAGATGCCAGGCGTCAGCCTGGATCTAGCTGTCCACAAGCTTGCCGTGGATCCTAAAAAGAAGCCGGTCAGGCAGAAAAAGAGGGATCACGGTGAAGAGAGATCTCAGGCGGCAGCGGCTGAGGTCAAAAAATTGTTAGATGCTGGGTTCATCCGGCAATGCTACTACCCGGATTGGGTAGCAAACGTTGTCCTCGTGAAAAAGCCGAATGGTACCTGGCGGATGTGTGTAGACTACACAGATCTGAACAGAGCATGCCCAAAGGACAGTTACCCGCTTCCAAAGATCGACAATCTGGTCGACTCTACAGCCGGTCATGCTCTGATGAAAATCATGGATGCCTACTCAGGTTTCCACCAAATACCCCTATGGAAAAAAGATCAAGAGAAGACGGCCTTCGTCACTGATCAGGGGTTATTTTGTTACAAGGTGATGTCGTTTGGGTTAAAAAATGCACCGGCTACATTCCAGCGCATGATAAACACCGTTTTCATCAATCAGATTGGCAAGAATGTAGAGGCGTACATTGATGACATGATAGTCAAATCCAAGCTGCAGACGGATCACCTACTGGACCTCCGAGAAACATTCTCCACACTCAGGCGGCACTGGGTCATGCTTAACCCAAAGAAGTGTGTGTTTGGTGTTGAGTCTGGGAAGTTTCTCGGATTCTTGATCGACCAAAAAGGCATAGAGGCTAATCCGGAAAAAGTACAGGCGGTCTTTGACATGCGGTCTCCCCGCACTGTAAAAGAAGCCCAGAAATTGACCGGTTGCCTGGCGGCGTTGGGAAGATTTCTCAGCCGGTCAGGTTACAAGTGTCTCTATTTCTTCCAAGCCATCTGGAAGAGGTCCAGATTCGAGTGGGGTGAAGAGGCGGAAATGGCATTCCAGAAGCTAAAGCAACACTTGCATTCCTTGCCAAGGCTAGTGAGCCCCCTGCCCCGGGAGGTCCTCTATATGTATCTAGCCGTCTCTGATCATGCCCTTAGTGCCGTTCTCCTTGCTGAGAGAGACGGTAATCGGCTCCCGGTGTATTTTATCAGCCATGTTCTCAAGAATGCTGAACACCGGTACCCCATGATCGAAAATTTTGGGTTGGCCCTGTTCGTCGCAGTCAAACGGTTAAAGCCCTACTTTTGGCTCACCCGGTGATTGTATATACAGACCAGCCACTCAAGCGCCCAATGACCACCATCGAGTCTTCCGGCAGAATGATCAAGTGGGCTGTTGAAATAGAGAGCCTCGAGATAACTTTTGAACCCAGGCGAGCAGTGAAAGGTCAGGCGTTTGCCGACTTCATTGTCGAGATGACTAGGCCGGTGCAACCGGAAAATCCTTATCAGGTTTGGAAGTTATTCGTAGACGGTAGCTCTACGGTGAACGGCTGTGGTGTAGGCGTTATATGCCATTCTCCGGAAGGGGATAAGTTTGAATATGCACTACGTTTCCGGTTCCAAGCCTCTAATAATGAGGCGGAGTATGAAGCCCTGCTAGCCGGTATACGCATGTGTAAGGCAGCAGGGTCAACAAAAATCAGCGCCTGCTCAGACTCTCAATTGATTGTTAGCCAGTACAATGGTGACTACGAGGCCACCCATCCGGCTATGATCAAATATCTGCAGGCGGTCAGAGAAGAGGCCGTGTCACTGGATGAATTTCATCTAAGTGAGGTGCCCCGGTCCGAGAATAATCAGGCGGATGCCCTTTCCAAGTTGGCATCATCCGCCTCCTGTGATGCACCTAGAACGGTTTTTTGGGAAGTCATTGAGAAAAGAAGCATCGATCATGACCCCATAGGTATCCTAGATCAAATTGCCACCTGGATGGACCCCATCCGGGGTTACTTCGCAGACGGTACCTTACCGGATGACTCTTCTGAAGCAATGGCGCTCAAGAAGCGTGCTCTGAGCTTTGTTATGCATCATGGAGAACTTCTCCGGAAGGGTTATCTACAGCCGTTTCTAAAGTGTGTAACCCCTGAAAAGGGAAGAGAGGTTCTAGAGGATCTGCACGCGGGTTTTTGTGGCTCACACATTGGCGGCAGGTCCTTGGCAAGAAGAAATAGACGGCAGGGTTAATTTTGGCCCACTCTTGAGGCAGACGCCATGGATTTGGTGAAACGGTGTGATAAATGCCAAAAGTTTGCCCGGCTGATACACCGGCCGGCAACTGCCTTGACAGCCATCCATAGTCCGGTTCCATTTGCAAAATGGGGCATGGACATTTTGGGTCCGTATACGCCTGCATCAGGCGGTCGCCGATATATTTTGGTGGCAGTAGATTACTTCACCAAGTGGGTTGAAGCAGAGGCGGTCAAGGGCATAAAAACAAAGGACGTGATCTCCTTCATTTGGAGAAACGTCATTACCCAGTTTGGGGTTCCAATGTCTATGGTCTTTGATAATGGACCTCAATTGGAAACGCCTGTCCTCAAGAGCTAGTTGGGAGACCAAGGAATCTCTCATTGTTTTGCATCCGTTGGCCGTCCTCAGGCAAACGGGCAAGTTGAGGCCTTCAATAAGCTGATCTCAGACAGCATAAAAAAGAAGGTGGAAAGAGCCGGTGGACTATGGGCAGAGGAACTACCTCATGTCCTTTGGGCCATCAGGACCACTGAAAAAGGGGCAACCGGTGAAACCCCTTTTCTTATGGCATACGGCACTGAGGCGGTGCTCCCCATTGAACATTATGAGCCAACGCTTCGCATCATGCTATATGATGAGGCGGCCAACTAGGAAGCCATGCGGCTTGCACTGGATGCTCTCCCAGAGCGAAGGGGCAACGCGGCCTTGCGTCATGAGATTTACCGTCTGCGAATGACAAGAGCCTACAACAAGCGGGTTTGCAAGCGACCCCTGAAAGTAGGAGATTTTGTGCTTCGCAAAATGGAAGCAACCGGTAGGGCCAATGAACAAGGCAAACTAACTCCAAATTGGGAGGGACCCTACCGGATATTTGAAGAAGTACGAGACGGCACATACCGCCTGGAAACCCCAGACGGTAGAAAGCTGCCTAGAACCTGGAATGTAGATAATCTCAAAAAGTACTACTTCTAGAAATTGTATAGTTTTTGTATACTTCTGTATAATTAATGAGAAAGATTTACTACATATAGTGCTTACATGCGCCATGTCTTGTGCTTAACATAAGCGGCCCCCTTTACCGATTTCCCATGCGCCCTTTCTTGTGCCCAACACAAGCGGGCCCGGAAAATTAACAAACCAGCCGGTGACACCCATTCGGGTGAATTCATCGAAGAGAACATCTCCCATTTGGGTGGAAAATTGTTCTGGTGATAAAAAATCAGGTGGTCCTACCCGCCTGAATGATCCATGGCACCAAAGAATTGTGGGTTAGCATTCCCAAACATGCAACCGGCCCCCTCTTTGGATCAAGTACCATTTAAAGCTGATCTCAAAACAGACAGCCGGTACTTAACATACCGCCTAGTCGACTAAGAGAAGGCAGGCCTCAAAAATTTGGGTTAGGCCAATAATCTATGAAGGGTGTTCTTGCAAAAGCCGAACCGGCAAATTGACACCCTAAAACCTTTGAAAAGGTCTTTCCCAAAAACCCAGCCGGCAAATCGGTTAAAACGGCTGACACTTAGCACTTAGCTAAAGTCGTTAGCATTTGCGCTATAGCATATGGATAGCCGCCTGGCACCATTTCGCCTATGCCAGCCCCCTATCCAGGGGCAATTACCTACCCTAACCCCAACAAGTCATGCGGGAAAACATTCATTCAAAGCAAGAAAAATGCGATATTCAAGACATTCAAAACAGCAAAAAGAAAGAAGCAAATTCATTCAAAACCGGACCAACCGGTAGAAATATAGCAGAATTAAACAGCAAAAAGAAAGAAGCAAATTCATTCAAAACCGGACCAACCGGTAGAAATATAGCAGAATTAACCGGCACAGCCGGTGAAAATGTTAACTTCTTTACAGAATAAACCGGCTCAGCCGGTGAAAATATTAGTGCTCAAAATGAAATATAACAGCAGAGTAAGCCGACCCTTCCGGCGCTATTACAAGATAATGCACGGCGCGCAGGCCGGGAGGTCGTTGCTACTCTAGCTGCACTGTTACCCGGTCGCCCTGAGCCTGGCTCCCTTTCGGATGAGTTGGGTCGGTGTCGGAAACGGAGCCGGGAGCAACCTCATCCTCGATTGTCGCTTCCAAAGCAGCCGCTTCCGCCTGCATTCGTTGGAACTCGACGTCCACCCATTGCTCATACGGTTCGGGCCCCGGCTTGCTCTCCTCTTCAGCCAGAATGGCCAGGTCTGCGTATTTGTAGGCGAGCTCCCAAACGTTGTAGTCTGCACCCGGGTTGATGATGGAGAACGCCCTCTTCATTCTGTTTTGGCAGTCCTGCTCATTCTCCTCAATGAGCCGGCTCTGATCAGCTTCTAGGGTGGCCTGGAAGTTGCGCTGAGCATCTGCAGCCTCCTTGACCAGGCGGTCATTCTCTAATTGCAGCCGTTTGCTGCTCTTCTCCGCCTGGTCGAGCCGCTTGAGGGGCTCTTCATGCTTTTTTAGCTCATCTTCAGCGTTATCCCCTAGAGGTTGTCGATTTTGAGCTTGGACTCCGAGAGGGCCCGTTGGAGGGACTTGACCTGATCCGCCTGTTGCATGATTATAGCTTTAGTTTCTAAGTCATGCACAATCATGGAATAGTGAGCAACGCTATGTGCGTCATCCGCAGAACGTTTGGCTCTTCTTACCTCTTCCTGCTTGCGGATGTAAGCCTTCTTAAGCCCCTCCACGCGGAGCAGTGCCTGCAACAACAACATAACCGGTATTAGTTGAAAGACCGGATGGGTATACTACAAATTAAATGCCGGGTGCGTACTCATTGACTTACATCGGCCAGGTCGACCATCACCCGGTCGGCAATGAAGGTATTGATTCCAGGAATCGCCTCCTTCTCGTCCCGGGGGACGGCTTTCAGCATGGCCCGGGCGTATTGAGCAGCGTCCGGCCAGCGTGGTGAGTTATCTGCACCAGAAATAGACGGGGAGAATACTGCGTATGCTCCACCTACGGACAGCCGGCTGATCGGAGAATCCCCCGATTGTGACGAGGAGTATGATTTTACCCGCATGGGTAGGTCGAGCAACGTGAGGTTGAAGGGGTTTGTACCTTTTTGGGAAGCCTTTTGGCCTCCGGCAGCAGATGGACCGGTTGCGGTCCTTATTGGAGCGACCTCTTTCGAGGTCGTTTCAGTGTTAGACCCGCCTGGGGTCTTTATTGTTCTACCGCCGGTTATTGCCCAGGCGGTAGAAGCGGTTCTCTGCACCTTGAGTGCAGGCTCTTCAACAGACGGCCTTTGCCGGATCTGTTTTTGCAAGGAGCGGGGAATAACACCCCCATCCTGAAACAAGACCACAAACGATTAGATGAATAAATAGCTAAAACAACATCAAATCCAAACACATAGAGAAGGTCAAGCGGGCTAACCTTTTTAGCCGCCTGAGCGGCGAGTTTCTTCTCCAGATTCTCCTTACTGATATCTGAAGCCTTTTTTGCGGGTGTTTTGGCGGTGGGCAGCATCTTCTTAGCTTCTTCTGCAAAACGAACATACATCCGGTCAGAAATATGAATTTCATTGCAATCAAGAGAAAAAGGTCAACCGACATCAAATTAACCGGCTAGGGTTTTTAACCTTTGTTCTTAAACATTCCGCTAAGCCCACAGGCGGACAAGAAGCACTCGTCCTTGAAAAATTCGTGTTTGGGCACCCAGTTCTTGGGTACCCTTATTATCTCTCCGGTTGAGAGAGAGGTAGAGGTCAGCTCAAAAAATCCGGAGTCCAGAATGGCCTTCCTATCATTATCAGGAACTGGGGGCAGCCGGCACTTCTGCCCCAGAAGCTCTGGTTTCCGGTTGTAGGTCCGGTACTCCTTGTTTTCCTCCTCAGACGGGGCCTTGACCAGGTAGAACCGGTTCTTCCAGTCCGACCATTTTAACGGCTTGTCCAAGGTCATCATGTATTGGGGGTGAGTTGTCAAGGTATACCAGGCCCTCCAGCCGCCTGGGCTCCGGCTCAGATAGTGCATATGGGCAAATGCCTCCCAGCCGGGGTTGAGACCTTGCATCTCGCAGGCGGCGATGTACCCTAATATATTCACCCAAGAATTCGGGGTAAGTTGCCAAATGCCTAGGCCATACACCCTAAGTATGGCCTTGATCGTGTTGTGAAGGGGGAAGCGGACGCCGGCTAGGAAAGCCACCTCATAGCATCCAAACCAACCGTTAGCGTTGGGCTGGTCATCTTCCCATACAACCGTCCCGAACTCCCCCGGTACGGTCATCTTGTATCCTTCACCAAGCGGCCGCCTGGTAATAAAGTCTTGCAGAGAAGACCGCATGAGGGCGCGGTCCTTCAAGGAGACGGCGATCATGAGAGGGTCGTTTCGGCTTTTCCACGAAGGCCTCTCCGCCTCCTCGCTATCCTCTGACATGGTTAAGTAGCTAGAGCTACTGCTTTCAGCCCGACCGTCATCGGAGCCGGATGGGGAGTTGGGAGCCTTATTGGCGGCTTCTGTCTGCTCAGCCTCCTGAGCCGGAGAGGTCTCCTCGTTGTAGGAGCCTAGAATGCTATCGCTTGGGGTGGCGGGGGTACTGCCGGATGGTTCTCTAACCGCCCCGTTTGGGCCTTGATTTTCAGGCGATAACTCATTTGAGTCTCTGCCTCTGTAATTGGGGTCCATAGCTGTTCCCCTAATTCTGGCCATTGTGTCCTGCACAGACACGGAGTCGGTCGATACAGGCGTTGAAAAGGGGAAATTCCAAAGATCAGAGGCGGCAGATCCAGTTCTAGACTCAGCCGTACTAATTGACCGGCTGAGTTCACAACTATGGTCCGGATAGGGGTATAAAGGGTCCATCTACCTATGGGACTTGTAAACAAAAATGCAAGCAAAAGACGCAAACGGAAATACATGGAAAAGCGAGAAAGAATAGAGACGGTACCTAAAGTAGAGTGTTGAAAACCTCAAGAAATTTCTTGGGGATGCTTGCGAAGACACAGACGGTTTGAAGACCGGCTGGGTTCTCTGGGGTACCCTCTCGAAAATCTTTTGCTTGCTTACTACTTCACAGGCGGTCTGAAACTGGCTGCTCTTAAAACTATCAAATCTCCGTGTGCTCTGAATTTCAAGTACCGGATGCTCTCAAATGCCGGATGCTCTCAAAATTCAAGAAAATTCACGAAGTTTGTAAATGAACTCTCGTGTGCTTCCTCCCCTATTTAAAGGGGTTGCCTCAAAAGGTGAAGGGACGCGACCCTTCCCCTTCTGCTTTTCCCTCTTCCATTCGAATTTGAAGGGGTTTCAAAAAAAAAAAAAATATACGGGGTTTCAAAAAAAAAAATATGTATATATATATATATATATATATATATATATATATATATATATATATATATATATATATATATATATATATATATATATATATATATATGCGTTAGCTTTCTTCTCAGGTGCCACATGGCACCCTGCCACGTCAGCACCTGAGAGGGGCAAATGTTTGGGGTAAAATTACCCCAGCCACGTGGCCCAATGGCCAAGCAACACATGGCACCTCGCCATTGGTCAGCCGGGATCCAATCCCCTGCTGACACGTGTCCTAGAAACCCTAAATGGGGAACCAAGTCTCCCCACTATAAATAGTGGGAGAATCCTCATTAATGGAGCAGGCATTCAATTCCAGGCAATTGCATTCAATACATTTATAAATACACTAACACCAAAACCGAGCAATCTTAATTGCGGAATTCTCCCATTACGCGAGAAGTAATTTCACTCTTTTACGCACTTTCTTCCTCCCGTACATAACTGACTTGATCGTCGGAGGCGGAACTCCACCCAACTGGAGTCTTCGTGGTTTTGCAGGTACAGGCGGTCGAAGGGCATTCTTGGAATTGTAACTCTCCCGCAGGACACTTCAGAAAACCCCGAAACACTTGGTGTACTTGACTCATGGTGGTTGATTGGCTTAAGGTTGACTCAAGGCTTGGTGTACTTAACTCATTTTGTGACTCAATGTGTTTAAATCGATTCGATGTGTTTTGACACATGTGTGCCGACTCAACTCGATGTGATATGACTTGACATGACTTAATGTAAGACGTGAAAATTTTCCGTCATTTTTGTGGAGGGTACCGACTTTCTCCCGAAAAGAAAAACGTGAAAAGGAAAAGAGGTAAAGTGTTGGTGAAAGATGAAGTCTTTGAAATTCCTCAAGATGAAAAGAATGAATCAGGCGATGGTGCATGTTGAATGAGCTTAATCAAGTGTATGCGTTGATGTTGTATCTCATGGTGCAAGGATTGTAACATCCTAGACTATCTCAATTGATGATGACTCGATAATGAAAGTATTTGGGTAACTTAGGTGCGGAGGCTAAGTACTTCATACCTTGTGATGCAATAATGATTATGATAATAAATGATCTAAGATGACAAGGCATGCGTCAGGGTTGTATCAAGATTTCATGACAAAGGGTTCCTAAGGTTCGGCTATGTATGTGTGATGTGTGTGAGAGTGACACTAAGGTTAAGCTGCAAAGGCTAAGGGTGTGGAAAAAATATATTTTGAGAAGAGCCAAATGATGGTGACTTTTAGGCTAGGTAGGCTAATGAAGTAAGGATCAAGCCCCCAAGTCTAGCTCTAAATGGATAGGGATGAGCATTGGAGATCCCTTAATGTGATCATGCATGAATGTGGATGAATGAATGCATTTTTATTACGGCCGCACCTCAATGTATGGTTGCCTACGTATCCGTACCGTTAGGAATCAAGCCGAACATAGCTCTAGCCAAACCTCGCACACGTGTGTGTATACCTCAAAAAGGTCTTTCAAGGGTTGTAACGGGGTTAGGCTAAAGGTTGAAGAAGAAAGGATAAAGGCTCCAGACACAAAATAACTCCCAAAGGTGTGTAACCTTGCATTTGAATCTTGGTATTTGTATGCTTGAGGTTTCTCACTTTTGAACTTACTTTTTGTTTTTGGATTTGAGATTTGTTTTTTTCTTTCTTTCTTTCTTCTTTTATTTTTTTATTTTTTTTTTATTTTTTCTAATTTTTTTATAAGTGTGGGCAATCCCGATCATGTGGTCTATCACTCACTTGGCATTGATGTTTCCCAGGCACGGTACCGAGCACTCGATAAGAGACGCAATCTGAGGCGTGTTTACATCAAAGACATTGGAACATTTGCCCTTTGGCACACTTTTATCGCTTTTTTGAACTTTCAAAATGTTAGAAATTTGGTAAAAATCACTAAAGATTTTGTATTTGTCTTTGAAAATTGCATAAGTTGCACACCATCCCATCGCAAGGTTAGGTTGATGTGGGTTGAAAAGTGAAAGGTCTATCGGTAAGCGAGGCTCAAAGTGTTTTATCAAGAAAGGATTGTATATTCGAAAGGGGTAAAGGTGATATGATGTTGCTACAAGGGTGCCTCAAATCATTGGTATACCTTATGCTTAATTTAGCATGGATTTTTTTTTTTTTGAAATGCAATGTAATAATCATATGCAAGGAAAGAAATACTCATTATTGAAATGGAAAAGGTAAAAACAAACCCATGAAGGAACATGATGGAGGGTGCCTATGCTAGACTCATTGAGGGAAAGGGGAAATCAAGAATAAGAAAAGAATCATGAAATCTTGTCGTTGAAGCCCGCCTTGTGTTTTGTGTTTTATCTTTGTCAATCACATGACTCGAACTCGATTCAACATGCATAGATGGGGAAAGATCATAGTATATGAGGGAATGATATGTTTGGGGGAAGCATGTAAGAGGAAAGTATTTGAATGTGGAAATTTTTTAAGAGAGAAAGTGTAATGTATAGAAAGTATGTGGGAAGGTATATGTGAATGTGGAAGGATATGGGAATTTTTGGGAATAAGATGAACACTCAACTCAAATGACGGAAAGAAGACTCATGCATGGACCTAAGACATGGTCTTGGTGAAAAGACATATACAAAGTGTGTTCTATGATTGGTGATTGAAAGTGATATGTACAAGACTCGTGTCATGACCATGTGACTAGACATGAGAACGATGTGAAAAGACGAAGGATTCAAGGTCCAGATAGCCGAAAGACTAAAAGATAGGCAAACTAACTTGATTAATTTTGTCCAATTTTAATGTTTGTGCTATTTACTATGTGAAAGCAGTCTATTGGCAAACGTTTGTCATAAATAAGATTAAACCACAATCATTGACAAAGAACACATGTTGAGGTTAGCACAATAATCACAAAAGACTAGGAAGATGGACTAAAATTCTACAAAAGTAAGGACTCATGGGAATAAATAAATAAAAATAAAATCTACAATCCTATTTTATACGAGTTGACACGGATTAGAGGACTAAGAAAAGTAGAAGATTTCCTAAGACTAGCTTGACACGAAAAGAAATAAAAAAAAAAAGGTTGGACACTAAAAAGAACTCCTAAACTTGACATGATGTAGTATTTCAGTCATAACTTTTGATTTGTGACTCTGATTGGGACAAAACCAACGCCAAATGAAAGATAAAACTCTGGGCTACAGATCCATAGTGGCACGACACGTAACTCTTTCTAGAACTCTGGCTATGATCAAAACAAAGTGACACTTGTACAGTATACGGGAATAAAAAAATCCGAGTTGACTCAAATAAAAAAAATAAAAATAAAAGAACTATGACTCGACTTAATAAAAAAGAAGAGAGTTAAATAAGAGAAACAAGTCCTTGGTTATTATGTTTAGACATATTTACAAGAAACAAGTCAACAAAGGGTTAGTTTAATCACAAACAAGCTATGCACAAGTAGTAAAGTAGTCACAACATGATGCAATGAGTTTGCAACCTAACCATTGCTCTAGTTCTCTAAAGGCAAGGATTATGGTGTCAAAGAGGGTCCATGGTTATGACTCCGGATGCATCATGCGGAAGCCTTACTTTTGGAAAGGTTGGCACGATGGATTGGACCCCGCAAGTTAGACTTGCTTCCATGGTTTGGTGAATTCACAATCTCGGATGCACCCATTGTTGCACGGAGTGTTCATTAGGGTGGATGGAGCGTGAATTCCCAGGGGATAAGACCATATGTAGAACACATATGGATTCAAAAAAGTCGGAAAAACTCAATCAGGAAGTAGAATCGGCAAGACAGTACTAGAATCGGTCAAAACAAGAAGACAGATTCCTGGCTTGATGTCGTAAGAACTCGGCACGAGAAGACAGGAGTTGTCGCACAACGACAACTCTATTGCGCCGCGATAAAGCTGTCGCATGGCGATAGACCCTGTCGTCTCACGACAGTTCTTGCACGCCGCGGCAGTTTTCTATGTTCTACGATTTTTTTTTTCTGATTTTCGTAGTATCTTTTCGATTCTAGTTGTGAAAGATATTTCCAGCTTTTCCTACGTGTGAAAATCCTATGTTTTTTACGCATTTCGGATGGTCTTTCCAATGCGGACCTTTTTTATGCTTATGCCACAATGTTAAACAAAATTACGCACATGAATATCTAGAATCTTTCAAGTCTCATCAACTCATTCTATAGTCAATTGCCAAAAAAAAATTTAGGAATAAAAATTAGAAATCCTCCCCAGTGGAGTTGCCAAAAAATTGTAGGGAATTTTTCAAATTCAACCTTTTGATGAGCCCCACTGTGATCATGCTTTTAGGCATGGTAGCGTCCAAAGAGAAGGAAGCTAGAGATAAAAGAGTCGCCAACAAGTTTTAGAAACTTGTAAACCATTCACGAGTGGGAAGGTTACACCCCATTCACGATCATGGAGATCGCTAACTCCATAGTGGTCTGGAACCATGACTGGATATTCGGGGATGATGGTACGAATCCAACCTACAAAAGATTGAACACGCCCTAAATCGGCCTCTACTTAATTCTTATGATATTCATGTGCGCTTTTCGATCAACATACATACACTAAATTAGCCCTAAACCTGTTTAATCTATGTTGGTTGATTATTAATGCACAAATAAATCTATTATTTGCGATCACTTGAATTAAAATCATATTAACCTAAATCAAATCAATAATTATCTTATTAGGCGTGATTTCAAGTACAAATTCCCTTTAAACCTGCTGAAAGGCGTGATCAAGCAATAACAATAAATCATGAATAATCAAGCAACATAATAATTAACACAACAATCACCATCAAAATATTATTATCAAAACATGATTAACAAGATCCTAGGCATGATATTAAACGGATTAATAACGAATCCTAGCATGTCACTAATAATAATAATAATAAAGATCAAAGCTTTAGCCATAACATGATACTAGAAATCATAAAAACATCCTAAACATGATACTAGGGATCAAAATCAATATCCTAACATGATACTAGGAATTAAAATAATATTGTAAGCATGATTTCTATATCAAAGGAATAATTAAGTAATCGAATTACTTAGTTTGATGCCTCGTATCTCTTTCTATCAAAACAATAAACATGTTAGTAAAATTCAAGATAATATATATCAAATAAATAAGAATTAAAATAATAATTGAAATATAGATTTGGGACCAAACCCTTAGAACTATCAACCTTTCACGTCGAGGTCGAAGGAAACGTCGAGGATGGCTAAGAGTATTCGTAGCTCGTTAAGGAGGTATGGTGTTTGGTTAGGTAAAAGTATCAAGGATGTGTTAGTATTTGTTTAGGCTAGGCTAAGAATATAAAGAATCAAGATAGAGAGAAAAAACATTAGAGAGGGTATTGATGATGATTGTTGGTGATCAAGCTTGTTGATGATTAAAAACACGGTGAAACAAAATCTACTTATTAGAAAAAAGGATCGAAGGATTAGAAGAGAATCAGAATTCGAATCGGAATAAAACAGGTTCCATAGCGGCGTGACAGGCTTATCGCAACGCAATGGTACTGTCGCTCAGCAATGGTTTTTGGAAGATTGTATCCGTATGGAATCCGACTTCTAATTAAATTGGGTTAATCGAATTTTCGTATGTATTCTAATTTTATCATAAGTAAAAATCATTAAAAAAAAAAAAAAAAACAAGTGTTTTATTCGGTGTAAAATTCTTAAGTCTTATCTTTTCAAACACAGGTTAAATTAGAACCTTCTAGAGGATTTTAGAAGCTAATAATAAATCCTAAGGGATTTAGGATCGAAAACTACCTTCTAGAGGATTTTAGAAATTTGTTATAAATCCTAATTGGTTTAGGAATGAGGTTAAGGTTAAGGGATTTAGGAATGAGGTTAAGGTTAATGGACCCTCCACATGATCATTGGGTCGTAGATAAGGCTCGATTTGGGCTCGGTTTAGTATTTTGCCCATAACTTCCTCGTTATAACTCAGATTTGGGCTTATAATATATCTTTGGAAAAATCTTTTCAATCCCCATCTAATTAAGTAATAATTGGACCATGATTATGGATCAAAATAGACTGGTTTGGACGATTTTATAAAGAGGACACGAAACGAATGATTTTGGGTTTAAGGACATGAAATAGATGACTTTTGGTTTAAAACATTAGGGAAAGGCTAGAAATGGTCAAGGCTAAAGGAAATTCGTGAGATTCTTCAACTCTTCACCTAACTCGATAATCAAAGACGTGAAAGGTACTCATCACTGGGTTTCGTTTTTGGGGAAACACAATCAGGTGTCTACATTGCTGCCGAGGGAGTGCGAGCGTGCAGATGCTTGTGGCTACGACGTGAGTGTATGCGAGGAGGGCTAGCAGGCTAGGCGGGTGACTACGTGCCACACAACTAGAAATGGACACTGCTAGGATGCCCACGGGAGCACCTAAAAGTGTTGCAGGGCTTGGGTGCAATAAGCACTTGTACCATGTTGCAAGGCTCGGAGCTGCTGGGCAGCTGTTATAGCTAGCAGTGGCGCGCGCCAAGGATGCCTTGGTGCGCATGCCACGTGCGTGCGGCCGACCTTACGCACCATGCTTTGTGCCTAGCCAATTCCCTAGGCCTTTTTTGCTCAAGGCTAGGCACTTGTTATCGGTTCTTGCAATTTTGTGTTTTTTTTAATTAAAACGAGGCTAAGCCTCGATTTTTCCAGCACTTGCTAAATTATTTTGCAAAATTTTTTGGTTAACCGGCTTAATTAATTTTAGTTAGATTAATTTTAATTAAGTTGGATGTGGAATGTAGTGGGAGCTTCATTAATCGTTTTGAGCTATTATTATTGCGTTAATTCACATAATCGGATAATTACTTTAATTAGGCGCATTAATCGGATTAACCACCTAAGTTAGTAACTAGTTTGCGCTGGTTTTGCATTGTTGCTTGATTTATTTTGTGAAATGCATGGGCCATTCACTTTAGAAGTGAATGGGTGATGGAATAGATATTCTAATGCAGGTTTTACAAAATGGCAATTAATGGGGCCCAACTAGGATAGTAAATACGGACTGCGTTCTGTTTTGTATTTTTGTAAATCTAAATACGGACTGCGTGCCGTTAAGTATTTTTGTACTTAAATTATTTAGATTAGTCTTAGCTTTTCTAGTAGTTGCATAATTGGTGGTGATGTCTCGAAGACGACGTTTCTAAAAAGACGAAGCCAAGAAGATGCAATGAAGGCCCTTGAAGATTTGAAGATTCAAGTATCAAGGGGTCATGCTAGTTGCCAAATGCATCTTTATTTATGCCTTATATATTTTCTTATACATATAATTGCGATATTAGATGCATGTTTAGGTTTTTGAATGTTGAATGATTAGTTAGTTCCGATCCCTTAAATCAACCATATAAAATTAAGTTAAAATTTATCATTCCAAAATGACACTTACCGAACTAATGAGAATAGTAATGGCTTATGCCAAAGTAAGGTATTACTACTTTCCTAGGGATGTAAGGTATACTAGGTATACGTGTTAGTTTTGGTTAAACCCAACGATATTAGTAAGGAGTCCTTAGATGTCGTGGCAATGGAGATAAACGTCAAGAAAGCACTAGATGCGACGTTTATCAAACCAAGAATAGCTTAGAGCTAGTAGCAATTTGATTGCTTACCTTAAAATATTAAGTGTTAAGACAAGCCAAAACATGCTTAATAACTTTTTGATTTTTGGGGTCTTGGAATCGTTTTATTCTCGCCTAAAAGGGACAAATTTAAATGTGTGGATAAAACGCTTAATAAGATTGAAAGTTTTCATGTCTACTTATGTATTCTCTCATAATTGACACCTCCCGGAACTCCATAATGGAATGGAGTATTCGAGAGGAGAAATCGAACTCTATTAGACATGGTTCGATCAATGGGTCTTAGTATTCTTTGTATCTCTTTTTCGGGATACGCACTTCTAACTGTATCACTAACACTGAACCGCGCTCCGTCAAAAGCTGCCGAAAAGACTCCATATGAATTATGGATGAAGAAACCTCCATGGTTGTCTTTTCTTAAGATTTGGGGTTGTGAAGCATATGTCAAAAGACTCATGTCTGACAAGCTTGCACCAAAATCTAACAAATGTTTCTTTGTGGGATATCTAAAAGAAATAAAGGACTATTACTTTACAACCAATCTAAGAACAAAGTATTTGTTGCTCGTGATGGTGTCTTTTTGGAAAAGGAGCATATTTCCAAAATGACAAGTGGGAGGAAAATCGAACTTGATGAAGTTCGAGAAGATGAGCAACAAAGTCAACCTGACAAAACTGATAATCAAAGTACTTTGGAAGCAGCTGTTGAAAATGGTCAGGGTCAAACAGAAAATGGTCAAAGTAAAATCGACAATGTTCAAAGTCAAAATGACAATGCAAATGCTTAATCTATTACCCTGCGTAGGTCGCAAAGGCCAAGATCTCAACCAGACAGATACCTCGGTGTTGTCTCAACCGAGAATCAAGACATCCTAGATATGGATGAAGATGAGCCACTGACATACAAACAAGCTATGACAAGCCCTGACTCTGCAAAATGGCAAGAAGCCAGTAAATTCGAGATAGACTCCATGTTTGAAAATCAAGTATAGGACTTGGTTGATTTGCCCGAAGGTTACACACCTATGGGTTGTAAATGGATTTTCAAGTTCAAAACCGACAAAGATGGAGTTGTATATGTATACAAAGCTAGACTGGTGGCAAAAGGTTACAAGCAAATTCACGGGGTTGATTATGATGAAACCTTTTCGCCAGTTGCCATGCTTAAGTCCGTCCGTATTATCCTAGCAATTGACACATATTATGATTATGAAATATGGCAAATGGATGTCAAAACCGCCTCTCTTAATGGGACTTTAGAAGAAACTGTGTTTATGACACAGCTGGAAGGTTATGTCGATCCAAACAATGCTGGGAAGGTATGCAAGCTTAAGAAGTACATTTTTGGATTAAAGCAGGCAAGCAGGAGTTGGAATCTGCCATTCGATGAAGCCATTAGCAAGTTTAGTTTTATCAAGAATCCAGATGAATCTTGTGTTCAAGGTCAGTGGGAGTGACATCGCATTTCTCGTCTTATATGTCGATGACATATTGCTCATTGGAAACAGCATTCCAATGCTGGAGTCTGTAAAGACTTGACTTGGAAAATGTTTTTCAATGAAGGACTTGGGAGAGGCACAATACATATTGGGGATCAAGATCTATAGGGATAGATCTAAGAGGATGATTGGATTGAGCCAAAGTACTTATATTGATAAGGTATTGGCACGATTCAATACGGTGGAAGCCAAGAGAGGCCACCTACCCATGTTTCATGGCATAACTCTCAACAACAAACAATGTACAAAGACACCTGATGAGCGAGAGAGAATGAGTCAGATTCCATATGCTTCACTTATTGGATCGATCATGTACGCCATGATATGTACAAGGCCGGATGTATCGTATGCCTTGAGCGCTATGAGCCCATACCAATCAGATCTAGGAGAGGCGCATTGGACTACGGCCAAGAATATCCTAAAGTACCTGAAAAGGAACAAGGATAAATTTCTTGTCTATGGTGGGAGTAAGGATTTGGTTGTTGAAGGTTATACCAACGCAATCTTCCAAACTAATAGAGACGACTTCAAGTCGCAATCAGGATACGTGTTCTATCTTAATGGAGGAGCGTTCAATTGGAAGAGTGTTAAGCAAAGCACGACTGCAGATTCTACAAATGAAGCCGAATATATACTTGGCAGCTTCAGAAGCAGCTAAGGAGGCAGTTTGGATTCGTAAGTTTGTTGTTGTACTTGGTGTTATACCCTATATAAAGGGACCAATAGACCTCTATTGTGATAATAGTGGGGCTATTTCTTAGGCCAGAGAGCCAAGGGAGCATCAAAAAGTCAAATATGTCATGAGGCGATTTCACATGATAAGGGAATAGAAGTCTGAGGTTCAAAATAAGAATTTGCAAGATTGGAACAGACGACGATGTAGCCGATCCACTCACTAAACCTTTACCTCAAGTGAAACACAACAAGCACATTGAGACAATGGGAATCAGGCATATTGGAGATTGGCTTTGATTTCCCTATTTATGTGTTTTAATTTGAGTTTTGGAGACTTTAATGTAAAACACTATGTTGAACCATTCAGTTATGGAGTAATTTAATTTTTCTGTAAATTATTATTCCATTTCTATTTAATTTTGGTTTATAATTAAATAATGACTCTATTCGATTTGAGGATATTCAAAATAGGGTATCAAGACAATGTCTTTGATAAAGAAACACCTATTAAGTGAACGTTGAATATTATATTGAAATTATCCCTAATCAAGGTCATTTGAAAGTTGGACGACTAATGACCACGTGAGATTAGTGTGTAGTATGATTTATAGCACCGTTTCTTATGCTACAAGGACAAGAATGTCATAAATCATTTGAATAGGTATTGGTTTGGCACTATACTGAATCAACCTATAAGAATCCTTTAAGAGGTTTAACAATCGTTATAAGTATATTACTCATTATGGCTATCGGAACCTCTTTCCTCACCCCTATGAGTATTGTAAGTTCTCTTGTTTGAGTACTAGTCCGTTTTGATGTTGTCAAACTTCTATCGTACAAGGGGATTATAAAGGCAACACTCAGGTGGCTAGGGCCTCTTAGTAAGGGAAGCTAACAATGCAAGACTGGGAATGTCCCCCTATTAATAGTAGGGAACATGTCTTTGTTGTTTACAAGGCCTCTCGAAGAGCGAGACTGTGAAAATGCATGGTCGTGCTCAGATGGATTTTAGAAATCATCTGCTTATTCACAGTCAAACTCGGAAATCGAGAAACACTTCAGGACGTAATAAGGATGACGAAGAATCTTACCTTATAATTCATGGAGAGGCATTAAGTGACATAGGAAACAGGCTATACACAATCAGCACACTTGTCTGAAAGGACAAGTGTGAGATTGAAAGGAATGGTGTCCTTCAAACAAGTGTATTATTCCGGTAGAGAGTTCGAAATTAATTTGGAAAGCTAATTATTAAGTGAGGTCAAGTGATCGAAATGTCTAGCTGGAGGCCGCTTCTGATCAGTGATATTAATGTATAATTAATATTACAGATTGCTCTAGACTTAATCCTTCGGGTCATACCCAATCGTGTAATCGAACCAAAGCGACGAATTAATCTGAAGGATTAAATGAGTTGATAAGATTTTACGAACTAAGACGTTGGATTCCGAGCTTAGAACGTCGAAGCCGAGCGTCGAACGTCGAGTCGAATTTAGGAATCGACGAGACGAGAAATAACCTCAAACAACAAGTCAATACATAGCCTTAGCCTTGCATTGGCCTAGCTAAATGAGGGCTAGGCTATATAGGGTTGCTAACCTGAACTCTAGCAAAGCCTCAAGCCTAGCAGCCTATGCGGGTGCTAGCTGGAGCTTGTTGGCCGAGCTCGCGTGCTAGCAGTGCTAGCAAGGCTAGCCTCACACTAATGCGCTGGGCCTCATTAGCTACTGCTAGTGCTAGCTAGCCCGAGCGGCTTGCCCAACAAGAGCAGCAACATCCCCGTATCGCACAGCAAGGCAGGCCAGCCAAGGCACCAAGCACCAGCACGGTAGCCTTGGTGGCCAAGGCAGCCTGCCTGCTGGCTGCATGATAGTGGGCCGGTTTGTTAGAAGGGTTTTGCTTGAGGAGCAAGGGAAGGTGATCCTTCCCTTTGTGGTCCTCACCTACTCTCTTGCTCTTTTTGTGCCACTTGTTTTTTGATGATTGTTTTTCCATTTTAATTTAATTTAGAGTTAATTTAATTCTTTCATTTGGCATTTTACCAACTATCCCACATTGAAAGATGATGGGAATTCTTGGGAACAATTTCCTATAAATACCAGTCATTGGGTATTGGGATTTTCAATTGAATTGGTGAAATCTAAGTGATCTCCAAAAGCAAGGAAACCTTAGTTCGTAAACTCAAAGTTATTTTTGGTCTATCTTTGTCTAAGCTACGGGGTAGGGGCCAGTTCCGGTTCGGTGAGCGAGGGTGTGAGCCGTCGGAGGTTTCTCACTTGCGAAGCTTGAAGCTTTCCAAGTTTGAGCTCGTTGAGTGAGCAAAGCACGCATCTAGGGTGAGTTTCTTTCTCTCTCTTCTCTTTATGTGTTTGTGTTTTGCCTATTTGCATGCTTTTGTTTATGTTGTAATTATTATGCATGCGATTCGATTATCGGGTTTTTTTCCATCGGTGTTGTACACCGCAAAACCTAACACCTCACGACCCTTCTACACTCAATCGAAGACCAAAAGACACAATCCTTTGTTCTTCTACAAACCACTACTAAAACACTACCCATAAACAACCTGCATTCTAAAGACTACAAATCTGCAAAGTTAAATAGGCTAAAACGCTTTTCTAAAATTCTAAGCCTATAGAGGATAAAACATCCCATCCTCAAAACCACAAATAGAATTAACTGCTGTGAATTAAACCAAAGGACAAGCACCTGCCAATTCCTAAAAGCAATACCCCAAATTAAACTACCTTTCTTAGCCCCTGTACCCACCAAGGAACAGACCAAGGAGCAAAACAATACGGCCCGAGACAATAGAAAATCCATATCATGGACAGCCAACAACAAATTCAAACAAAGGAACTCCAACTATTCGAAGCCTAATTACCAGACTTATTAAGGAAAATAAACTAAACAAATACAACATAAAACTTAGAGATTACTCGAACAAGGCAAAACAAAGAACTAACCAAGAGAACTAAGGCTAAACTAACTAAAACAAGGAAAAATAATACTGAGGGGAGCGAAAAAGCAAACAAAAAAACTACCTCACTAGCAGAAATACACCCGAAAAACTTTGATCAACCGTCAAGGCTAACGCAAGAAAGCCGCCTCACCTAAATAAAACTTCGATTAAGCGATAAAACCTTAACCTTAACTTCACCTTAATCGTCGGGAAACAATAAACGGAATTCCTTTCAACGGCGGCGTTAAGAATAGCCTTGGCTCCTTGTTTCGTTGGAGAAGAAGCTAAACCACTTGACGACAACAAAAACGAGATTAACCACCGATGAACTTGAAGAACAAACCAGCTATGGAAACTCCCTTGTTTCCTTTACCATAAAAAACCTAGAAAATAAAGCAAAATAAAGAAAACAAATTAAAGAAGTTCAAGACTCGCCGGCGATGGCTAAGAGAGGGGCGCCGGCGAGCAGGGGTTGAGAACAGTTGAACTAGTGGGAGGATAAGGTTGGGGTTTTCTAAAATGAGAAGTGGTGCAAAGCTGATGGTAATATAATATAGAATAAATAAAAAATTGAAATAATGTGATGATAGTTCAAAAAAAAATTTAGTCCTACACTAACTTTTATATGTGGCTAGCCAACATGGGGTTATTCATCTAGGGTTATAGTGGTTAATTAATTAGTATTGTAAGGGTTACTCTGTCAGTTTTGTAGGACCTAATTTGTTACGTTATTTCATAGTACTTAATGATAGGTTGTCGTACAACAGTCAAAGATAAATTCCTAACAAAACCAATTAACAATGTAGTAGGGTAAGTAGGGTCGAATCCACAGAGAGGTGACTATTGAACCTAACTTCTAAGGAATTGGAGAAACTAAATTATTTAACAAAATTCGGGAATAGAAAAGTAGTCTAATTTGTAATAAGAATAAAAATAATAAAAAGTTCTAGGGTTATGGTTCACCATGATTATAGTTCTAAATCTATCAAAATACCATTAACAATTAATTAATCAAGTATCTAGAACAATTGCTAAGCCTACAGTCGGGTATTAACACTCTCAATTCAACATTTGCAGTACGATCGTTAACATAATCAGAATTGTTAATTGTAGGCAAGCCTCTAAAAGTACGATCTTTCAATTCAAACTCTTACTAACAATAATTAATCAAACAATTGACCAGGTTTTAAGATTAACATTATAACACTATCAATTAGAGATATGAATAATCAAAATATCAGTAACATTAATTAAAATTCATTGTATAAATGTGGATTCTCAAACCCTAGAAATAAACTATTCAAGTAAAATAAAAAATTAAAACTAAATCTAACAAAGAAAGAATAATAAAAGTGAGAAATAAAATACCTTAACGAATTAATGTAACAAACTCAGGAGCAAACCATGAAAGAATCACGGAATTGTCCAAGAGAAACTATGGCTAGAGAGAAAACTAAAACGAACGTAAAACAATAATAAAAAGCATGAGGAGAATATAAAATTTCCTTAAGTCTTTATAATTCCTTAAATTCTAATCTAAAAATAATTAAAGAAAAGAAATAAGAAAATATAAATTACACAACTTATCAAACGATTGGACGATAGAAGATGACGTGGCACGAAGATGCTCGATGAAATCGAGGGCCAAGCAAAGGATGTGCTGCGATGCCCCTTGCTTGCTGCTGTTGAACGTGGGTCAATTGGAGTTATAGCTCCCTCGTCAAGTAAGCTATCGCAAACTGCTGGTGGGATTGCGGCCTATGCGAGCTAGCTCGCGAGCTCGCACTACAGGCACAACGTCAACTTCACGGGTTTATAACTTCTAATTCATAAGTTGTATATAGCCACGTGACCTACCTTTTGGAAACCTATTCAAATCTAGTTCCAACACAACTTGAATCACTTTAATCCGATATGTAGAACTCAAGTTATGATCAAAAGAGTGAATAAATGTCAGTTTTGCTACTTTGTAAAAAAACCATCGTTTCGTTTCTAATTCAAATTCATTCCCAAAAGGTGCATAGCGATTCTTAAGGATGCTACGTTCATTCCATATGCTTATAAATCTCAATCTAGGCTTCCACAAACACATATCCTTCATTCAACGACTTCGATTCATCTACTTTTCATCCTTTCATTGTTTCATTCGTCTAAAACCACTCCGAAAGCGTCCAAATAATTATAGAAACTACATGAAACATTAAGAAAACATAAACGAAATATAATAGAGAATAAAACAAATGCATTTTCTACCTAAAAGGCAACAAAAGACCTAAAAAGCAACTATATTTTTTTTGGTGTTTAGAGAGCCACAAGGACGGGTGATGAGAATTGATCCCAATATTATCTCTTGGAAGCGGGAGGGGAACCCTAACAACTTGAGCTACCCTTCACTCTCTCGAAAAAGCAACAATAAAACTAGCATAAAAACGTGCCTATAAATCCTATATAAATGTGATTCATCACTTAATAAGTATAATAAGGGGTTAGTCTATCAGTGTAATAAGGGTTACACTGTTCATGTATCTAGATTGCTCAATTTTTTTTACCAACGATCATACGACGATGCAACCAGCCACACAAAAAGCGCAATGCGATGTTAATCCTATTATCATCTATTATTCTTCTTTGATTAAAATATTAATATGTACTCCCTCCATCCTTTTATTAAAGACCTGTATTCCTTTTTTGGCAAATTAAAATTAAAGACCTGTTTCTATTTTAAGCTTGTACTATTTGAGAATATCTCCATTTTTTGATGAGTTGTCATCACTTTTTTGTACTAATAATGACCTTTTTCATCAGTTTCCAACACTTTCTCTGATCTCTCTCTCTTCAATTATTCCCAACCATTTTTTTTTTCTCTCTATCTCTCTCTAACCCCACATGCACTTATGTACTTCCACTAACTTTCTTAATTTCCGTGAAAAAACTCAAATAGGTCTTTAATAAAGATACGGAGGGAGTACATTATTATTTATGGCATGTAGTATTTAATATTTTATTGCTAGATAAAACTACTCCGTAATATTAATAGTATAATATAATTCTTATTATAATTAGACTAGGTCAAACCAAATCTGAGTATTGTAAACAAGCAAGACTAGATCGTATTAGTTATATAAGCTTATTGATATATATCTTTAATTTCGTATTTGTAAAGCTATAAAATTATATGTTTCAAAAAATACATGTTGAGATGAATCTAACAAAATCTCACTTTATAGTGCTTTTTTTTTCTTATACATTGATGTACAAAAAGGTCAAAATTTAGTTAAATTGGTCAATCTGACTAAATTAACTAGATGTCTAGATCAGATCAGAAAAATTTAAACTACACCAGACTTGACCAATATTTAAAAATTCAGTTATATATTATTTACCTTGGGACCTGATTCGAGGCTATATACAGGGGCGGACCTATTCATGTGTACAATGGTGCACGTGACTTACTAGTAAAAAAAAATAATAATAAAAAAAGTTGTTGTTCAGTTTTTCTTTCTTAAAAAAAATTCAAAGAGATCGGTTATTATATGCTGCTATTGCATTTTCAAGAGCTTTGCGGTGCGTTTTTTTTTTTTTTTTTTTTTTTTTTAAAATAACCGATTATTATATGCTGCTATTGCATTTTCAAGAGCTTTGCGCTGCGCTTTTTTTTAATAATAACAACCGCTTTGCGCTAGAATTGCATTTTCATGAGTTTTGCGCTGCTTTCTTTTATAATTAAAGAGACCGGTTATATTTAGTAGCCAGTCTCTTAAGTTATCTCACTCTTTTTTTCTTTATAATTTTGCTTCTATTTATATCCTATATGTGTGTAACCAATATTAATATTTTCCCCCAAAGCTTATCAATTAAGTAAAAAATCATAAAGTTAATAGTACCATTTGTTTGTAACATGTTATTGTAGTACTTTCGACTTGTAAAATTGAAATTTTAAATCCTGTATTATGGATTTTTGAGTCCTTTTTTTGGATTGAAATCAATTTGATGAAATATATTTTTTTTATACGTAGTATAATTTTTGGATTGAAATTAATTATGAACAAGACCTGGAAAAAATATTTGTTTTTCACTAGTGATTAATAATGAATGGTGATTAACCATCTCAAAAATGCTAGATCCGCCATTGGCTGCATAACCGTAACACTATTAGCTTCTACACTTTTTCTGAATACTAGGTAGAAAGGGAAAAAAGAAGAAGGAAAAATTGCCCGGAATAATCCCACCTTTGGAGCGTCCGCTAAAAATAATTCTACCATTGGGTTATTTTTAAATAATCCGGCCTTTATAATCAATCGGCTCAAAATGGTCCCAACCGGTCATGTAACTTGTTATAACAAATTACCAGACACGTGGCGGCCTGTGATTGGTCAAAAAAATTAAAAATAAAATAAAATAAATTTTTTAAAAAAGTTAAATTTTTTATTAAAAGAAAAAATTAAAAATAAAATTAATATTCAAAAAACCACCCACCGCCCAAGCCACCGTCATCCCCGCCACGCGGCTCCGGCCAGCAAGCCCCCAATCCCAGCGCCGGCTACGGCACGTGACTGACCCCCCTCTCCCTCCCCTGAACCACTAATCCCCTCCCTCCCCCACGAAAACAAAAACACCAGCAACCTTAAAACCACCCCCCCCCCAACCCTTGAAAATTCTTTTCACATCCCGATCTCAGCCCCTTTCTCGTCCCATTTCCCTTTTTCAGCCACGCCGACCTTCCCTGTCCCCCAATCCGACCGGGCCGTCCTCCTTCGATCTCGATTAAGGTCGCGCCGATCTCATAAACTCATTTTGTTTGGTCGGTTTTCAATTTTTCAAAGGGGGTTTTGGGGTTGGGTTGTCTGGGGTGGGATCCCGGTTGGTGCGGTGGTTTCGGGTCTGGGTCGGGTGGTGATTCAGGGGTCTGGGTTTGAGTGGTGGTGGGGGATGGTGGTGGCTGAAACTTAGGTGGTGGTGGATTTTTTTTTTTATTCTATTTTACTTTTTTTTGTTAATTTTTTTTTAATTTTAGACAAATCAAGTTGTGACTCGTGTAAATTAAACTTAATAAAAGAAATTACCTCTTCAACCAGTTACGAGTCACTCGGGATCTTTTTGAGCGGATTGAGTATAAAAATCAGATTATTTAAAAATAACACAAAGGTGGGATTATTTTGGACGGAAGTCCCAAAAGTGAGATTATTTCAGGCTATTTTTCCAAAGAAGAATAAAGCAATATGCAATGTAAAATGTAGAGCTCCCCCAAATTTGTAAACCCATGCATTGTACAAGTAGTAAGACCAGTATACATAATAATTGTCATTAATCTCTGCAAGTAGAATAAATTATTTTACTCCTTTTATATATATATAAACATTCGTACGTACATGGTCTCCTATTCATATAACTTTGGCCAAAAATAAGTTCAGTTTGATATGAGTAATATTTTTTATAAAAAAAAAATTTGAAAATTAATTCTAAGACACATCTAGCAATATCCCAAATGATATGGTTTTGATCATTATGATACTGTATTTATATATTCCGAGTTTTTGTTTTTACAAGTAGTTTATAACTTAAAATTGTTTAATCTCTTAAGAAATTAGAATATTTCCGACCCATTCTCCATGATTTGCTTTAAATTTTCATTGTTGATTTTAAATATCTACACGAGTAGTGTACATGTACTGGTCTCCATATGGTAATTACATTGTTGGTCGTTGTGTAGTTGTTGGTTCCTCTTAGGGAATTATTATGAATAGGGTTTATAAAAAAATTTATCTTCTGCCCTTTAATTCATTCGTTGGTAAAGAATCGTGTGTGTAGGATTACAAAGATGTCAAGTTTTCAAATACGATCAAAAGAATCAGATGAAATTCCTCCTCTTGCCTACAAAGAATTGTTAGACCATATCTCCGAAAAAGTTTTATATTCTAGTACTGTATGCGAGGGATGTACTAATAATGTGCAAGAACTATTAAACGATCATGGCTTCAATGAAGAAAACTTTTGTTTGATTTGTTTCTATATATTTGGTAATTTTAGATTTCATTTGTAAATGTCGTATGACTTTTTATTAATAAATTGACTATTCACAAATTCTTATATGTGGCTAGCCACATGGCCTGGTGTGACCACTTCACATAAACACATATAAGACAATTCACAAATTCTTATATGTGGCTAGCCACACAGTGTGCCACTTCATAGTAAGGCATTTAATTAAGTAATAGGGGGTTACGGTGATAAATAAATGAGGTTACCTTGACCTATGTGGGTTACTTAAATGAAAAAAAAGGGTTAATCTCTTACATAAGTGGAATCATTCTTTCAAATTCTAAAACAAAAAAATAGGGGTTACTCAAATGAACAAATGAGGTTACTTATTTCTAAATTAGTTGATATTACTCATGTAATGAATTGGAGTTACTTTAATGGACAAAATGAGGTTACTCTTATGAATAAATAGGGTTACTCATATATATTAATAAGGATTATTCTTATAAATCAATGTGGTCACATCATGTGGCTAGCCACATACAAGACTTACTCTTGATTATTTCAATAAAAAAAAATATAGTCAAAGATTTTAAAAATGAACAAGATTCAATTAAAATAAAATAAAAAATTAAAAAAAAAAAATCAAACAATAAACAATATTGTTTTGCTATTTTTATAATAATCCAAGTAGGATTACTAACAACAAATTAAAATTACATGACAAATAACTTTTGGTCCTTGCATTTCCAATTCAACAATTCAAAGTTAGTACATTCAATTCACCTCAAGAGTTTGAAATGTCTTTTGGTTTAAATGCTAAACTAAAATTTGAATTAAGCTTCTTCAATGCAATTCACTACCATTAAGACCATGACCATATATATCATCGAATTAATTTGATTTCTCATTACTTCCACCAATGCCATAAGACCCGTCGTATGTCAACCTTTGATCATAATCATAACAACTTGTGTAGGGTTGTCCACCATACCGAAAAGAGCTAGTCTCCCCTTCGATTCTCCCTCTTATATCGACGAGCAAACACTTAAGCCACGTAATCTCTGCTTGCAATGCACCTTCGCCTTCTAGTCTCTTAAGTAACTCTTGATTTGATTCTTGTAACATTTGAATCTCTTCCTCTAGTAAGGCTTCTTTCGCTTTAACTTTTTCACGGTATCTTCGAACAGCTTCTTTGTTATCTTCTCGACCTCTCCTCTTCCTTTTTTTGCTTTTATGTATGTTGATTGGAGTAGAATCGTCGTTATCAGTACTACTTTTTCCGCTCAAGTTACACGTACTTGTATCAACTTCTTTGAACAAATCTTGTAAAATATTGTCCAATTTGATGTTGTGATCCTCACCTACGTTTGTATTGGGGAGGTTTGTACCATCTAATAGAGTCACTAGGTCTCTATTGCAACTCTCATTGTTGTAGTTGAAACTGATATGATTGTCGTAATAGTTGTTATTACAATCCATTAAGTTTGAAAATAACCTAAAGAAAACAAAAAGTAACGAATCATTATAATATACTGATAGAAATAAATCTGTTTTAAGATTAAAACTTTTTGGTCCACATGTTTAATATATGGATTATGAAACAAAGTTTGAGTAAAATTGGATGGAACAATTATAAGTCGAATTGTCCAATAACACAAACTCTAAGTAGGGCAATGCACAACACCACTTATAAGGTGAGAAGTAATTTAGCAATGTAACTCGGCTGTTGGAATTCCATCTGACATGCTAAATCATCATGATTATTATTGAGGAATGTAGTTATAGAATAAAAATAAATAAATAAATAAACAGTTGTTAGAAGCACGATCAAATATTGTTGTTGACCTCTTTCCTTTATTAATTGTTGTTACAACATGGAGGACACATTACTGAAGATGCCAGCTTCAGGGACTACGACTCTCATCTGTTAAATTAGATTATTGTGTTCACTTTAAACAAATAAAAAAATTAATAAATAAATAAATAAATTAAAATCATTGGGATCTATAGCTAGGGTTATTTTAATTTATTTTTCCGTATGGGAAGGGACACAAGTGAGGGATAATTCAGTTTCATGAATGCCAAAATGGTAATATTTGATCAATTTGGGGTTGGGATTTTGTTATCCTCCCCTCCTCTACATTCAAGGGACGGTAGAGGTTCAGGATGCATTTTTCTTAACTTAAAAAAATATCTGAGTTTTTTGAATATTTCTTTTTTTTTTTTTTTTGGTTAATACATTTTAACTTTTAGAAACTATTTACATACTTTATTTTGACTTTAGGATCGTATCGTAATAAATTTGTCTCACTTTATTACAATTAGGGAGGGGGGAATTGAAACTTGAAAGGGCTAGTTTTCAATGGTGGGGGAGTAGAGGGGTGGGAGTAAAGCTGGGCACGGGCCGGGCGCAAGCATCACGGGTATAGCACGGCCTGGCCCACCCTTTGGCCCGATTAGGCACGGCCAGGTTGTTAGTCGGGTGGTGGTGTTGGAAGTGAAGGTAATTGGTAGGGATTGGAGGAAAGTAAATTTAATATTATACAATCAAATTAATTTTTGTTCACCAATTAGGTGTTGTTACATGACAAGAAACTAGTTATAATCCATAAAATATCTACTGGGATTGAAAACAACGATTCCACCCCCTCCCCCTCTAAAATTTTAATTAGTAAAAATTAATTGATGATTGGAATTAATAAAAGCTAATCAGCCAAAGTTAAGATTATCTGATTTTTTCAAACTAAAATATGAATCAAATAAAGAAAGTCAAAAATATCACTATAACGTGTAAATTGATTCAAATTTTACTAAATGGAGGAGTATGATAAATCAAGGAATACTGCTTTATTATGAAAAAAAATGTTTGATTTGACTAATAAGTGAATACAAGTTTATTTTTGTACTTTCACATTTTGCAATTCACTCAAAATCGGTACCTGTATAGGACTACATGACCACCCAATTCTAAGTAACAAAGATGGAAATTAAGATTGAGAAAATCGGTACCTTATAGGACTACATGACCACCCGAGTCCAAGTCACAAATGTTACGCATAGTTGTCATGATGTTGATATGTAAAATTTGCCAAAAATTTATTGATATGCTCAAAATCTTTTATGACAATTTGTTGTACTTTCTCCGTTTTAAATTAGTTAATTTGTTTTTTTTATTACAATTATCAATATTTGAGTTCAACCGTTAATATCTCTAATTAATAAAAATTATGCAAAGTTGATAATGTAAAAATACACATATTAAAAGAAATAACAAGCTCAAGACTATGTTTTTGTTATCTATAAGTCATAAAAATAGTCAAAGAAGTGATTGTAAGTAGTTCAAAAGTTCACTCCGACGCACCAAGATATTGACCCATTTATAAATAGCAAATTTTCTTATTTCCTACTTTTAGATAGATTAGGGCACGACCTTGCAAGAAGACGTTCCTAATTTACCCCTGTATCTTACTTTCAAAAAAAAAAAAAAAAAAAAAAAAAGGGGAGCTCAAAAGTAAAAAGGCATAATTAAATTTAAGCCGGGAATATTATTTACATCATTGAAAAAGTATTAAAGGTTAAATTAAAATCTCTCTTACTTTAATTTTTTATGTTATGGCGAGACTTGAAATTTCATGTAAGGCTTTTGGGGATGCATTCTCTTTTTAGAATGCAATTTATTCACCTTAAATTTCCTAAACTTATCTCACTTGAGCAATATCGTAACTTATCAACTTATTAGATTCAAATAAGATATAATCGTATTAAAACTAATTGGACTTGTTTGAAAGTTATTGATTAAAAGTTGTTTGGGATGATTTTGAAACCTTTTCAGGATCATCATTTAAATTATTTATCAATAATAAAATAATTACTATTTTTTTTTTATTAAAGTGAAATCATCACTTTTAACTATAACGTATTATTTGTTAAGACAACTACAACATATATATAAACAATTATAAATTAATAAGCTAGTAGTAAATTAATTATACCAAAACTCCTAATACGTATCTTTTGACTTATGTAAAATTATTATTGAACCTTATTAGAAAAACTTATTAGACCCGATTATAATTTGTTTTTAATCTTATTGAACCATAACGGAAATTAATGAAATTTATTGAAATTGCTTTGAACTTATCTAAAAACTTTTCTTAACAATTTTTTTTTATTTTTTTATTTTATTTTATTTTTTATTTTTATTTATTTATTTTTTTGTTAGGGTGACTAGAATGCGCCATGTTTTGGGATTTTTTATGTGTTCTGCGGGAGAGTTACGTCACCAAGACTGGGTCCTCGCTGGTTGTACCTGTAAACAAACAGAAGCTCCGGTTGTGCAGAGGTTCGCCTCCAACGATCAAGTTAGTAAGAGTCGAAGGAGAGTATAAAGTGCGGAAAATAAAAGTAGATCTTCTCGAATTCCAGGATCAGGTGTTTTCTCTGTTGTAAGAGAATTAATTGTAATAATGAATGAATGTGTCCCCAATTTGGGGTAAATCTCCCTATTTATAGAGTCATGGGAATCAGTGCTCCCCTTTTCTAGGTCTTCAACCTAGGTAAATGGGCTGCGCCGTTTTTACAGCGTTCTAGGGAATTGGGCCTTTTAAAGCCGCCTTTTTCCCTGATGATTGAGAATGCCATGTGTCAGGTGGTGATTGGTCCACTCTGGACCTTTCCTGGGGTGACATGTGTCCCCTTCTGATTGGGCCACGTGGCCTGGGTATTTTTACCTAAATCATTTGCCCCTCAGAGGGGTGACGTGGCTACCACGTGGCGCTTGTGACACTTGTCACTCTGGCATTGGTGAACAGATTTTAACTGTTCCCCTTTTGGGGAAATTACAGGGATGCCCCTGAATTTATCCTTCTATAAATAGGCATTTACCCCTCCCTCGTTTTTGTCATTTTTTCAAAGTCTACAGAGAGAAAGTCAACAATTCTAGAGAGAGAAACTCTAATAACTGCCTGTACTTCCTTCTACAAATTTGGCTTACTTTCCCCGCTTGTTACAGCCGGTCAGCGCTTGAAACCTCATCACCTCAAAAAAATGTATTTGAGGTAACCGTCTCTCTCTCTCTCATCCTTTTACCGGTTGTGCATATTGTTTTGAAATAAATGGATTCACCATCAACACACACGACACAGCCTAGGACAGAATTCAGCCGGTCTCCAGGTACGGCTAAGTCTAGGACTGGGGGTGCCGCCTCTGGGTGTATGGAGCACCCTTGTTCTTTGCCAAATCCGGCCGTCTTTGTGTCTGTGCAGGACACTATGGCTTAGACGAAGCAGACGACACCTGATCCGGATTATAGAGAGGAAGACATTGTAGAAGTATCGTCTGACGAAGTTAGACCGATTGAGGTAGAATTGAATTCTCCACCTGCTGCCCCTAGCACTCCAAATGATAGTATCTTAGCATAGTCTGAGTCTGGAGACGGTGAAGAGGCCAGCTCTAGGCCTAACTCTGAGGAGAGAAATAGTGGGGAGTCCGCCTCTAGGTCGGACTCTGAAGAGGGCAGCAGCAACTCATTAGAACCGATGGTGAATAATGAGGAGGAGGAGCGCCGCCTCTAGAGTAATAAGACGAGTCCATTTTAAATTCATATTTCAGCCAGGGATAGGGCAAACATGCAGGCAGGCCTTGAAAATTTCAAGAAGAAACGACCCCTTGGGGGGAACCGTGCCATCCGGGTGCCGCCTGAATTGGGCATCATAGCATGGGAAGATGGCCAACGAAACACCAATGACTACTTTGGCTGTTATGAGGCGGCATTCTTAGCCGGCCTCCGCTTCCCCTTCCATGACGCAATAATGGCTATTCTTCGAGGATATGGCTTAGGCGTGTGGCAGTTGACCCAAACTCCTGGGTCAACATTCTGGGCTACATTGCCGCCTGCGGGATGCAGAACCTCCATCCCGGCTGGGAGGCTTTTTCCAAAATGCATTATTTGAGCCGTAACCCAGGCTGCTCGCAGGCGTGGTACACACTGACCACTTACCCGGAATACCTTATGACCTTAGACAAACCGTCTAAGTGGTCTGATTGGAGGAACAAGTTCTATCTTGTTTCTTCCCCTAAACGGCGAGAAAATCCTGAATATCATCGTTACAATAAGAAGCCGGAGCTGCTGGGCAAGAAGTGTGCTATGCCCCATATCCCAGACGACTAGGACAAAATAATAGAGCCGGATTTCTTTGGGGTAACCACCATGCCCCTATCAACCGACAAACAAATTATTGGGGCCAAAAATTGGGTACTAAAGCATGAGTGGCTGAAGGATGAGTGCTTCTTGTCCGCCTGCGGTCTCAATACCATGTTTGACAAACGTATGTCAAAACCATCCGGCATTTTAATGCCGTCTTTATTGCTTCAACACTTAAGTTTTCTTATTATTGGTGATCTAATATACGGATTTTATTGTAGAGGACGCTAGAGGCATGCTTCTAGAACAGAAGACGCCTGCCCGCTCAGCTGCCCAAATAAGGAGGGACATTGTTAAGAAAAAACGAGCCTAGCAGGCGGCTTCCCAGAAGGATCAGGTATATCTCGTCCGTCATGATCATTCTTCTTTCATACATATATGCCGACTATGCCTGACAATTTGTTTTCTTCATCCAGGATGGAGACAAGGAGCCTCCTAGATCATTTATAAAGCTGATGAAACGAAAGTCTGAGGATGAGGCCAAAAGTTCAGCCAAGTCCAGGAAGGTTTCATCCTAGACGGTTCCTGATCTTTTGCTTGGGAAGGGTCGTCTGACCAACGGGGGGAAGACCACAAAAAACTTTGGTCTTGGGATAACCTTGGTAAGTCGATCGCCACTAAGGCGCTGAAGGGTGGCGAGCCACCCAAAGCTGCAAGCAGTTTTGCAGCGGTTGTAGGCAATCTAAGCCTTCAGCCATTACACCAAGGTACGGATGACCTCTTTGATACTTCTTTTCATCTTCCTTGGCCCATGCGGGTCAAGTCACACTCTTAACAGCAGTCAGAAGGTTTTTCAGGCAGTCGGCAATCTATTGGTGTCGCCTATGTTGCTTACTCACCAAATCTACCTTATACTGCAAATCTATCCCCCCGATGGCCGGATGTGCAACAGTTCTCCAAGACCATTGTAAGGTCCACATCCAAGGAGGACAAGGAGGTCATCCCCGGGGTGCACACGTTCAATGTTGAACGCATCCTTGCCTTGCTGTCTGAGGTATCTTAACTTAACTCAAACCCTTAGATATTCTACTTAGTAAAATATCGACTGGGTGTCTAACATGCCGTTTGTATAATATAGGTCATGCTAAGAGTTGACGGGCTAAAGAAGCCGTATACCCACAAACAGGAAGAGGTAAGGGCTGCCAAAGTCCGGGCTGCTGAGTCTGCGGATGTCGCCCAATATCAATGTATAATAAATGATCTTGAGACTAAGGCTGAGTTACTGACGCAGGGGATGTCTTTCAGGCAGCTGACGTCAGCACTGGATGAGGCGAACATGAAAGCCTCCAACTTTGAGGGAGCACTCTAAAATGCCGAGTTGGACCTCAAAGCCTTGGAAGGTGCTCACAAGGAGAACACCACTCTCTGGGCAGACGTTGACCGTCTGAAGAATGAGCTGGCTCAGACAAGGACCAGTCATCAAGCAACTTTGGAGGCTGAGCAGAGCCGCCTCATAGAGGAGAATGAACAAGACTGCGAAGATCGCATGAAGATGGCATGGGACCTCCTTCATCCGAGAACCGAATGGGGTGTCTTTTCCTTGAGATATCAATATGCAGATCTTGCTCTTACTGCTAAGGCAGAGGGAAAGCCAGAGCCGGAGCCGTTTGATGTATGGGCGCACAAAGAGGACTCAACGGAAGACAAGGAGCCGAAGGAGATAGAGAAAGAGTAGCAAGCGGAAGATGCACAAGTGAACTGTGCTCTGCCTCCGCCTGGGAAGGACTCGTCGGTGGCCCCGCCTCAACAAAATTAAGCTTTATTTCTTTCTTTCGGCCTTGAGTCGTCTGCTTTTCCGGCCTGCGTGCCAAGTATCTGTGTTGTAATTTTAACAATCTTTGATTTGCCTGGATGTGGATCCGATTTGACAATATCTCCCTCGGCTTTAGGGTCGGGTTTTATTAATAAAATGGCCGACTGAGTAGGTTTTGCTTCAATTTGAGTTTAACTTTTCAATTTTGCAATTCTTTGAATTTTTGCTATATATGCTTTGAATTCTGCCTAACATGTTAATCGCATACGGCAACTAACAAACCGGCTGGCCTCTTACCCCTGGGCGGTTGTGTGGTTAATTTCAAAAAGTAAATTGATTAACTTAGGAACTCTTGATATTTTAACGAGTATGACGAGTTCCTTGGTTAATAAATCACTACCGTGATTGACCAAAACCAAGTACACAGCCGTCCAAGGTTCAGGCGGTATGAACTTGGATACCCAGACGATTTTTGGTATTACTGTCCGTTGGGCAAAGAATACTTTCTTCACCGTCTAGGTCATTTGTTAAGTTTAACTAGATTTTCTATGAAAATAATGCACTTCAAGCGTCCTTTTGCCCCATTGGGAGGACTGTTAATTTGTACAATTATTGTAAAATTTTTAATCTAAGTTTAAATGACGGAGGGGTACCGGCTATTGTCGATAAGACATGCGGTTTGTTACGCCGTTTAGGTTCCATTTTAGATTATCCAGGTCAAACGGCTATGAGCTAATCCTTATTAAGGTATTCAATCAAACCGTTTGTGTTTGAGTTTATAGAGCAATGTACCACCCAAATGGGAGATGCTCTCTGCAACGAATTCGCCCAGATGAGCGTCGCTGGATGTCTTACTCTTTTAAGAGCAGACGGTTGGTTTAGATTTTGTTGCTTGCACATTGCACGAGCGGTGTTCCTATAGGGAGACATATCTAATAAAGCAAAAAAAAAGATTGAAAATATAAAGCAACTTTTCATTGATAAGCTTTTTATTTACAAAAATTTTACAAGTCTTAGAAGTTGTACTTCTTTAAGTTTTCTACATTCCAAATTCTGATTTGCTGCCCACCGTCTAGAGTTTCCAGGCAGTAAGTGTCACCTCTTACTTCTTCACAGATCCGGTAGGGACTTTCCAATTGGGAGTCAACATGCCCTGCTCATTGGCCCTATCGGTTGCCTTCATTTTCCGCAACACAAAGTCCCCGAGGGGTTTGTGTACTCGTTTTTTGGTAGGCTCTAGTCATTCTCAAACGGTAGATCTCATGGCGTAAGGCGGCATTGCCCCGACGTTCAGGAAGTGAGTCCAATGCCAGTCGCATGGCCTCCCAGTTTACCTCTTCATCATACAACATGACTCGAAGAGTCTGCTTATAAAGCTCAATAGGTAAAACGGCATCAGCACCGTATACCATGAGGAATGGGGTTTCGCTGGTTTCCCCTTTTACCGTCGTTCTGATGGCCCATAGGACATGAGTTAACTCTTATTCCCATAGACCGCCAGCTCTTTCAGTTTTCTTCTTAATGTCGTCTGAGATTATCTTGTTGAAGGCTTCAACCTGGCCGTTTGCTTGGGGTCGGCCGACTGAGGCAAAGCAGTGTGAGGTTCCTTGGTCTCCTAAACAATTCTTGAGGGTAGGCGTCTCAAATTGAGGGCCATTGTTAAAGACAATAGACATAGGTACCCAAAACCGGGTGATGATGTTCTTCCAGATGAAGGAGATGACATCCTTCGTCTTAATACCTTTGACCGCCTCTGCCTCTACCCACTTGGTGAAGCAGTCAACAGCAACTAGAAAATACCGTCGTCTGGCTGGCGCAGTTGTATACGGACCCAAGATATCCATGCCCCATTTGGCGAATGGTACAAGGCTACGAATAGCCGCCAGATTAGTGGCCGGACAGTGGATGAGCTTGCCAAATCTTTGACACTTATCACATTTGTTCACCTTTTCCACGGCGTTTGCCTCAAGAGTGGGCCAAAAGTATCCTTGCCGCCTGTCCCTTTCTGCTAGAGCCTTGTCGCCTATATGTGAGGCGCAATAGCCCGAGTGTAAGTCTTCCAGAATCTCATGCCCATTTTCAAGGGTGATACACTTCAATAGAGGCTGCAAAAAGCCCTTTTTGAAGAGTTCTCCTTTTCGGATCTCAAAATTGGCCGCACACCTTTTTCATTACAACCATTTCAAGATATGTATCCGGCAGAGTGCTATCTACCAGATAGGCCCGGATGTCGTCCATCCACGTTGAACTTCGGTCAAGTACTCTAATGGGTTGCTCTTTAATACTTCGTATTTCCATTACTTCCTAGAAGACTGACCGAGGTGTATCACAAGAGGCGGATGATGCCAATTTTAATAGAGCATCCGCTTGGTTGTTTTCTGAACTAAGCACCTTAGGTGAAAGTCGTCAAGTGTCCCAGCCTTTGTTCTGACCGCCTGCAAGTATTTGATCATAGCCGGATGGGTGGCCTTATAGTCACCATGGTATTGGCTAACAACCAGTTGAGAATCAGAGTAGACGTCAATCTTCCTTGCCCCTGCCGCCTTACACATGCGTATACCGTCTAGCAGGGCCTCATATTCAGCTTCATTGTTTGAGGCCTAGAACTTGAACCGAAGTGTATATTCATATTTGTCCTCCTCGGGAGACTGAAATATTATCCCTGCACCACAGCCGTTCATGGTAGAGCTCCCGTCTATATACACCTTCCAAACCTGATCAAGATTTTCCAGTTCAACCAGCCTTGTCATTTCAACAATGAAGTCGGCGAACGCCTGACCCTTCACTGCCTTCCTTGGTTCAAAAAAGATTTCAAGACTTTGCATTTCAATAGCCCATTTGAGCATCCTACCGGATGACTCCAAGGTTGTCATTGGCCGCTTGAGAGGATGGTCTGTATAGACTACCACCGGATGTGGCAAGAAATATGGTTTCAACTTCTTGACTGCCATGAATAGAGCAAGGCCAATTTTCTCAACCGTGGGATATCGAAGTTCAGCATTTCGAAGAACATGGCTAATGAAATAGACTAGGAGCTGGACGTCGTCTCTCTCAACAAGGAGGACAGCACTGAGGGCATGATCTGAGACAACTAAGTACATGTAAAGCATCTCCTCAGGTAGAGGGCTAACAAGCCTTGGCAAAGAGTGTAAGTGTTCTTTCAACTTTTGGAAGGTTGCCTCAGCATCAACCCCCCATTCAAACATGTCTTCTTCCTGATCGCTTAAAAGAAATAGAGGCACTTGTCACCTGACCAGCTGAGGAATCTCCTCAATACCGCCAGACAACCAGTTAGCTTTTAAACTTCCCTATACAGTATGGGGTGACTTCAAATCAATGACCACCTGTATTTTATCTGGATTGGCCTCTATCCCCCTTTGATCAATCAAAAATCTGAGAAACTTCCCAGACTCAACACCAAAGACACACTTCTTAGGATTGAGCATGACCTTGTGTCGCCTTAGTGTGGTGAAGGTTTCTCGGAGGTTAGCAAGGTGGTCCGTCTGTAGTTTGGATTTGACTATCATGTTATCAATGTACGCCTCTATGTTTCTTCCGATTTGATTAATGAAGATTGTATTAATCATTTGTTGGAAAGTAGCAGGCACATTTTTCAAGCCAAACGGCATTACAGTATAATAGAATAACCTGGCATCACCGTCTTTCTCCCACAAGGGTATCTGATGTAAGCCTGAATAGGCGTCCATAAAGCTCATCAAGGCATGTCTGGTTGTAGAGTCGACCAGACTATCGATCTTTAGAAGCGGATAATTATCCTTCAGACATGCCTTTTTCAGATCAGTATAATCAACACACATGCTCCATGTACCATTCGGCTTCTTCACAAGAACAACATTCGCAACCCAACCTGGGAAGTGACATTGCCAAATGAACCTGACGTCTAGCAACTTCTTTACTTCGGCAGCTATCGCCTTACTTCTCTCCTCACCGTGATTTCTTTTCTTTTACCTAACAGGCTTCTTTTTTGAATCCACAGCGAGCTTGTGCCTGGCATCTCTTCCACTTCAAAGGCAAAAATTTCCTTGAATTCCTTCAGCAGATTGTGCAAGTCAGCCCCAACTTTACAACAGCAGCCGTCCTAACCTTTACAGTATGCTCCAGAGGTGTGTCATCCTGAACGATATCAATATGTTCACCAGCCAGCTGGGGATGGAGGTCATCTGACTGTTCCCTGGTTAGTGATTGCTATTGCTTCTCTTTCTTCACATTCACCAGCTGGTCGGCATTTCTCTTCTTGTCGACTTCTTGTGGGGCAGGCTCTGCTTCCTTGACATCGTCAAGGTCTATTGACTCCACGTCCCTGTCAACAACCGTGGGCTTAACGTCTGAGAGATAGCACTCTCGAGTCGTCTTCTGGTCTCCATTCAAGGAGCCAACAGATCCATCATCTCTTTCAAATTTTAGCAGCATAAGGGATGGGATAATGGCGGTCTTAGATTCTTTCAGAGTCAGACGACTCAAAATGAGATTATAGGCAGTTAGCTCGTCTATGACCAAGAACCGGACGACCATGTGACGCCCCTCTCCCTTCTCTCCCAGCCGGATGGGTAGATCAATTCGTTCGAGTGGGTGCACAACTCCACCCCCAAAACCAACTAGGGGGTGAGTGACTTTGTGCATGTTGCCTGGCTTATACTTTAGCTTGAACAGACATTTCTAGCTGATGATGTCAGACAAACTACAGGTATCAATGAGAATACGACCAACCCTTTGGTTGGCCACCTTGCATTCAACGAAAACGGGGTCATCATGCGGCCGGCGGACTTCGCCCCGGTCCTTCTTAGAGATAATGACTAGGAAAAGTGTCGGTAGACGCCTGACCCTCATCGACCGAGCTGCATCCAATTGCCTGATATGGTCTGGTGCCTCTGAAATGCGGCCGACGGACTTTGCCCGTATTTCAGAACTGCTAGCAAGTTTAGCTTGCTTTTTTGACGGCTGCCTGGGGTCCGTCTTCAGGGTCACCTTGGACTTAAGGACGTATGACTTCAACACCCCCTTATCAGCCAATCTGTCTAACAACCGCTTGAGGCTATAACAGTCGTTGGTGTCATAGCCAATATCCTCATGGAAATGGTAGTACTTCTCTTTTTTCCTGTTTTTGGCCGGACCCTTCATTGTTGCAGCCTTCTCAATAGTCGCCCGGTCTTTTATCTCCATGAGGATGGAATAGCAGTCTTTTTTAAACTCGTACCTTGGAATGTACAATTTAAACTCTTTCTTCTTCTTTTTGGACGGCTGATTAGAGTCTTCAACCGCCCAAACTTCTTTTCTTTTCTTTCTCTCATCACCTTTTTGAGTCGGCTGATCTTGCCGACTCCCTTTTTGTTTGTCAGACTTCTTTGAGTCCGAGTGCTTGCTGGTGGAGCAGAGTTTGTTCGCTTGTATATAAGCTTCCGCCTCCATCAGCGCCTCTTGAAGAGTGGCGATTCTTTTCCGGATGAGGTCAAACTTAAGTTAAACTGTCTTTTGGACCCTTGAAGAAGTCTGTGTAAGCAACAACGTCAGACAGTCCTTGGATTTGGATTCTCACTAGATTGAACCGCCTGACATAAGAACGAAGGCAAACAAGAACGCAAGCGTCTTGAAATTGTTTATACACCCAGGCGGCAGGTTGCCGAACCACTGTTAGTAAATGCCCTTCAGTGTGGCTAGGAAGCACCTACACCATGCGGCATCATCCAACCCTTGTAGATACATAAGGTTGGTCTAGGCCATCAGGTGGTCTTCAGGGTTGGTGGTGCCGTCATAGGCTCCAATGAAAACATTCTTAACCTTGGGCGGCTGTGCCACATCGGTTATTTCCTTGGAGAACGCAGAAGGCTGTTCACCAAGTTTTAGCAGATGGAGCTGCCAGTCCACTAGTTGGGCTTGATATGCTGCCTGACCCCCGAAGAGGGTAGGTTGCTGATATGGTTGGTCAAACGACCTGTACGGTTTTTGGGGCGACTGAGCCTATCATCTGAGGACCTGAATGGACGGACGGGCTGCCTGTAGGTTCTCGTGCATAGATTGGGAATAACTTATCAAGGTATTCCTAAAGCTGTCTGGCATAGTCGACGTTGAAGCCGAGTCAAACAGTTGTTGTTTCACTTTTGCTCAATGATAAGTTGAGCATCAGAGTAAGTCTTCTTGTTGCCATCCGGCTCTTCTTCTTTCCCTAGTCTGGGAAGCAGAACTTGGACCAATAGATAAAAGGCTTGCCCCCTCCTTTGTATTGGGATGCGGAGTAGGCTGCTTGTGTTTCACCGACTTAGCCTTCTCAGAGTGAGAGGGCCTCTTTGCCGACTGACTCTTGTTGGATCCAGCCGTTTTCTTGGAGATCAGGTCCTTCATTTCTCCCTTGAAACTTGTCATGAATTTCATGAACTCGTCTCGGGTGATATGAGCAGTTTGTCCTGCTGCCTGGGGCTGGCCGGTTGACTTACTCGGACCCGCCTGATCAACGCCCGGTTCCCTATTATCCTTGGAACGGATGCGTTTGGTTTTAAGGGACCGATCTTTGGCCGTGTATATTTTGACCTCTGGATCAAAACCTGTATCATGGTCCGAATGAACCTCTACTTCTGGACGCTTGTCCTCAAGAGGCGGTACAATCTCTTGAGAAACCATCTTTGAGGTACTCTCCCCACAGGCGGCGCCAAATATTTCGGGATTTTTTATGTGTTTTGCAAGAGAGTTACGTCACCAAGACTGGGTCCTCGCTGGTTGTTCCTGCAATCAAACGGAAGCTCCGGTTATGTGGAGTTTCGCCTCCAACGTTCAAGTTAGTAAGAGTCGAAGGAGAGTAAAAGTGCGGAAAATAAAAGTAGATCTTCTTGAATCCCGAGATCAGGTGTTTTCTCTATTGTAAGAGAATTGATTGTGATGTAATGAATGAATGTGTCCCCAAATTGGGGTAAATATCCCTATTTATAGGGTCATGGGAATCAATGCTCCCCTTTTCTAGGTCATCAACCTAGGTAAATAGGTTGCGCCTTTTTTACAGCGCTCTAGGGATTTGGGCCTTTGAAAGCCGCCTTTTTCCCTGATGATTGGGAATGTCATGTGTCAGCTGGTGATTGGTCCTTTCTAAACCTTTCCTGGGGTGACACGTGTCCCCTTCTAATTGGGCCACATAACCTGGGTATTTTTACCCAAATCACGCCCTCATGGTCTTATTGCTCACCCATCACGCATTCAACACAGTAGACTTAAGCCATTTAAGTTGGAAAATTTTACATGGCCCTTTTTGTTAAAACAATTTGGGTGCACAATATATGTTTAAAGAACTTGAACATCACTTTACAATAAAAACTGACCTGATTTGATCCTACAATGTCAATAATTTATGTTACAATTTCTTAATAGCTCGAAATCAGTAGAAAGCACCTGTCACAATTGGTCTATTGAAGTCAACAACTTGTAGGTTTCACGCAATATCCGGATATTAGATTTACCCTTTCAATTTTATGCTATGCGCACCATTGATTCGTGAGGAAGGTTTTATAATGTTATTTTTTCTTATTTTCAATAAAATTAAAAAACTGTGTGTACCTTGCATTATGCGGTCATGCATTTATGCCACTTGCATGGCATCAGAAAAACAAATCACTCAAGTTGTTTTGACACAAATTAAGCATTGTGTTTTTAACTACCTATATTTTTTCTAATCAGAGGAGATCTACGACAAGATTAAGTGATAATATATACTTCGAAACATTGTAGTGCCAATAACCTTACAAAAAAGTCAAAATTAAAACAATTAAGACTTAAAGATTAGTATTTATAGGTTTAACCTTGCTTTAATTTGTATAATACTTCGTACTCGATAATACAGGAATTAGATAACAAACAAGCAAAATTAGCCATACCCGTAAACTTGTTATTCAAAATAAAATAATTCACTCTATAATAAATAATAAATGTAATTTGAACAATTAAGAGTATGACATAGAAAGTTTATACAAAAAAAAAAAAAAAAAAAAAAAAAAAAAAAAAAAAAAAAACGATGCTAATTGATCTAAATGGCGTACCTTTCGTTGGCAAGCTTGATAACACGTCAATGCGTAGTGTTTGAGAGTTCAGAGAAAATGAAAGAGAGGGAGAGGAAAGAATGAGCAGACTTTGTCTAAATAAATACAACGCAGATTATTCCTTTAATCATTGTAATAAGAATGAAAGAATGTGATATAATATTTTAAGTTATGATTAATTTTATATATATGAAATAGATAAAACTTTATACTACCTCCATTTTATATTTTTTGCAATTTTAGGGTATTATTTGTGAGATATAAAATATTCCAAATTTGTAAAAAATATGAAACAGAGATAGTACAACAAATTTATTAAAAAAAGTGAGTTAAGTGTAATAATGGGTTCTATCTTTTTTATTTTTTCACCTTTTCGGATCTCGTAGTTTTTTTCACCGTTTGGGACCTCAAATCTAATTTTCGACCAAAAAGTAACCAAAGGTGAGTAAAAAAGATAGTCCCTTGGATTAAAAAATCAATCCCCTAAAAAGCCCCTAAAAAAAGATAGTCCAAAAAAAAGATAGTCCCTCTAAATATTAATATTATTGATCTTTATGTTTTTCCCTTAAAGAAATACATAATGTTAGTTGAGACGAACACTACAAGGGAGGGTGAATTGTATGTGAGTTCCTAGTGACTACGTACTTTTGCGTAAATAACACAAAATATAAAAGGAACTTAGCAAAGCACACAAGATTTTAGGAGGAAACCTTCTAGGGCCCAACTGGAAGTAAAACCTCGACCCTCCAAGGGTTTCAAACACCAAAACAATCCACTATAATAGGGCAAACTCTCCTAGTTACAACATATTATAATCAGACCTTTACTCACAAGTTCCAAACTGAACTTGCTACTCGATAGGACCTTATCCTACCAAATCTAAGTCCCGGACTTAGATTCTACTCGACACTCCCTGAATGTCCACTCTCTCAACTTCAAACTAGAAGCCTACAATCTGTATGCAATAAGCTAAACACTCACCCAAACCAAAACAATACAAACTCTTTGACTCTAATATGTGATAGGAAAGCTACACGTGGAATCCAAAACTAACATGACAAAGTTTAGACTTGGCAAACTTACACTTTAGAGCTCTCTTCAGATTCTTCACGCATAAACTCACAAGTTGTGTAAATTATGAATTCTACTTTATATACAAGAAGTACTCGTATCAAAGTAGGGTTTTCAAAAAGATAGAAATTATAAAACTACCATTTTCATAAAACACGCTGTTAAGTAAATCATTTGTAAAGAAAATCTTTTTAGAAAACTTATCAAAGATATAATTTATGAAAAGAATATTATTTTATAAAACCGGATTTCACACAATAAAATCTTTAGAAAATCTTTTCATAAGTTAAAACATATCTTTTATAAACTTTCCATTGCTTGCCAACCTTTGTCACGCCTCTAATAAATTACATGCATAAAAACTTTCCTAACATATTTACAACAATCCTTAGAAAAATAAATTTAACATAAACTTATATATTAGCTGGATTGTCTCGTCAATTGCTGTAAGTTAAGGATACTTGGGCTTCACGCAGACCAGGATTAAGATCCTGCTGTCCTTTACTCTCCAGCTCCTTGCTGGAACTTTGCAGGCCAAGTTCTTATGGAACTTGCTATCTTCTAAGCAGACCATTTCAATCTTCTCAACTTATCTTTTACAAACCGGATTTCACACAATAAAATCTTTAGAAAATCTTTTCATAAGTTAAAACTTATTTTTTATAAACTTTCCATTTACAAAGCTTGCCAAGCTTTGTCACCCCTCTAATAAATTCCATGCATAAAAACTTTCCTAACATATTTACAACAATCCTTAGAAAAATAAATTTAACATAAACTTATATATTAGCTGGATTGTCTCGTCAATTGTTGTAAGTTAAGGATACTTGGGCTTCACGCGGACCAGGATTAAGATCCTGCTGTCCTTTACTCTCCAGCTCCTTGCTAGAACTTCGCAGGCCAAGTTCTTATGGAACTTGATGTCGTCTATGCAGACCAAGTTAATCTTCTCAACTTGTTGTCAAGCTCCTGTTAGGGAACTTCTCTTAGTGTTCCTGTTAGGGAACTCAGTAGTTCCATTAAGGAACTCTTCTTCTACTTTCTTTAACTTTCCTTGGAGTCTCCTTGGGTCTTTATAGTCAGGTTACTCTTCCACTTCCAAAGTCAACTTCACCTGTTCTAGTTACAACACTTAGAGAAATCACATTAGTTGAAGTTTGCTTTTATTCATCATCATCAAAACTCTTAAGCTAAAAAAAATTAATAAATAAATGGTTTTCAGACTAAGGGACCAATTTTATTTTATTTTTTTTGACAAAAAACCTGTTGCATTATTAGGGAGGAGGGGGGCTTAATATAGCCATTACAAGCTCATCATAAACATCATTAGGCACTTCTTACATGCATGCAGACCCTAAGGCCTTCAAAGTTACTACTTAATCTAGCTAAATTTTATTTGTGGACGTGGACCAACTTATAATATTCTCTAATTAGGATTAATACGCAAAAAAAAAAAAAAAAAAAAAAAAAAAAAAAAAAAAAGGAAAAAGAGCAATAATTATAGATACATAAGGAATCATTAATAGATATATCAAATTAAGGGTGCAGATACATCAGATTGTCAGAAAGATGTCATCTATAATTAGGATACAAATTAAATCCTTAATGCCAATAGACAATGTGGATTAATTCACAAATAGGAGAGAAAGTTTAAAGGTTGTTTCAGATTTGCTAGTCCAAAAGCAAAGCTCAAAACCGGTTGAAATTTGAGCATGCCATTGTTGTAAAATTCCTAACAATGCAAGAAGTACGTAGATGATGACAAGGAGACACTATTTTTCTTTCCCCCTATTCAAATTCATCATTGTTGCTAATTTAATTCATCATTTAACAGTATAGAGAACTAAAAAAAAAAGTACCTAGTGAAAAAAAGAACATTATTATTGACTTTATCTAATTTGGGACCTATGTTTTTATGAATTAACATAGTATTAATTGAAGGACCTATGATTTTTGCTTAATTTATTAATTGATGGACCTAAGTTTTGTTCCGGTGGGTTAAAATCTAGTTAATTAGCCGGATTGTTAACCACAGGTCCAAAAAGGTGAAAAATACAAAAACTTAGACCCCAATGTTATCCAAATTTCGCTTATTTAGCATCATATGTGTCATAATAAACCTATTTGTCGCCTACGTGGCTCGACACTTGGTGAAAAACTGAAATGACAAGTATAGATGTCTCGTGGCCTGACTGCGAGACCGGCTTTATTTATGAGTAATATGATATGATATGATATGATATGATATATTAGATTGTCGTCTTGAGCTTATTTCCGCTATCGCCTCTAGTCCTATGACGCCTAGATTGTTCAGGCGATGCCTAGATTATTAATAAAATTTTAGGTTAAACTTATTGGCTTGAATGTTAAATATGATCCTATAATCCCTTTTGTGTTGGGTTTCGTAGTGTCCGACACTACGCGGAATGAAACCCTCCCAAAATCCGCATACAAATTATAGTAACTAATCATGCATATTAATTAATTAACAATCACATAATTAACTAACAAGGAGAGAGAAAGAAGGAAAGACAATATTACCCTTGACGCGTGCTTCGCTCTTTTTAAGAGCTCGTACTTAAAAGCGTTAAGCTCCGCAAATGCGCAAGCCTCCGACGACTCTCACCCTCAAGACCCGACCCATACGGCCCTTACCCCGAAGCTTAGTCAGGGCTAGACCAAGAAAACTTAGAGTATTAGAATTAAGGTATTCTCTTCTTGGAGATCTCTTAAAATTCACAACTCAAGTGTTCCTTCCCAATCCCAAATGATGGGTACTTATAGGGAAGGGAGCCTTGAATTCCAATCTCCTATCAATGTGGAAGAGTTCGTAAAATGCACTTCATTCAATTTATTTTAATTTCAAAAATCAAATTGTAATGCAAGTGAATCAACAAAACGCCAAGTGTCAAGAGGTGAGCAAGGGGGTTAGGTGAGGACCACAAGGGGAAACCAACTTCCCCTTGCTCCCCAAGCAATCCACTAAGGACGGGCTCCCCACACGCATTCAACCATCACGCAACAGCTGGCCCCTAACTTAAGCACCAAGGCACGCCCAGCTGGCGGCCTGGTACTTTAGCTGGGCCTGCTAGCTCGACAGCGAGTGCGAGCAAACCAGCACGCATGCCGCGCCTGCTAGCGGGCTGCTGCTGGGTGCATCCCTCGCTAGCGATGCCCAGCGTGCTATACTAGCACCTGGTGCGATGCTTGCGAGGGGTGATGCTCGCCCTTGCGCGCCAGCTGCTTGATGCCTTTACAAGGCCTTGGCTAGCCCAGCCATGCGTGCTGGTGCTAGCGTGCGTGCGACTAGGCACACGAACCCCGCAAGCATGCTCGGCCAGCAAGCCTAGCACGCACATGCATGCTTGGCTTGCGGCATAGCCATGCGATGTGGTTGGTGCCCTATGCTAGCCTAACCTTCGCATGGCTAGGCCAATGCGAAGCTACGGCTTAGCTCAAACTTGTCGTTTGCTTGATTTCTCGTCTCGTCGAATTCTAAATTCGACTCGACTTACAGCGCTCGGTTTCGACGCTCTAAGCTCGATATCCGACGTCTTTGTTCGTAATACTCTAATGACTCATCTAATCCTTTGGATTAATTCGTCACCTAGGATCGATTACTCGATTGGGGTGTGACCCGAAGGATTCAGTCAAGATTAAGCTGTAATATTAATTATACATTAATATTACTGATCGGAAGCGGCCTCTAGCTATACATTCCGATCATTTGACCTCACTGAATAATTAACTTTCTAATAATTCCGAACCCTCTATTGGAATAATACACTTGTTCGAAGGACACCATTCCTTTTAATCTCCCACTTGTCCTTCCGAACAAATGCGATGTTAGTGTATCGCCCATTTCCTATGTCACTTAATGTCTCTTCATGAACTATAAGGTAAGATTCTTCGTCATCCTTATTACGTCCAGAAGTGTTTTTCGATTCGAGTTCGACTGTCAATAAGCAGATGATTTCTAAAATCCATCCGAGCACTTCCATACATTTTCACAGTCTTGCTCTTCGAGAGGCCTTGTAAACAACAAAGACATGTTCCCTATTGTTATAGCGGGACATTTCCAGTCTTGTATTGTTAGCTTCCTTACTAAGAGGACCTAGCCGCCCGAGTGTTGCCGTCATAATCCCCATTTACGGTAGACGTTTGACAACATCAAAACGGACTAGCACTTAAACAAGAGAACTCACAATACTCATGGTTGAGGAAAGAGGTTACGATAGCTATAATGAGAAATATACTTATGAGGATTTTAAATCTCTTAAAGTATTCTCATAGGTCGATCTGGTATAGTTCTAAACCAATACCTGTGCAAATGACTTATGACAATCCTGTCCTTGTAGCACAAGAAACGTTGCTATATCATACTACACACTAATCTCAAGTGGTCATTAATCGTCCATCATTTAAATGACCTTGATTAGGGATAAATTTCGATTGAATTCAATGCTCACTTAACAGGTGTTTCTTTATCCAAGACATGGTCTTGATACCCTGTTTTGAATATTCTCATAAATCGAATGGACTCATTATTTAATTCTAAACCACAATTAAATAGAAATGGAGTGATAATAATTTTGTAGAAAATTTAATTACTCTAAAAACGAATGGTTCAGCATAGTGTTTTACATTAAAATCCTCGTTTTACATTAAAATCCTCAAAATTTAATTAAAACACATGAACAAGGAAATCAAAGCCAATCTCCAACGTGCTTGATTCCCATTGCCTCAACTTGCTTGTTCTGCTTCACTTGAGGCAGAGGTTTAGTGAGTGGATCGGCTACATTGTCGTCCATTCCAATCTTACAATTTCTTATTTCACCCTCGGACTTCCATTCCCTTATCATGTGAAATCGCCTCTTGACATGTTTGACCTTCTGATGTTCCCTTGGCTCCCTGAGCAATAGCTCCATTGTTATCACAATAGAAGTCTATCGGACCCTTGATGGAGGGTACAACATCAAGTTCACTAATGAACTTATGAATCCAAACTGCCTCCTTAGCTGCTTCTGAAGCTGCCAAGTATTCGGTTTCAGTTGTAGAATCTGCAGTAGTGCGTGCTTTGCTTAGCACTCTTCCAACTAAACGCTCCTCCATTTAGACAGAATATGTACCCAAACTGCGACTTGGAGTCATCTCTGTCAGTCTGAAAGCTTGCGTCGGTATAACCTTCAACAACTAAATCATCACTTCCACCATAGACCAGAAATTTATCCTTGTTCCTTTTAAGGTACTTTAGGATATTCTTGGCCGCAATCTAATGCGCCTCTCCTGTGTCTGATTGGTATCGGCTTGTGGCACTCAAGGCATATGATACATCCGGCCTAGTACATATCATGGCATACATGATCGATCCAATAAGCGAAGCATATGGGATCTGATTCATCCTCACTCGCTCATCAGGTGTTTGTGGACACTATTTCTTGCTGAGAGCTATACCATGTGACATGGGTAGGTGCCCTCTCTTGGCCCCTTCCATGTTGAATCGTGCCAGTACCTTATCAATATAAGTACATTGGCTCAATCCAATCATCCTATTAGATCTATCCCAATAGATCTTGATGCCCAATATGTACTAGGCCTCTCCCAAGTTCTTCATTGAGAAACACTTTCCAAGCCAAGTCTTTACAGACTCCAACATTGGAATGTTGTTTCCAATGAGTAATATTTCATCGACATATAGGACGAGAAATGCGATGTCACTCCCACTAACCTTCTTGTAAACACAAGATTCATCTGGAATTTTGATAAAACCAAACTTACTAATGGCTTCATCAAATGACAGATTCTAACTTATGCTTACCTGCTTTAATCCATAAATGGACTTCTTAAGCTTGCATACCTTCCCAGCATTGCTTGGATCAACAAAACCTTCCGGCTGTGTCATATACACAGTTTCTTCCAAAATCCCATTAAGGAAGGCGGTTTTGACATCCATTTTCCATATTTCATAATCATAATATGCGGCAATTGCTAGGATAATCCGGATGGACTTAAGCATGGCGACTGGCGAAAAGGTTTCATCATAATCAACGCCGTGAATTTGCTTGTAACTTTTTGCCACCAATCTAGCTTTGTATATAGATACATTTCCATCTTTGTCGGTTTTCAACTTGAAAATCCATTTACAATCGATAGGTGTGTAGCCTTCAGGCAAATCCACCAAGTCCCAGACTTGATTTTCAAACGTGGAGCCCATCTCGGATTTCATGGCCTCTTGCCATTATGCAGAGTTGGGGCTCGTCATAGCTTGTTTGTACATCGTTGGGTCATCTCTATCCATAATTAGGATGTCTTGATCTTTGGTTAAGACAACACCGAGGTATCTGTCTGGTTGAGATCTTGGCCGTTGCGACCTACGTAGGGTAATAGGTTGAGCATTTGCATTATCGGTTTAACTTTGACTAATGTCAATAGCTGCTTCTAAAGCACTTTGATTGTCAGTTTTGTCAGGTTGACTTTGTTGCTTGTCCTCTCGAACTTCATCGAGTTCGATTTTCCTCCCACTTGTCATTTTGGGAAGGTGCTCCTTTTCCAAAAAAGACACCATCATGAGCAACAAACACTTTGTTCTCGAATTTTTTGTAGAAGTAATACCCCTTAGTTTCTTTTGGGTATCCCACAAAGAAACACTTGTCTGATTTTGGGTGAAGTTTGTCAGAAATTAATCTCTTGACATACGCTTCGCAACCCCAAATCTTAAGAAAAGACAACCTTGGAGGTTTCTTCGTCCATAATTCATATGGAGTCTTGTCGACAGCTTTTAACGAAGCTCGGTTCAAGGTTAGTGCCGCGGTTAGAAGTGCGTGTCCCTCGAAAGAGATTGGAAGATCACTAAGACCCACCATTGCTCGAACCATGTCTAACAAGGTTCGATTCCTCCTCTTGTACACTTCGTTCCATTGTGGAGTCCCGGGAGGTGTCAACTCTAAGAGAATACCATGTTCTTTCAGATGATCGTCGAATTCATGGCTCAAATACTCGCCACCTCGATCCGATCGAAGTGCTTTGATTTTCTTGCCAAGCTGATTTTCCACTTCATTCTGAAACTCTTTGAATTTCTCAAAAGATTCAGATTTGTTCGACATAAGGTAGAAATATCCATATCTAATATAGTCTTCCGTCAAGGTGATGAAATATCGATAACTATACCTTGCGGGTGTACTCATTGGTCCACATACATCCGTATGTACAAGGACTAATAAGTTACTAGCCCTTTCTCCTAACTTGGAGAATGGTTGCATTATCATCTTGCCTAATTATCGCAATTTTAAAACGACTCTAAGTCGAATGAGTCAAGAATACCTTCATGAAGAAATTTCTTGATGCGTTTGATGTTAATGTGGCCAAGACGACAATGCCACAAGTAGGTTTGATTCGACTCAATGGTCTTAGCTCTTTTGGTGGTATCATTAACATTTTTCTAATCACATATAAAATGTGTAATCTAATAGAACATATAAGCAAGACCTTCAAAAAAAACTTGTTATAGTCTTATGATTAAATAACCCGGCATACAACGCCATAGATCAAAATATGTTCAAAACATAACAAACAAGAATTAGTTCATTACAAGCCAAAGAAAAATGATGTGCCTACACGCACGACAAAAAGACCATTTTCATCGTCCGCTCGTAGTTGCACATCCACTTGTGAAGCCCTCTCACTTGGTCCCTGAAAATGGGAGCATAAAGTGAGTTAAACATACTTTATACACAAGTGTTAATGAAGATACCTGAGGTAAATGAAACATTCTTCTCCTCCTCATCCCTTTGGAAGATCTTGCATTCCTCTTGTAGTGGCCTTGCCCACCACAATAGAAGCATCGCATCTTTGCTTTGTTCTTGAACTCCTTCTTCTTTGCTCTCAAGGGCCTTTTGGTTGCTCCATAGGAGGTGGCTTGGCGAAGTAGCTCCACCACATCTCTTAAAGAGTGTGACTCATTTCCCGCAGCTATATGCATCCTAAGTGCATCATAGCCCGAGTGGAGTGAGGCAAGCAAGATATGACCCGCCATCTCATCCTCCAACGGCATTCCGAGAAGCTCCATGTGCTTGAAGAGCCTAGTCATTCTTATCACATGAGGTTGGAGGGGCATACCGGGTCTCAATTTGGTATTTTAGAAACTTGACCAAAGTCGGTACCTCTCCCTAGGAAGACAACCCTCTTCCGGTGGCTTTATCTTCATGTTTGAGAGTGACCTAGTCACATCAAACACGAGTCCATCATAGTTTCCATTGAGACTCTTGGTGACTCTCACATTGACAATGTCCTCAAGTGCTTTGAGAAACATATCCAAAAAATAGGAGGAGAACTTTTCCTTCCATTTTTCCGGGATAGAACTAGCCATTAGTCATGAGACTTTCTTGCAATCGGAAGACCATGCATCATGAGCTTCATCACTCATGATTCCCTAAGAGAAGAAGATTGGAATGGGAGTGTCTAGAATGTACTCCATGGAACAATTCCAAAGAGTTTTCCGGAGTTCCTCTTCCCATTCCTTGAAGTTGACCAAGTTTAGGCTAAAAGCCAACTTATTGGGGAGTTCCGGGCACATAAAGTTGTTGTTGTTGTTAGTTGCAGACATGATTCTACAATTGAAAGAATTTGCAATGAAAAACCATTCATAAGACCAATAAGTTTGAAATTTAAAGCATACATGCAAATTTTCAATCTTATTGAGTGTTTTATCCACATATTAAAAAATTGTCCCTTTTAAGCGAGAATAATGCATTCCAAGATCCCAAAAATCAAGAAGTGATTAAGCATGCTTTGGCTTGTCTTAACACTTAATATTTTAAGGTAAGCAATAATCCAATCGCTAATAGCTCTAAGTTACTCTTGGTTTGATAAAACGTCGCATCTAATGCCTTCTTGATGTTTCATCTCCATTGCCACGACATCTAAGGACTCCTCACTGATATCGTTGAGCTTAACCAAGATCAACTTGTATACCTAGTATACCTTACGTTCCTAGGGAGATAGTGATGCCTTGCTTTTTGCATAGCCCATCACTATGCGCATTAGTTCAGTAAGTGTTGTCTTGGAATGGCAAATTTGGCTCAATTTTATAGGGACCTAGGGTTTCTATTTTGTTGATTTAAGTGAACTTAATTAATCATCGCAACATTCGAAATCCTAAACATGCATCTAACATATCATTCATATACATATATATATATATATATATAGAAAACATAAGTAAAAGATGCATTTGGAAACTAGCATGACCCCTTGAGTCTTCAAGTCTTCAAGGGTCTTCGTTGCATCCTCTCAGCTAGTCTTCTTAGAAACGCCGTCTTCGAGACATCTCCACCAATTATGCAACTACTAGTAATTATGACTAGGATTAATCTCAATATTAAGGTACAAAAATACGCCACGGTACGCAGACCATATTTAGATTTACAAAAATACATAACGGATCGCAGTCCGTATTTACTATCCTAATCGGGCCCCACTAGTTGTCATTTTTACAAAACTTGTGATAGAATATACAATCATTCATCTATTCGTTATATGTGAATGGCCCATGCATTTTACAACGTAAAACAAGTAACAATGCATAACACGCTCAAACTAGTAACTAACTTAGGTGGTTAATCCAATTAACTCGCCTAATTAAAACTAGTCAAAGTTGTTAACCGATTATGTGATTAAAATGCAACAAAACTAGCTCAATTAATTAATGAAGCTCCCACTAAATTCTGCATCTAACTTAATTAATCCAATTAATTAAGCCGGTTTAACCCAAATTTTGCCAAATTATTTTGCAAGTGCCGGAAAAACCGAGGCCTAGCCTCGTTAAAATAAAATAACTAAATAAATTAAACAGCAAAATCTCAAAATCGCATAGCCCAACAATGCCCAAGTGCCTATCACCAAACCCCCAGGCTCGGTGTGCTAGGCACCAAGACACGACTGCCATGTGTGGCTGCTACCCCTCGCACATCCCTTGCTGTGCCAAGCACGTGGGAGTGGCTGACAGCATCACTTGCACGTGATGCTGGCCGCATCAGAGTGCTTGCGTGCAAGCAAGACATGGCCTCAAAGGCCCTATAGTGTGCAGGGTTGTGCTGCCCACTGCCGCACACCGCAGCACTCCACACATTGCACTGAGCATGCACCAAGCGTGCACGAAGCTCGCACACACCACACTGCAGTGCACCATCGACGCACTAGCAGCCCCGCACACCTCAGCAGCCAGATATGAGCTGCGCAAGCAGCCCAGCTGGCCGAGGGAGTGCTTGGGCATTATGTGCCTTGATTTCTGTGCTCTTACCTCGAGATTTAATCCCGATTTTTTGTGTGATATTAAAATAAATTCTAAATTAATTTTAGAATTAATATTGAGAAAAAATTAAAATAAATCAAGTCCAACTTAAATATATTCAATTTTAGTGCACAAACCAAAATTAATTCAAGAACCATTCTTTAAATTATTTTTGGCTCAAATTGATGCTACAAAAATTGAAGGGCTATACTCACAATTAATTTAACCAAACATAAATTAATAATGAGATTTGACAAAATAAAAGGGGTTGGAAAATAAACACAATCATCCAATGAAAAATTTCCAACACTAACTTGTGTAAACTTGAAAAATTACATCTTCCAATATGAAGATTAATTAAATTTCAATCACAAGGTTTAAACTTTTAAGAATTTAATCAACTCAAAAATGATTAATTCTAAAAATTAGTTCAACATGGAATTTAGAAAGTACAGTTCCAACCAAATAAACAATTAAAGATTGGATCTTTAACATTTTTTACAAATTCACCATAAACATTCACACTTGAAGCAATTATTTTGCAAAAATGTGAAATTGCAAGTTTATGTGAAAAATGGATTCACCAAATTAAGCACCAAATATGACTTCATAAACATGCTTAATAAAGGTTATTATTGCAGTAGATTAATGATGTAACCATACACATAATCTAACATTAACATACCATAATTAATCAAGGTTTAAAGGTTTAAAAATTTTCGTCAAAAACGAAAAACCCCTCGAAAAACATGTTTCTAGGTCAAAACTGATTTAGAACATCGATTCCACCCAAAATTCAGTACTTTTGGGTCAAAATCTGGGTTCTTAGCCAAAATTAGTATAAATACGAGATTAAAACTAATTAAAACGAGCTTCTAATCTAATTAGAAAGCAAAACCAAAAATTTAAATCCATTTAAATCACCTTAATTAGTTATTAGTTACAATAATTAAATGAGCGCTGCTCCGATACCGTTGTTGTGTTTAGTAGTGTCCGACACTACGCGGGATGAAACCCTCCCAAAATTCGCACACAAATTATAGTAACTAATCATGCATATTAATTAATTAACAATCACATTATTAATTAACAAGGAGAGAGAATGAAGGAAAGACGATCTTACCCTTGACACGTGCTTCGTTCTTTCTAAGAGCTCGTACTTGAAAGCGTTAAGCTCCGCAAATGCGCAAGCCTCCGACAGCTCTCACCCTCAAGACCCGACCCGTACGGCCCCTAGCCCGAAGCTTAGTCGGGGCTAGACCAAGAAAACTTAGAGTATTAGAATTAAGGTATTCTCTTCTTGGAGATCTCTTAAAATTCACAACTCAAGTGTTCCTTCCCAATCCCAAATGAGGAGTATTTATAGGGAACGGAGCCTTGAATTCCAATCTCCCATCAATGTGGGAGAGTTGGTAAAATGCACTTCATTCAATTTATTTTAATTTCAAAAATCAAATTGTAATGCAAGTGAATCAACAAAACGCCAAGTGTCAAGAGGTGAGCAAGGGGGTTAGGTGAGGACCACAAGGGGAAACCAACTCCCCTTGCTCCCCAAGAAATCCACTAAGGACGGGCTCCCCACATGCATTCAACCATCACGCAACAGCTGGCCCCGAGCTTAAGCACCAAGGCACGCCCAGCTGGCGGCTTGGTACTTTAGCTGGGCCTGCTAGCTCGACAGCGAGTGCGAGCAGACCAGCACGCATGCCGCGCCTGCTAGCGGGCTGCTGCTGGGTGCATCCCTCGCTAGCGATGCCCAGCGTGCTATACTAGCACCTGGTGCGATGCTTGCGAGGGGTGATGCTCGCCCTTGCGCGCCAGCTGCTTGATGCCTTTGCAAGGCCTTGGCTAGCCCAGCCATGCGTGCTGGTGCTAGCGTGCGTGCGACTAGGCGCACCAACCCCGCAAGCATGCTCGCCCAGCAAGCCTAGCACGCACATGCATGCTTGGCTTGCGGCATAGCCATGCGATGCGGTTGGTGCCCTATGCTAGCCTAACCTTTGCATGGCTAGGCCAATGCGAAGCTACGGCTTAGCTCGAACTTGTCGTTTGCTTGATTTCTCGTCTCGTAGAATTCTAAATTCGAATCGACTTACGGCGCTCGGTTTCGACGCTCTAAGCTCGATATCCGACGTCTTTGTTCGTAATACTCTAATGACTCATCTAATCCTTCGGATTAATTCGTCGCCTCGGATTGGTTACTCGATTGGGGTGTGACCCGAAGGGTTCAGTCAAGATTAAGCTGTAATATTAATTATACATTAATATTATTGATCGGAAGCGGCCTCCAGCTAGACTCGAAATTTTTTTTTAATGAACTTAAATTATTTTTATTGAACTAAAAGTATTTTTACCAAATTAAAACTATTTTACTTCTTATTAAAACTTATTTTTACTGATTTTCTATTTTTTTTTTAAATAAATTAAATATATTATCAATGGATCTTATTTTAAAGAATGAACTTTTTAAAATGAATTTTATGATGAAAATAGATTCGAGTTATAGGATATTTATTAAAAGTAGTGATTAATTTTATATATATGAACTATTAGAAGCATATCGATAATTATCACCTACGTGGCGCGACACTTGGCGAAAAAGTGGAATGTCAAGTGTCGATGTCTCGAGGCCTGGCTGCGAGACCGGCTTTATTTATTGGTGATATGATATGATATATTAGATTGTCATCTTAATGTTATTTCCACTATCGCCTCTAGTCCTATTAGACAAGGTGTTATATTATAAGTAAAAATGGAGTATTTTAGTTTCAATAAAAATAATGTGAAGAAAATAGGGCCTTAAGAATATAATTTATATGATTTAAAAAAAACCCAATCTAATATGATTGTTATATTGTGCGTTGTAGCTTTTGGATAGTAAAATTATTAATAAACGTGATGTTATTTATTTTACAAACATAATTATCGAGTATTCGAGTGATCATTAATTCTTAAATAACAAATTTCATGAGTAGTAGAGTGAAATAATATAGACATCTATTAACTTAATAAAACTCGTCAAAAAAATATATATATATATTTACTTAATAAAAGACTAAATACATGTTGATCTTTAAGATCAACATATTTTATCAATCGTATGCGCAATTTTGGATTTTCATTTATTTAATATGGGACATTTTGGTACGTAAAAGCAACAAAATTATTTGGCAATTGCCAATTCATTACTCTACTACCAAACGTCCGTTAGCTAGGGGCAAGTCTCTAATCACTCCTTCTCTGTCTCTGTCTCTCTCTCAACTGGGCAACCACCCCCCCTCCCCCCCCCCCCCCCAAAATCACTCATTCTTTCTCCCTCTCAACAATGGCAAGCTCCTCAAGTTATTAAGGTGAAATGGTCACCACTACCCTTTGGGGTTGACCAAGCCCTTAATTTCACCTTTCATCTCTAGGATTTTTGTTTAATTTGGCGGCAAAGCCGTTAGAGATGTGGTATGGACGGTTTAATGGATGAAGCTTGGGCATGATTATGAAGATGATAGTGCGGTGGTAGCTTCAATGGAGGAAGCAACATAGATACCTTTGTTAGCGTACGTTAACAAACAAAGTTACGATCTAGGCTATGGTTGTTTGGTGATTAAGCAACTGAAGAAACACAAGTATGAGTTGGCTGTTATGACTAACCACTAGATTGACAAAATATGTTGATCATAAAGATCAATTGGGGTGAGCTCCTCATAAAACTACCAAACAAGTAATTGTTGCAATTAAAGATGAAAGAAAAGTGCGTACGTTAGTTGCAATTAATCAAAGGAAATTTTGTCAACAACTACCATTTAAATGAACACTTTTGAGAACAACTACCTATTAATAATTTTTTTTTTTGAAAAAACTATCACAAAAACACAAAAATTTTGAGTAGCACTATCAATTTTAGTTTGCCGGCAAGAATCTCCGGTTAAAGAGACCCAATTTATAAAATTTCCGTCCAAAAATCTATATGAACTAACAAAATTGTCTCTACATTAACACTAAATTGGGTAATACAATTCAATTGCACCAAATTCGGCCCACAACTTCGTAAAACCCTAAATTAAATTTTTTTTTTTTTTCTTTTTTTTGTAACCCTAATTTTAATATTCAATGGAGATATTAAATCATCCACAATGCTAAATTAAAGATAATAATTAACCTATAATTGTGTTCGGGCACTGAATTCTGTTGGTGTCTTTACCCCAATTGATTGAAATTGTATAAAGTAAACCCCACCAAACGGAGATTTTTGCCGGAAAACCAAAAGTGCAAGTGCTACTTAAACAATCTGTGTTTTTGTGCTAGTTTTTTCAAAAAAAAAAAAAGAAAATTAGTAGGGAGTTGGTGTCAGAAGTGATTATTTTAATGGTAGTTGTTGATAAAATTTCCTTAATCAAAACTAATATAGTATTTTCTCCTAATATAGAATCAACAGAATTAGAACACATAAATTGTACTTCATATAACATACTCCCTCCGTATTTTAGTACTTGCTCCACTTTCCTTTGCGGCCATATTTTATTACTTGCTTCATTTCCTTTCTTGAAAACCTTTTATAATATTTTACTAATTTCTTCTTTCCTAGTAGACCCCCAACTATCATATTTTAATATTTCCTTTTCTCTCTCCTCCCAACATCAAGTCCACATGCCACGTGACATGTACTTTCTTGACTTTCTTTGTTGACTATTATTTCATGTGATTAATTACACATTCAAAATTCTGGATTCATGATTTGCACAATATTTGAACTCTTGATCACAAGGTTAACTAATAGGAACTTAACCATTGAACCATGTTTTAATGTGTCTTTAATAGCAAAAAAAATATTATATGACAACATAATGCAAAAAATCAATAAAAAATTATTATGACAACATAATATACAAAAAATCTAGGAAAAATATCAATGGTACACTCCAGGTTTTGACTTTTATCTTTGATACACCTTAAGTTTTAATTATCAGCGGTACACTCATAATTATCACTAAATTACTACAGTATCAAACGTTAAGTTAGGGTTAATGACAGGGATTTTGCTTAGACTTGACTTGGCTAAAATGCTCCCCCACTCATTAACTCTCCCTCCAAGCCCAACTGTCAACATTAACTCCAATTTTTTTTTTTTTTTTTTCATCTCCTTCACTTTCTCCCCTGTTCTTATTCTTCCTTAAACCCTAATTGTCACGCTTTTGAAGCAAAATTCGTGGAGATTCAGGCCTGCTTGTGGATTGTAAAAGGTTAGTGCTTATTTGTTGTTGTAATTTCTGATTTTTTTCGCTTTAAATTGCTAGGTTTTAGATGAAGTATGCAATTTTGTGTAAGTGGTTGAATTATGTTGACTGGTTGAATTATGCTCTAATGTTGTTTGATTTTTCCTTGATTTATGTTCGATTTGCCTTTGATTATGTATGCTTGCTAAATTTTTTACTTTCTAACTTACATAATTCAAAATCAGCAAATTCATCTGTCTTCTTCATGAACTCAGTGAATTCTGCCCTTAAAAGTTGACATATGTTGCTTTTGACATGTCACCAGGTCTTCCACCAACATCCCTTACACTATGTTCATTAGTCACCCACAAGAAGAAGTCACGGAGCCTGCATTTGTAATAGGGCCTTCCGGGATTTGCTGCTGAGTTTGAGAACCTGATGTCTGCAAATCTTGGAGGATTCAATTATAGGTAATGCTTTTAAACCACACACCTCTTACATTTCTGTTGCTTGAAATAGATCTTGTGCCAGAGGAAGCAATTGCAGATTTGAAAGTAAAAGTGAGAAAGCAAAAAAAAAGAAAGAGAAAGAAATTAGAATAGAAAGTATGGAGAAGAGCATGTATTTATAAGTGTTAATGTGATGGGAATTGAATTTTTATTCAAAAATAAGGTGGGAAATGTTAGAGGGATATTAAATGGGAGGGCATTGAGGTCTTTTCCTTTTTTTTCAATTAAAACGTTTTTGATTAACTAACTAAACGTTTGATTAACATTTTGGTTACTGTAGTAATTTAGTGATAATTATGAGTGTACCGCTGACAATGAAAACTTAATGAGGTGTATTAAAGATAAAAGTCAAAATCTAGAGTGTATCAGTGATAATTTCCCAAAAATCAATAAAAGTAGGATTAAATCATGAATGTCATGCATAATCATTATAATACTTTGAATCATGAATATCATTCATAATTATTGTAATACATGTAATAATTTGGGGTATCGGCTAGGCCCAAAAACTAGTTTTTCAACTTAAAACAATGATATTTTATATCAACTTATCATAAAAATAACGATAATGTCATGAATAGTTAATCTTAAAATTTAATCAACAACTTAGGCATCACCCAGATGCAAAACTAGTTAGTTATTTAATATGATTTGTACATTTTTTTTTTCCTGAAGCATGTAAAGACATGGTCTTGTTTAGACATTGGCATTGCCATGTTAAATCGTCCGTCGTCAGTAAGGCTTCCACAGCATCTTTTGGTTGATTGGTTCCAAACTTCTAATGTTGAGCTGACTTGATTTTTATGTTTTATCAGATATCAAGACAATAAAAAGATGGTGCATAATCAAAGCTACTCTTCTCATAATTAGGGGTGTTCATTATTCGGATAAAAACCGAAATCCAATTCAATCCAAACCGAATTATTAATTCGGATCGGATCCAAACATTAAATCGGATTGGATCGGATTGAAAATTTTTAAAAATTCGGATTTTGGATCGAATCGGATTGACCTTGTTTGAATCCATGAAACCGAATTAACCAAAATATGAAATCACACTTTTACAAAGAAGGATTATTTATATTAATCATATTAATAATTTCATTAATATTGTTATGTAAAACTATGTTTTCAATACTTGTATTAATCATGTACAATTATGTTTTCAAGACTAAAATTTTTGTAATTGCATTTTTATTTTAATAGTCACTTTAGGCCCTAAAAATTTGTAATGTATTTTAATTCGGATTTTTGGATTGGATCCAAATAACCGAATTTTAATTTGGATTGTATCAAATTGGATTGATAAGAAATTCGGATCGGATTGGATTTAAAAATTAAAAACCAAATTTTATTTCGGATTGGATTAAATTTAAAAATTTAAAACCGAATTTTATTTGGGATCGGATTAGATCTGATCTAAATCCAAACCGAAAACCGAATAGACACCCCTACTTCTCTTTGGAAAGTTAATATGAGAATTCTTTGCGGTTGAACAAGCATGTCTAATACGAAGTATCTACGCACGACAGTATGTGATGTACATGCATCCCTTCAGATGTGAACGTATAGTACTCATGTGAATGCTCCAGGGACCAATTTAATCGATTACACTTTCGAGGTTCCTTAATTGATTGAACCTAGCTGAATGTACTCTTCAGTTTCCTTTGCGGATTGAAACGAGAATGAATTCGGCACTTGTAGCAACATAAGGAGGTGAGTAGATTACATTTTTGGTTACTGTAATCAGTATGAATACAGCCTCTGTGCTTTGGATGTAGGGTTCAACAATAAAATAAAAATAAAAATAAATTACTGGTACTGAATTCGAATATTAGCATATTTGCATTGTATAAAAGTGTGTTTCACAGATCTCTGTTTCAAATAGTTTGAGATAATGTCATAAATTGACGTCAAAGAGTTTTATAATACCATTACAATAGTTGTATATAACCATTACACTATCTGAGCTGAGCTCCTCTTAACTATCACAAATCTTGAACTTCGCTTGATTTCCAGCAGCCTGTGAAGCGAGGAGTTGTGAACAATACTACGGAATTACAAACAAATGCCCTTGAATGTAACCAGAAGTTTATACATCGTTTTAAAGAACCTACCATGGATGGGTGTCTGACAACAGAGATGGTACATGTGTTTGTCTCTCGATCACGAGAGAGGAGGAACCTCACATGTGGGACGCTTTTCCAACTTTCTCCAAGAGCCGGCTTTGCTGAACCGCCTTCTCCAGCTACCATATGATTCGTCACCTAAGCAAATGCCATCAAATATATCTATGTAAGCGACAATACAATAGCTATGGGATTACATCTTTCTTAAGCCTGACTCAAAGATGTCAAGGTTTTCAAATATTCAAGAGTGCCACTCACCAGTACGCAAATGCTGTATTCGTGGGCTATCTTCTTTAGCAAATTTCCAGCAGAAATCATTTGAGCATGTCCTGAAATCCATCAAACATGTAATTATCTAATGAAAGTACCAAATGTCAACATTGAGTCCCACATACAATTAGCCATGTTAGAGATGAACAATTAGCCACATACAATCAGCAAATTTCTCACTCTTTCAAAAAATGGACAATTATACAACAGATGAACTATCTGATGAGAATCCCTCATAAACAACTATAAAAAGAGTATGTAATGAAAATGACTGAGACAAGATCACAAAATTCTGGTAATAATACCACTGTGAAAAGACAAAATTCTGGGAAGTGTATGTAATGAGAAACAGGGAATAAGATCAAAAAATTCTAGTAATGTCACTATGAAAAAACACAGAATTTTTTTTTAGCTTTACAAGAGAGGTTTACTGTGTTACACAAACACCATAGCCCATAGGCTCCCTCCAATTAAGTGGTTCTTAACGCATGAAATTGCTCGTCTATTAATTAGGTTCAGTCCATTGATGTCTGCTGACAGATTGGTCATAGGAAAGCATCACATCAAACCACATATAGCAACTTCACCCTCATGTTTACCATTACCTAGACAAACTGGCCTAAAGCCACAGTAGGTATTATTGCAAGGAGTGAGTAAAGATAGCCAGTGCATTGGTGTGGTGTTTATATACATTGGAAATTAACAAATGCCAATGCCAAGTAAACGCCTAACTTCTAGAGATACGGTGAGGAAAAGGAAGAAGTACATCCTGTACTACAGAGTAAGAATGTAGATATATTAGCATGTTTCTTTTTACAGCGGAAGTGTTAATCTTGTCCGAAACACATGGCCATATGAGAAGCAACTGAATTAATAAATTTAGGTTTCTTTACCTTTTTTTCAGAACAAATTATTTCAAGCCTGAGTTTCCAAAAACCCACTTCAAATTAAGAGATAGGAGCTAAAAGAATTACCATACCATAAAGAATGAAGCATAACAAAATTAAATGCAGACATATGGAAGCTCAATTTGCACAAAAGAAACTTACCATATGGACCACCACCTCCGAGAAGAGGAATAATGAGAGATGAAAATGAGTCCACAATGAGCAACCGCACTGAACACATCTAACAATAACCAAAAATAAATCCAAAATCATCTACAATAAGATAGCTTGTATGCAGTGTTCTGCAAGCATAAATTAATAATACAAACCTCGCTTTTTAATTTCGACTCTAGTTGATGCAGTACATTGAACAAGGAAAAGATATCAAATACTGGGTAGCACCATATGTTCTTCATAACAATATGAAGAGCTTCATTATTGGCCTACAACATCATGATATAGCAAGATAAGTGCAAAGTAGTCTTAAGACTAAAACTTACAGCTATGCAACAAAAAAGTTCAAACTAAAAGGCATCATCAAAGCTCAGTAATAAGAAGTTGCCTAAGAGGGTACAAATTTCAAAACGTAACAGCAATGTCACTGAGGCCACAACATTAATTACAGGTGCAATATGTATTCAGTCAAGTACTACGAGACTCCTTGTGAAACACAAAATTAGAGGCTTCCACAGTGAGCCAGAATGAGACTAATGTTTTTCAGGTCTTAAATGAAAAAATTGCACTTTTCAATACTGACAATCTATCCAACAGATGAAAAACAAAAATATCAAAGGTATAACCATAAGCATTGAGCCTGGAAAACTTGGACAAGATTAAAAAGATGAATCTAAAGCTGACAGGCCTGATACAGAGATAGAGGGAAAGCTGCAATATTAGCAGGTAATGTGCTTCTACCAGCAAATTCCTTTAAGGGGTAACTATGCCGTTACTTTGGACTTGCAAGAATCAAACCAAATCATCTGCTCGTTCTATCAGCCTATTTCCTCTATAGCTCACTTTCTGGACCAACGCGATTCTGCCCTTAAAAGTCTGTCTTTCAAGAGAAGCATGCAAACACATGGCAGGGTGAACAACCAGATTTTAATACTTCTATCTTAACTCAGTTTTATGATAAGTGTCATGAATTTTCTCCAGGTGGACAGATTCTAAGCAAACTAACCAATAACATTTCAACTCCAATTTGTATATATGTAATCCTAATTAAAATATGTTGCTTTTAACTTAAGATACATGCATTTATATTATGTAAGAAATTCAAGAGTTCTGGCACCAAATGCAAAGGAATAGCACAAGGATATTAGCCAAGTACAGGTAAGAAAGTTGGAGAAAGTCAACTGATTCCAGAAGGTAGCAAATACAAAGTTAATCTGAGCTCTGTTAGCAAGATAGCAAGTATATTTAGAACAATGTTATAAAAACAGATGTAGGATGCAAATCAGCTTAAAATGTGTTAACAATCATACAATGTGTTTCTGCTAGTTACATCATAAATGTTTGAGATGTTAGCAATCAGTATCAAGTGAAAACGGTCATTAATATCACAATGATCATCAAATCCTACTATAATGTTCCCTTATACGAAGTATTGTGAAATAGGTATTGTTGTGAGATGCATAAAAACCACATTTGCTGAGAGAATGGTAGGCTTTTGATCAGATATTCCAAAACATGCACTTAAATCAAGTATATAAGTGCTGCATGAAGAGAGGGTGTGAATGGCACAACAATTATAACGGATATATTGGTGAAATCATAATGAAATCCTTAATTGTATAGGGATGGGTGTTAAGGCAATGAAAGAATAATATCAGGATGAAAGGAGTCCATCATTTTAAAAGATCATAGGCATTGCCTATTTCTCACTCGAAAAAGCAGAAAGTTTCCATTCCAAGGAAAAATAAGATACAAAAACAGCCTTGCACTGAAACAAAACCATGTAACTGCAAAGATCACTTTCCAAAACAAAACAATGCACGCAAAGAAAAGAAGGAAACCTGCTTCGAAGTAGAAAATGAAGCCTGATTCACAAGATGTGCAATTCGTGGTGCAGAAAAGGAATTTCCTGAGTCTAAGAATACAACACCACTTGCATATTCCTTCGCAACAGTTGCAGCAGCTTGGAGACATACCTAAACATTAACAGTAAGTTTAAATCCAATCTTTACAACATGTTCACAGTAGGTACTCCCATCCATATATGTCCCAGCAATGTATAAAAATAACAAGACAATCAACTGAGGCAAGATTCACCTGTGTTTTGCCCGAAGATGACGGTCCAACTAGTTCTGTTACAAACCCCTCTCTTAGCACCCCATGTAGAAAAGGATCAATCCTACAAACACACAATAATAGGACTCTCCAAATAAGCAACATCCTTCCAACTCTGAATAACAAGGGAGTGTTCAGGCTCAAATCTTACCCTTCATAAGCAAGGAATGTTTGTTTACTTTTCTGAGCATCTTTATGTAACTCCACACCGTTCAACCATGGTCTATGAAGACTATCAACTATTGAAAGCACTTGCTCAATTCCCTAAACACCCACATTACATCCTATCACAGACATGCACAAAACCGACATCGGTGTGAAGCATATAAGCAATTTTAAGGAGGTGGAGCAAAACCTGCTTCAATCTCTCTGTATTTGGTTTCTTTTCAGTGAAGGAAATCAAAGAATTCAGATCATAAATTAGGAAATCTTCCACTGGAGAAAAATCGAAAGTTGCATTTGTCATATAACAAAATTAATGTTTTTATAAGTGTTAACAAGGTGTAATGCAACGAAATTTTCCAACTATTACATCAGCTTATTCTAATCAACAGTTTCAACCCGTTTATCATCAATTGCAACACTTTAACTTTTTCGCTATTTACACACCGTAATTGACCATCTTTGATAGTTTTAAAGAAAAAAAAAAATGGTCATATGGGTTCCTACTAGATCATCTCAATGTATACTTTCAAATTATCAACTGTTACAAATTATTACTTAATGGGCAAATAATGTTATAATTCTTTAATGGTTGAAGTTATGCATTGTCCAAACAAATGAAAATGTCGCAACTAAAAATTAACGGAGAGCAATACACTTTTGACATGAACTGCCTGTAAGTATGTAGCACGGAAACGACTCAGGTTTCGGAAACAGAAACGTTTCAAAAACAGGAAAACCTCAAGCCCCACATATTCCAGAGCTTCATTAATACAGAAACGGGTAACCCTCAGGGCCTCAGGTCCCAGAAGTTTCAGTTCTTTCTAGCAAATTACTAACTCCATTAAACTGAAGAAACCAACTGGGTGACACAGAAAATGTATAGCAATATAATATCCCATCAAATTGGAGAATTCCAACTAATCAAGGAAATTAAAAAAGTAAAATTAATGAAGGGTTTTGTTTCGTAGGAAAATTTCAGCGTTATATATTCACTCAATTAGTAATAGCAGTAGCAATAAACCAAATTAAGCAATGAATTTCTTCAAAAAAAAAAAAAAAAATTAAGCAATGAATTTATAACTTTGAAGAGAAAGATGAAGAAAAGATTACCAGTAAAAATGCCACGAGACCCGCAAAATTCGAGGAAGTTGGAATCGATTAAGGGGTAATTCTCTTCCATTGATTTAAGCATTACCATTTCTATTGTCTGTTAAGATGGAATTGAAATATGGAAGATGTTGGGAATTCCTAGATTTTACTTGGACTTGCATCAAATCTTTCAAGCACAACGAATACTATTTCCTTCGACCAATTTGTTGCACCTAGACTTGTTAATTTTTACCTGATCTTCAAATCCGACTCAATCCCAACCCTTTTTTTGGGTTTTGAACAAATTTTTTTTGACTGGAAGCCCAATATAGCCAGAACCCATACAACCCGTAAATTTGCTGGTCAAATCAGACTCAACCCAAACTAGAGCGGTCGAGCCCTCAACCGATTGTTTTTTTTTTTTTTTTTGAAAATACGTTTATTTGAAAATGAAAATCTACTATACTTTTTCAATTGAATTTGATAATATGTCCACAATCCAACATCCAATTTTCTCTCTCATGGCTTATTTGTTTTTTTTAAAACAAATATTTGTTTTATATGTGTGATAAAATTTGTTATTTTATTCGTAATATGCAGTATATCATTTTATTTTATTTTAAAATAAATTGTGAATTCCAGTTAAATATTTAAACAAAATTTCTAATTTCTAAAGATAATATATTATATTTCATTAATTTAAACTTTAAAATTTCATTTCCCAATTTTGCTTATGTGGCATTTGAATTTTTTAATTCTAAAAGAATTTACAAATTTTTTATTTGATTGGCTATCACTAAAATTTATTATTCTACATGGCGCGTTTAGAAAATTTTATCCTACGTGGCTCTCTAAAAACTCGGGAAAAAAACTCCCCTTCATAATATACTTGTACGTAACCCTGGGCGATGCCCCGCGTTCCCTTTATAATATATATCCTTATGTTTTAAAATCCTTGCATTAATTGGCTACTTTTAAAATAATTATAAGGAACAATTATAATCTCAAACGCATTTATTACTAATGTCTAAATCTATCCACGTTTGAAACATTAGTTGCTTTAGATGTTCATAAGCGAATGAATAATTTAATTTTACAGTTCCATTGACATTTAATAATTTGAGTACTTCTAGACTTTATTTGAAACCATCAGCTTGTTAAGTAAAAATATATTACTACCGATCATAAAGTTGTGGGTTATAATTTTTAAAGTATATCATAAATGGATTTTTTTGAAATACTCTTTAACACAAATATTATGATATAAGAATAATAAATTATTAAGATAATAATTATTGAAAATTATAATTTATTATTTTAATAGGATTTTAATTTTATTTGTACACATAAAATATTGGTATTTTGTAGAAAATAAAACTCTAAACCAGTAATTTTATCCTTAAATCTATCCAAATTTTATTGAAAATAAAACTCTAACTAACTTTTTTATCTTACAAAATATATCTAAATATATCCAACATTTTCATCCTACGTGTCATACTAATAACTAATTGTTGTCTACGTGGCGTGACATTTGGCGAAAAGTTAATTGCCAAGTGTCGCTGTCTCGTGGCCTGGCTAAAAGTTTAGCTTTATATATTAGTTATATATATGATATTTAATTTATCAAAAAGACTATTCAATAGTATAAAATAAGATACCTATGTTATTATTGAATTGAAATTATTTTTATTGAACTTAAATTATTTTACTGAACCGAAAGTACTTTTACCAAACTAAAACTTATTTTTACGGATTAAAACTGATTTTTACTAATTCTCTATTAATTTTATAAAATAAATATATTATAAATGAATCTTATTTTAAAGAACTTTGTAAAACGAATTTTATGATGGAAATAGAACTGAGTTGTAGGACATTTATTAAAATTTATGATTAATTTTGTATATGAATATTAGAAGTATATCGATAATAAAACTCTACACAATAATTCTATCTTAAAAAATTTATCCAAAATTCGCTTACTTCAGCATTATATGAATCACAATAAAACCTATTTATCGCCTACGTGGCTCGACACTTGGCGAAAAACTGGATTGCCAAGTGTTGTTGTCTCGTGACCTGGGACAACTATTCTATTTTGTCCAATTCAAACTGATTAGGGGATTTTCCCCGCCCAATCAGTGTACGTCACGTGGACCAATCAGGTCCTGCCAAGTGTCCCCCATTTGGATCTATCAGGGTCTGCCACGTGGCACACAGCCATTTGTCCACCATGGACCAGTCATGCCACGCCATGTGGCCTACTGATCGCCAACTTGGAAGGAGGCCACCTACGCCCACTTCCCGAGAGAAGCCCAGTCAGATCTAGGGTTTACCAAAAACCCTAGAATTAGGCACGCATACCGAGGCTATAAATACAGTAACTAAGCCTCCATTTAAGAGGATTTAGCAATAATTACTCTCGCCTAGAGAAGCCTAAACACACGTGCATATTAATTGCTAGACCAGACTGATGCGTATTTTTGACGGTTTATATTTAATGGAAGGATTTGAGTGGTTTTAATGGTGGAAATTTGAAAGATAGTCTTAGAAGGCAACGACTTCTAAGTTTGATTTTAGGAGCGACGATCCCAAAACCCTAGTTAACAACTAGTTTGAACCTTAACAAAGTTCTCTTCAAGCAAAAGCTCAATAATCTCAAATTATAATTCATAAAACATCTTCCTAAAATAATTGACATACAACTAGTATATATAGGAAAAATAAATCTATCCTACTTGCCCTGCAAGTAAACTAAATAAAAA